>NC_090933.1:398595501-398902168 GCF_040938575.1 Ambystoma mexicanum
AGGTTGCCCTATGTTTTTCTGTGTTCAGTAGATTCATAAAAAAACAAAAGGTGCCAGCTGAAAATAGTCTTTTGTAAAATTATACATTCCACTAACTCTGTATGCCCTGTGTATCTAAAGTCCACAGAAGGTTCATTGCTACCAAATAAGGTGTACATTGGAAAAATTATGTATTTGAGTCAAAGTAATCTGTGTTCAGTACTGATATAAAGTCAACAAAGGTTTAAAATCAAAAGAGTTTGCATCAATGCAATTGGACACAAGCTTTGTCCATCCATAACTCAAGATTCCTTATCCCCCTAACACCCGACCCGTATCCGGCAGGGATTCATCTTATAGAAGCATAAAAGATTTGGATTTCTTTTGGCTAATGTCACTCACCTTAACTATAGTGTGGCGAATGCCACACTATAATGTCTGACCTGCCAATGATTATTACCCCATGAAATCAAGCCTGTTTTATAGTATGTCTAAAAGTTATTTTAAGTAGGGGCGGTCCACAGTATATCCATTGAACCAATGCAGAAGTTTCCATTTGCAAAAAGTAACAATTAATGTTTCCTTATGTCTTGTCAAATGCCTTTTCTCATAATGTTAATCAGAGAAACAAAATGTCTGTATTTATTTATTTTTAATTCTTAATAAGGCACTATATGCCCATGGGCCTCAGAGCACACCAAATCGACAGAACAGCAGGGAAACAAGAGGCAAGGGGAAATCAAAGGCCGAGTGGGAGGAGAACAATTAATCAGATGAATTAAAGAGTAGAGTTTTTATGCTTCTCTTAAACATTGTAAGTGATTGCAATCCAGCACTCCAACTAAGTCACTGCCTAGTATGGGATGCCCCCTTATTTATATATTTTTATGTCAAAAGTTCTTTTAATTCTGGATGATGTACCTTTGTATAACGCCCCTCTCTTTGACTCCCCCCGGCCTCACTGAGCCAAGAAGTAGGTTTGTTTTGCAAATTAAAAGATTTATTTGAAGAATTTAACAATATATAGATTACACTTTTATGAATATGAATAATATCTGAATATCACACTTATGAATATGAACAATGATCAGCAATGGGTAATATTACAATATTTACAATCTCTTTAATCAATTAGGAGTAGGAATAGGAAGAATAATGTAGCAGAGAATACTTTGTAGGGTTTCAAGGAAATGCAATGATAGGAAAGAATGCAAGACAAAAATAAACTTGATATGAATTCAACCAAAGACAATGTAATCACTCTTTCCCCCTGTTATTACTCACTCCCCCCAATATGCAATATGAAGAGATGGAATGAGGGCACACAGGTATCAGGAATAACAATCAACAATTGCAGTTTCAATCCCGATTCCCCCCAGCAAGCTTAGAGAGAACAGTAATGATTTTAAAACAGGTCAATTGCTTTTAAATGTGGTTTGTATTAAATGGTAAAAATGCTAAAATTGACTTTAATTCGCTAATTTAGAATTCAGAACTAGTGGGAGTTGTTTTGGATTGGGTCAGGTCAATACTAGCAATGATTATTGAATTCTTAGCAGATGGAAAACGAAATTCAGAAGTTGGAAGCAGGAAATAGCTATTTTATATGGATTGAAATTGAGCCAAATACAAAATCGTGGCAACTTTTCAGCACACGAAAAATATGATTAAAGAAAAACTATAAGGAATTGGAATGTCGTTTGAAAGCTGAGGATGTTAGCTTCAAAATTACGTTTAAATTTCATCCCTAGCAGGTACGGTTCAAGAGTTACAGAGGTTTTAGGGAAGGTAGATTTTTCTCAAAAAGGTCAAGATTTCAAATTGAAAGATAAGCTGTTGAAGATTTAGAACAAAGATTTCTTAACACTAGGGAGTCTATGGAGCCGCAAACTACACGGACAGCACAGCCACCTATCCAGAGGTGACTCCGGATGGTTTCTATCTGCTTGAGACGATTGCCTTTCTCCAGAAAATATATATTAGCGCCAAGATGATTATCACTATGGTTATCACAGGATTATATGGATGAGAGAAGAATTCAAGGTAGACAAAAGAGATTCTATAATGCAGTTATGGATATGTTGGAATGGATTGAATGAGATTACTTAAGCTAAGAGAGGACTATGGACAGTTCTATACTAAATACTCACTACTATGGCTTCGGAATGGAATGGGCCCGTCAAAGATCTGGTCAAAGGTTTGGAGTGGACTTCGCTCGCCACCAGACAGGATTCAGGGCACCTGGACTCTGCTCTCAGCAAGGCACTCGGGTCTGCACGGCCTCTTGGACTGGATCTGACGGGTTCTGGGTTACAGCTCTGCTGTACTGATCTGGATCTTGGGTTCTAGCAAGGGTTCTTGGCCAGAAGTAGCCAACACAGCTAAGCCTGGCTGTTGGATTTTGTGGTGCCCTTTGGAAGTTTAGGTTGCTAGATTTTAAAGGCCTGATGAAAAGGGCTCAGCTTTTTGGGTAAGGCCTCTGCTTCAGGCTTCTGGAGTATGGTTCTGGAGTCTGGTTCTACGTTCTGGAGTCTGGATCTTCCTGCAGGGTGCTTCACCAGTGGATCAGTTGATGAGTGAATGTGTGTCTTTTGCCTGTCCTCAGCAGTCCCTATTTATCCATTTTCCAAAGTGGGAGGGGAGGCTGATTGTCTATGCCCAACCCTCCAAGGATCTGATAGGTCAGAGAATTCCATGTCCCCTCATTTGAGAAAGGAACAGTGTGTCATGATGTTTCAGAGTGATGCTGCCATTTACAATCTAGGGAAGAACCTCCCCTTTGCTTTTACCCAGAAAATCTATTTTTCCCCAAAAACATATTTTCAATATGCACAACTTGTTAATAATACATATACACATCACAGATTGACTAAGGTACGTTTCTGTCCAAATTTTATCTTCCTACGAGTTTTGGTTCATAAATGACAATTTTTCACGCTTTTGGTTGGTTACACATTTTCGGATCTGTACAATTATTTATACATACATGCACATACCCTCTGGCCATATTCCTGTAATTGTTCATGTTCCTAGCATAATCGCAATAGCTACAATATTAAAGATTTCGTGGTTCAGTCTCTGAATGTCGCACAGATTCCAGATTAGTTTTAAACTGTGAGTGAACTTTTCATTTTAATAATCTCTAAGTTTCATATTTTTGTCAGTTCGGCACCATATTTTATAAGTCTTTTCCCAAAACATACAGTTACTTTAGTTTCCAATCCACATTTCCAGTCTGGCCCGCCTCCAAGCTTGGCTGAGTCAGAGAGTGACATGGTCTTCTTCCTGCCAGGGCAGCTGATGTCAGTCACACCGGAATTAGCATTTTCATTCAGCTCAAGGGAGTCCTTTGTCTACACTCAGAGAAACCTGCCAGAGTGCCCCTCCCAGTTCCTTTCACACCAGCCTACCAGTTTCTTAGCAGAGAGCAGGGGGAAGATTCCTTTGTTTGGGAGAAGGTGTGCAATGTCTTTGAAGCTCAGTGTGGCTAACTTTAACTTTTAAACACAATGTCTGAAATTGCCTTGTCTTAAAATATAACTTACATTTTTAACAAATGCATCAAACAATTTCTTAATTCAAGCCTTTTTAAAATATAGTTTTGAATTGTCTCCACCTCTTAGGCTTCTGATAGCAAGTCTTTCTTTAGCATACTTTGAGTTCAATGTCCAACTTTACACATGACAGGTTTTAGAAATCGCCAGCTTCTGACAGAGGTGAGTAACGGTATTGCACCCATTTTTGACATATCTCTCCAAGCAAGCAATCTTCAATGTGGATTTTCTTCTGATAAGCGTACTTCTGTGGACATTGTATTTATGTGGATTCTTGAAGTAGAATGTAGAATGATGTTTAACACCCAACAAGGAGGTTGGGTCTTTTGGGTGGTTTGTTAGCCATGATTTTTGCAAATTTGACAACCAAGAAAAATGGATTTTCACACAGCTCTCTGTTTCTTTTGCAATCAGCCTTGCTTTGTAGGCAGCCAAATGATGGGTTGTGGCAGTGGTCTCCTGTGTTAACACTGAGATAGGCAAAAGTGGATGGCGGCCTATTTTTCCGATTTCTACTGCGCACTTTTGGGTGATTTTTAGCGAGCAGCATGCTTTCCGGCGGCCATTCTGATGTTCCTGATGCAAGCAATGCACAGGAATGTTGCATGGCGTGGACTAGTGGGTTGAAACATCCCACAACATTGTCAACGATTGAGACAATTTAATAGCAGGGGATAGGGCATTCCATTCACGCAGAGCATGGAAGTCAAAACTAGAGTAACCAAATCTTTTTAGGTGAAACTGGGGTGGGTTAAACTGAAGATTGTCAGTGGAGCGCAGCACGCGGTCGGATTGTTTCGGTGACAGCTTCTTAGTGAGATATTGGGGAGCACTCATGTTCTGACATTTGTATGTAAGGGACAAGATCTTGTCTCTGATTCTCTCCTTGACTGGTAGCCAATGCAGTTCCTTCCTAAAAGCAGAGATGTGAGCACGCCTGGATCGTCCAAACATGGCTCTCACAGGTCCTGTTCAGGAGGAGATGAATTCACTGACGGGCCCATAGGTCATCGCTCACCCTCTAGAACTTGTAAGACAAGATAGCTGCACCATGTGAGGACAGGGGGTGCAGGATTCACTTACTCCAACACGACTCAATAATGAGGACTCAGTAAATTGGCAAAGGGAAGTCTGTTTAATGACAAGTACATCAAACAGAGAAACAAATGGAAATCAGCAGCAGCCTTGCGATCACCTGTCTCGCTCTGACTTCCTGGAACTTCAGTTGAACAGCAATAGTCATAGGTAACATCGTCATCACTGACGTCTAATTCTAAAAAATTCGACATGCAATACAATTGGTTAGGAAAGGTAACTTAAGTATAGGTGCTATATCTGTATATGATAATAGGGCATGCGGATTGGATAACTCTTATTGGGTGGGCATCTAGGCCCATCCCACTAGATCACACGTGATTGACGTCACAACAAGTATGACGTCTTATTGGTTCTCCTATCTATAGGACTCCAGATACCTTGGTCCATTGTGATTGGGCAGGTTACACCCCTAGACATAAATCCCCATTTTAATTAGCGGCATGCAGAATGGACACCCATGTGCCTGGTGTCCCAAATTTCACCCTGCCTCCCTTCCATCAATCAGTATCTAGGGCTATGTGTCAATTAGTTGGCTGGGTATGGCCTCAAAACTGTAGCCTCTTATCAGAAAAAATTATGGCATCCTTGGGTCCTGGATGACATCAGGCGGTGGTACTTCTTCGCGCCTGGCTGATCACGTGTTAGTTCACCATGAATCTGCTTCAGTTTCCAGCTTTTAGTGCATTTAATTCTGTTTCAGCCTCGCCACCTGCATGGGCCCCACTTATCTTGACCTTCATGGCATTTCTGCTTTTACAAAATGGAGTCACACTTGTATAATGTGCCTTATTGAGGTAAATATATGGCTGGCGCTTGCCGCTCTAATCTTCTACTAAGCATTGCAAGCAGTATCGTTTCTTTTGCCTCTAGCGTTCCAAGCCTATTTACACACGTTTGACAGGTCGGTTGCTTCCATCTTGTCTCGTAGCAACGCTTCCTCACGTTTTAACATAGTCGCTTCTCTGTATCCATTACATTTATTTTCGTAGTTCCTTGCACTGGCGTGCTATCTTTGATAGCCACTTTTGTTCATTCACGAGTATGTTCAGGCCTTTGTGTCATTTCCACTGGCCTTCCATTAGGGATCTTTGGGTCTCTTCATGGACCATCTGTAGGTACTCTTAGTTTCGTATCAGCGGCTGGTACGGCTGTCTGATAGGGTACCGTGCTGCCCAGGGTTGCCTGGTTATGGGCGCTTCAACAGGTATGGATCTTCTGATGTATACTGGGCAGAGTCCCAGTGCAGCTCTTTGTTGGTCCATTTGCTCCTCATACGTCACATACCTTTGCGAGTATGCTCCTGGTACCTCGAAATGAGGGGATGGGGTGCAGGCCATGTCTGGGACCTCGTCTACACTCCCCCCTCTGGTCGGTTCATCGACCACTTCTGCAACCTCTTTTGCATTTATTTCTTTTGATTCTTCGGTGTCATGTTCATCGTCTTCAGGGTTTGTACATGATGGTGTGAATATGTGAGCCTTTGGAGTACATATTTTTATCACTCCTTTCAAACTCCCTGCTGTTTTCACATGTTCGTCTTTGTTCCATGTCATTAGCTGGCATTGTCCATTTGGGCTGCAGTAGATCCATTTTCCTTCATACCTTCTTCGTTTCTTAGGGTATGTGAACCTTGTTCCTTCTGGCGCAAATTTGCTGGCCTTCACAAAGTCTCTTATTTCTTCATCAGTCAGGTCTCTGGGCTTCCACCCTGGCTCGACATCAACTATTATTTTCATCCCTATGGCTTTCTTCGCAGTTTTCTGGCACTGGGTAGTGATTATCTTGATAACACAGAATCCTAGCAATACCATTGCTAGTAGAGCTCCCAGAAACTTGAATATATCTGCCATCCATTGTGGGACCCACGAGAATAGGTCTCCAAACCAGCTGTCATCGTCCACTTCATCACTTTCATCGATCATCTGGTTTTTCAGGTTTGTCAACATACTTATGGCCTCTGTTAGGGTTCCGTTTTCTTCCTCGTGTGATGGTACAAATGTGCAACATGATTCTCCGATTTTTGCACAAACACCTCCATCCATTGCTGTGAACATGTCAAGCACATATCTGTTTTGGAGGGTCATCAGTCTGATTGCTCTTAGCTCTTCTTTGATCGCGTTGAATCCTTTTATAGTGGTATTGATGGTCTGCAATAACTCCCATCTGGTTATCTGCAACCATTTAGCATTCACTCCAATTTGGATGTGTGGCAAGAGCATCGTGGTGAACACTGTTGAGGTGAGGCTGAACAGCCTGTGTTCGTATGGGATTGCCTGGAATGCCTCTTCTGATTTGGTAGAAAAGTAATTTTCTCTCTTCATTCTGGACATTAGTTCCATAGTCCTCCTTCTCCTTATATGAGCATCTGCTTTCGGGAAACTGTACAACTTCAGGTCATTCTTAGGGATCACCAGCACGGGAACGTGGACGTTCACTATCGTGCATATACCTCCCCAGTTTTTCGGCAGTCTTATGTATGCCTTGCATCCACATGCCCAGTAATGGTCCATTAGGACTGCGGTTCCTTGTGTCATTCCTGGGGCTTCAAAGATTCATCCGCAGTTTACATTCTCTCCCATCTTCCTCGTGCCATTACTTCTGAAGCATAGCTGCAGGGATACCCCTCTATCTTCGACCCATGTAAGTAACTTTACTAGCTTTGGCCATAGGGGTTTGCACAGTTTTTGAGAGTTTTCTATTGCTTTCGTGTAGGCTCCAAGGACCATCCAAGCTCGGCAGATCACTACTCCTTCTTCCCATCCATTTGGGGAAACCACTGTTCCCCAGATCTGCTTTTGGCCTCTGTTCTCCCAGATTTGTGCCTCTTCTGCAGTTTTCCTTGAATGTTCAGTCTCGGGTTTATTTCCCATCTTATCCATGATCCTTTGACGCCAGGGATCTCGTATCTGATCACGTGATTCCTTGTGTGAGCCCTGTTTCTTGTCTTAAAGGGATGGTCTAGTAAAAATTTTTATTTAAAAAATAGATAGGCAACATAAAAAAAAATACTAGCATTCTCCGTTTTAAAACTTCCTATGTAAAACTTTGAGCTATTCAAGCTCAAAATTCGCAAAAGCAAGCACATGGGCGCATCCATTTTGTGAAATTTTTGCTTTTGCGGCACTAATGAAGGAAAAGCCAGCCAGCTGTAGTAAACAAAGGCTACCGCTGGGTGGCTTTCCCTTCATTAGTGCTGTAGGCGGAGGACGGGGACCGGAGACCAGAGCAGGAAAGCTGCAGCTGAATCTCGGTAAGTGCTATTTATTTTTTTTTAATAAATAAGCACTAGCTGCGTTTTTTTTCTAAGTTTTCCGGGCTGGAGGAGCCCGGAAAACTTAGAAATAAAACTGCAGCTTTAAAAACGTTGTATTTATGTTTGCGGTCGCTTTTGAAGCGACCACAAACATAAATACAACGTTATTGTGTTGGAAAACGCTGTGGTTTTTCTTTCCAAGTTTCTCAGGCTCCTCCGGCTCGGTGGAGCCTGAGAAACTCGGAAAGAAAAACTGCAGCGTTTTCCAACACAACTGCGTTGTTTCTGCCTGAATCTGCTTTACCATTTGGGGCTCTCGGGCTCCCCCCGAGAGCCCCAAATGGTAAAGCAGATTCAGGCAGAAACAACGCGGCATTGCGGAAAACAACCGCGTTGTTTCTGCCTGAATCTACTTTCCCATTTGGGGCTCTCGGGCTCCCCAGGGGGAGCCCGAGAGCCCCAAATGGGAAAGCAGATTTAGGCAGACAACGCAACATTTAGCATTTCCCATTTGGGTCTCTCAGGCTCCCCACGGGGAGCCCGAGAGCCCCAAACGGGAAATCAGCTGCAGGTAGAAACACTATGCGACATGTAAACATAACCGCGTGTGTTTCTGCCTGCTGTGGCTTTCACTTTGGGTCTCCGGTGCTCCCAGGGGAGCACCGGAGACCCAAAGTGATAGCCACAGCAGGCAGAAAAACACGCGGTTGTGTTGGAAAACGCTGCGGTTTTTCTTTCCAAGTTTCTCAGGCTCCTCCGAGCCGGAGGAGCCTGAGAAACTTGGAAAGAAAAACCGCAGCGTTTTCCAACACAATAACGTTGTATTTATGTTTGCGGTCACTTCAAAAGCGACCGCAAACATAAATACATTGTTTTTAAAGCTGCGGTTTTATTTCTAAGTTTTCCGGGCTCCTCCAGCCCGGAAAACTTAGAAAAAAAAACGCAGCTAGTGCTTATTTTTAAAAAATAAATAAATAGCACTTACCGAGATTCAGCTGCAGCTTTCCTGCTCTGGTCTCCGGTCCCCGTCCTCCGCCTACAGCACTAATGAAGGGAAAGCCACCCAGCGGTAGCCTTTGTTTACTACAGCTGGCTGGCTTTTCCTTCATTAGAGCCGCAAAAGCAAAAGCCAGCACAGGAGGGCCTCCATTTCACAAAATGGATGCGCCCATGTGCTTGCTTTTGCGAATTTTGAGCTTGAATAGCTCAAAATTTTTTACATAGGAAGTTTTAAAACGGAAAATGCTAGTATTTTTTTTTGTGTTGCCTATCTATTTTTTAAATAAAATTTTTTACTAAATCATCCCTTTAATGTCCTGGACGTAGCTGTCTTCCTCCGGGTAGTTCTTTTCGTTGGCCCATATCAACGAGGCGTCTCGCCCCATAAATTGTCCTCTGGTGTTGCACATTTCTACATGTGACATACAGTGTGCTGTGTGGACATCAATTTCTACAGCCACAAAGATCTTTGATTTTCCCATACTGTATGGTAGGAGTGCACAGACGAAGCATTCTCCTCCTGATTGACTTCGTCCTACTTCCTTCATGTGCTGGTACCATATGTTGTTTCCAAGATGGGCTGTGCTGTCCAGGTAATCGTTGAGCTCATTGTCATCACCGTACAGGCTTCTCTTGATTCTCAGCGTTTTTCTATAGTTTGCTATGACTTTGTCTCCAAATGCATCTGTGCTGCTTTTCCACTCTATTCGTCTTGGTGGAGCAGGGTCCTTTTGCCGCATTGCAATGGTATGAAAAGGTTTTTCGTTTCTCTTCCTCTCCTCTTATAGTTTTTCATTGAGGTTCTCTGGTCGCCATGTGCTCACCATCTCCTCAACGCGTGGCTGAGTCGTAGATCTGGTGCTTGTTTGCATTGCTCGACCTGGCGTGCTTGTCGTTATAGTCTCTGCAGTTCTATGTTCCAGCTCCTCGTGCAGTTTATTTGCTCTGATTATGAGTGGGAATAAATAATCTATCAGCGTTTGTGTTTTCTCTGTGAGTTCGTTTGTGGCTACTTCTGTTCTTTCGAGGGATTTTGCTATGCCCTCTCTCTTGGGTTTCTCACTTGACTTCTCTTGGTCACTTCCACTATTTTCTGGAACTGATTGTTCGGCAGGCTGTCTCCCCTTCTCTGCAACCTTCGTTGGAGGACCTGTAGCCATTGACACTTGCCCTTGTCTGTGTGTATCCTGTGTGCATGCAGTGGTCAGTGCAGCGTTTTCATTCATTCCATGCTGACCCTGTCTCCAGCTTTTCTCTTCATTTGTTACCTCAAATGTGTCTAAATTACTGCTAATTACATTTCATTTTAGTTTGTTACTTTTATCATCAGGTTTTCTTGGGACTGGAATGACTATATAGGGTCTGGGTGCTTTCGTAGGCCCCAGACGTTCATCATCTGGTTGGTGCACTGAGATTGGGAAACTTCGTACACCAATAAAGAAAGCAGTTCTTATTGTTAATGACAGAAAAACAATAATAATAACTATGCATATACACATAATCGTTTGGAACGATAATTTGCAGCATTTGCTTACAGGGAAGTGGGGGCGCCCTTCTGTTGGGGGAAAAACCAAGTTACTGTTCTGGGCCCCCATTTCGAATGAGTTCATAGTCAGCTATTTATTCCTTCTCTTGCTCTGGTCTCGTAGTTCGAGAGTTCATTACTATTAAGTGACAAGTGCTTTCCAAATGTCCCGCCTCATGTGAGTGATGACGGTAGTCTCTGGGTATTCAGTACAGTTGCTGTGCTAAACTATGGAAAAGGGTTAGGCTAGCAACTTTGGTACATCACATTCATTATGCATATCTATAATAGGTAAGGTCCCAGTGCACTCCTCGAATTTGCTTTGGTCCTGAGGAGATGCTGGAATTAGCTCAATGCAAAGGAATAAAGAGATGGAACTGCTAAAAATCACACAAAGATAAAATGTTGTAAAAAGAAAAAGAAAAAGAAAAGTGAACATGAAAAATAAAAATAAAAATGAAAAAATAAAAATAAAAATAAGGAAGAGTAGAGGGAAAGTACAAAGAAAAAATAAGATGGTGTAGTTCTTGTCTTTGCTCTCCTCGATCTGTCCTGCGGTTGAGTGGTTGTAGAACTGTGTCTCTATCCTCGATCTGTCCCACAGCGAAAGTCTTACTGAAATCTCCTAAGGTACTCTCGCTGGAAGTTCGATAGCTCCACCTGGAGCATTTTGCCGTGGAGGAGTGTGCCCATGTGTGGGGTGTTGGCCGGATCTCTAAGGAAGGTGATGACGTCAACATCTGCAGGCCTCCCCACCATTTCCGGATAGTCTGTGACTAGTCTAAGCAGGACGTTGTGTGCCAGCCAGGTGTCCTCGGGAGATAGGGACATTTGTCCTGGTCATTAGCTTTGCTTTTCTTTTGATTAGCACAGTCTTTACACTTTCCTGCTGCGTGGATTGCGACCACGTAATTTAGCTTGATCCACAATTGGTTCAGGTATTCATTGTTTCTTGGATCTCTGATGAATGTTAGGGTATCCGTGGTTCTCCTTACGAGTCCTGGGCGTTCCTCTATGATGCGAAAGAAGAGCGTGTATGTCAGCTCATCAATGATCTCTTGTGGTGGAAGCATCTGTGTCCTTATCACCGTACTTGGGCAGTACAATGAAGGCTTCCGCGATGACAGTCAGTAGTTGCCAGATTATTTTCTTGTTGGCTGGATCTTGGACAAAGTCTGTGATACTGGTAACTCTCCCTACAAGCGATGGATATGTCTCTAGCACTAACCGAAAACAGGACAGCACATCTCTTGTAATATTCCTGTTGGGGGATGTCATACGTTCTGCAAAACAAAGTCTGGGTGTTGGTTGATTCAGGTGACTGTGTGATGCTCTTAACTTTTGCTCTTAGTTCAAAGTCTCGTTTACTAATAATGCTTCAGGATACCGTGTTAACTCTCAGAGAATATTTTGTTTACAGTCTACCAGAGTCTTGATTCTTTGTACTACTTGGGCATGGCATGCTTTCAAAAGTTTGTTTTATCAATGTTGTTGCGGCTTTGAATGTGCGATTCTCTTCTTCACCCTGCAATTAGAATACACATAGTGTTCGTTATGTCCTTATCCCCCTTTTCTTGGAGAAACTGTCCAGTTTTATGCCACAACTTGCATCCGGGTTCTTTGTCTTGATTTTCCTGCTCATGCGTCGTCCTTCCTCGTCATAGCTCTCGTCTGCACGTGCTGAGGTTCTTCCCCGTTGTCTGTGGTTTCTTCGCAGTTGGATGCAGCAGGAGGGCTCTCCCCTATATACGGTTTAATGTCATTTATGAAGATCCATGCCCTTCTGCCCTGGAGCTTGACGGCAGAAGGGGTGCAGTCCTCTACGATGAAAGGGACATTGAATAGTGGCTCATCCCACCTCTTCCTGGTAAAGTTCTTCACGAGCACGTTGTCACCAGGGAAGATGAGGAGTGCATGTAGACCTTGTGCAGGGTCAGCTTCAGCACTTCCTGATGTGTTTTGTGCTGCACTGTCCCCTTTTCACCGTCGCTGCAGCTGGCCTGAAATGACAGAGGCGCTGGATGTCATACAGTTAAGGTACTCCTGCATCTCTGTTCCCAGAACCTCTCTGGTTTGCTGGGCATCACATCTAGCTCTATCTCGGGGGCTGAGAGGGATCCTCATCCTTCTGCCTGTAACTATCTCGTGTGGCGTAAGATGATGGTCGGAGCCGGGTTGGTTCCGAAGTGCATACAATGCCAGTGGTAGACAGTGCAGCCATCCCTTTCTTAATGTGAGCTTCAACTTGGCTATCCTCTCCTTTAACAGGCCGGTGAGCCGCTCACATATTCCATTTCCCTCCGGGTGATACGCAGACGAGAACTTATGCTTTATACCCAGTAATAAGCTGATCTGTTCGAAAACTGCGTTAACAAAGTGAGCCCTGTTGTCTGATCTCATTACTTTGCACACCCCCCATCTAGGGAACACTTCCCTCACTAGAAATTTGGCAGCACATGTAGCGTCTCAGTGTTTACAGGGACCTGCTTCTATCCATCTAGAGAATGGACACACCACCACAATTAAATACCTGTACCCGTTGCACACTTGAATCATGTCGACGTAGTCGATATGCAAGTGCTGGAATGGTCCATTCGGCAGGGGGATAACTCCTCTCACTACTTTTAATGTGTGCCCAGCGGTGAACTGTTGGCAGATAATGCAGTTCACCATGAAAAATGCAACATGCTCTGCTAAATTCGGTGTGAACCAGTCTTCTGCGAGCGTTGCAGCTAGATTTTCTTTTGACACATGGATGGGGTAGTGTCGTTGTTCTAATTCTACCTTTAGCAGGGCAACAGGCATCACTGGTTTACCAATGCTGTCTTGCCTCCACAACCCATCAGAGGGGTTTAAAGAGTCTGCCCCATGTTACTATATGCCTCAGGTGTGGCTCGCGCTACCATCATCCTCTCATGGGTACGTGCCACCTCCACGTCCATGATTGTTTCAGTTTTGGATGCCATGCGCTTGGCTTCAGTGTCCGCTTCATGGTTTCCACGTGACACAAAATCTGTCCCCTTGGTGTGGGCGGCGCATTTCACGACCGCTATGCCCACTGGGAGCTGTAGTGCTTTTATCAACCTGTCCAATAAGTCTGCGTGTTGCAGTGGCATGCCGTCCGCTCGGAGGGAGCCCCTCCTTTTTCAGCGCGCTAGACCTGCATGTACTGTGGACGTCACATAGGCGGAGTCACTGTACACAGTTACTTCCTGGTCTGTATGATTCTCAATGGCGAGTATCAGCGCCAATAGTTCTGCAGCTTGCGCAGAATAGTGAGAGGGTATTCAGGCACTGACGAGTACTTGGAACCCTCCATTCGCTAGGTGTTTTACCACTGCCACGCCTGTATATCTTTGTCCGTCTTCTTGATCGATTCTTGAAGAACCATCAATGAACACGATTTCGCCACCTGCCAGGGCATTTTCCTTTACCCTGGAGATTTCATCAAAGAATTCCTCATAATTCGCACAGTCATATATAGGTTCTCCTTCTGCGACTGGCTCAGCTATGAATGTAGCAGGGTTCACCATTTTACATCAAACTATTTTGATCGATGGGTTGGAGATAATTGTCATGATCTCTGCTTCCAAAAGATCAGGACTTGCCCGACTCCCTTGGAAGCAGACCCATAACCCCGGTTCCGAGTGCCAGCCAGTCCCAATTGGGACCTTTTGGACCCTGTCCTGGCGCCAGTGGCACCAGGCTCATAAAGATGCCCAGTCCCAGCGCTGGAAGCGCCGGGCTCATAATGCTTGGGTGGACTTACCTGCAGCAGACCATGCTGCTTACTTACCTGCCAGTTGAACCCCTGATCCTCTTCTGTTTGGGACTACTTTTCCTGTTGGGTGGAGCAGGAGCCACTCCCTAGATTCAGAACACTGGAACTCTTCTGGAAAGCAGGAACTCTTTTCTTACCTAGGCGTGGCTGTGGAAGGAGACACCTAAGCACTACAGGAGGCTATTTAAACCACACCCGATGGATGAATCTTGCTTTGCGTTATTCTGCATTCTCTGCAGCAGAACGCTCATTGTGTCTTCTGCTTCTGATCCTGGGCCTAAGGGAACAAAGGCTTACCATCCTGGAATCCAGTCTTCAGCAGCACCTGTAAAGACAAAGAAAGAACAGGTTAGCACTACGGTCTTCAGTGGCAGTGCATCTCTTACCTGGTCCATCGGCTGTCACCAACGCCTCGCGCTGCATTCCGGCATCTGAAAGACAAAGGCTTACCTACTCTTCGCATGCTCCGGAGGTCTTCGCACTGCATTCCGGCATCTGAAAGACAAAAGCTTACCAGCTCTTCGCACGCTCCGGAGGCCTTCGGCGCTGCATCCCGCAACTGAAAGACAAAAGAAGGTGCGTTTAAAGACATTGGGCAACTTTATTACTCACGTGCCATTACTCCTTCCCACGCCGAATCCAGTGGGTATTCCAGCACCCTTCAGCTTCTCTAAAGCTCCGAACTTGTACCTGCAAGATAAAAGGGACAGTTAGTGCGCATCGTGAAGCAGGCTACAAGCGCTTACTTACGTGCTTCCAGGCGCTTCTATTCCTCACGCGGGTTCGATCCTCAACTCTCATCAGCCCGCCATCCGCCATCGCCGGAACCCTGCAAAACAAGAGATATCATTGCAAAAGACTTTTAAGACATTTGAAGTGCCCAGAACTTACCGTTCGTGCAGTTAACGACAGACAGCAGTCCTCTGAGGTCAAGAGGCCTGCACCCTTATCCAGTGAAGAAACTGGCTACGGCACCCTGCCCTGAGGCAGATGGAGAGCTCGGCGTTCACTTACCTAAGGTGAGGGTGTTAACCTTTGGGGTTCTACAGGAGAAGAGAAAGGGAAGAGGAGAGAGGCACCCAATAGCCCCAGTTCATTAATCCCATATTTTCTATCTGCAGACATCTTACTCTTCGAGTCAGACATACAGTGCACAGAGGTCCAGCCCAAAGAGCCAACCGTGTGTTACACATCACCTTTGAAGATACGGCATTCACCCAGTCAAGACCGGCGCCTCTGCGGGAATCAGGTGAGCGTACCGAACGCAAAGCCTATCGCAAAACTCCCACCCAGGCGCTATGGAAACCTCGGATACCGACCAGCTAGCCCAGTTACTTGGGGAACTAAGAGCAGAAGTGCATGCAGCCCGTCAGGAAACAAATGCTCTAAGAAGGGAATTGATTATTTCCAAGGAGCGAACAGACAATCTCGCTAGACAATTGCTACAGTCACAAGCCGGACAAACTCTGTTACCCGCATCAGGGGCAAATCTTCCTTCAACATCCTCTACGAACCCAGTGCACATCAACCTACCTGGGAATGTACCTCTGGTTCCGCCCGAACGATTTTCTGGTGACCCAAAGAGGTTTGCAGTATTTATTAATCAGTGCCGGTTGCACTTCTTATGCCGGCCAGCAGCCTTTCCAACTGATCAAGCTAAGGTAGCTTTCGTGCTTTCGTACCTTAGTGGCAATGCGGCAGACTGGTCGATCCCTCTAGTTAATCAAGATGATCCGGTTCTCCATGATTTTCAAGCTTTTCAGCTCAGTATGGAAAAACTGTTTGCAAGACATTCACAGGGGCAGGCCTTGGACAATGAGCTTCTTTCATTGCGACAGGGTAATCAAGACCTTTTGGCTTATATTGCGTCTTTCAACAGACTGATAGTGGAAACTCGATGGCCTGAGGACAAAAGGATTACGCTGTCTTATAGAGGTCTACGTGGAGAGCTCAAAGATGTGTTAGCCCAAGTAGTGAATCCCCCGCAAGACTGTTCGGACTATATTGACTTAGTCGTTCAAATTGACCATAGACTGCAGAACAGGAAGGCCGATCGTTCCAAGTTTGATGCTCGAGTATTTTCCAAACCACCAACTCCTACCAAAGGAGTAGACTCCGGGGAACCCATGCAAATAGGGGGCCTGCAAGGACCACTAACACAAAAGGAGCGGGAAAGGAGAAAACAGCTGCAATTATTCCTCTATTGCGGAAACTCGGGGCACTTTCTTCGAGACTGTCCGGTGAAATCAGCCAAGAAGGCAGTAGGAGCTGCAGTTACCAGGGTCACAAACTCTGAGCAGGTAAATGACCTCGCCCGACAAGAATAGAGGTCCTCTTGCCGAGCGTTAAAACCTGTTCCGTGACCTCGCATTTCGTGATACCTATGGTCCTCATTAGCCCTGAACATCCGGATCGATTACATGCGATTGAAGCTTACGTCGACAGCGGTACCATCGGCAATTATGTGGATCATGAAATGGTTTTGAGGATGAATCTGACTCTTTGTCCAAAGGCTGTAAAGGACGTCATTACTACGGTGGATGGTACGGAGATAGCCTCCAGAACAGTAACGCATACCACCCAAGAAGTGACGCTAGTAAGTCAAGATGGACACCATGAGAAGATCGTGTTCGATGTGATCAAGGTCCCTCAGTTCCAGATTATTCTAGGAATTCCTTGGTTAGAGAAGCACAATCCTCAGATCGATTGGCGAGCAAGAACGGTTCAGTTTCCAGAATGTGTCTCTACTTGTCACCCTCGACCTGGTGTTGCACTGGCAGCAATTTCCTCGGAGGCTCCCCAGTTACCTCCTGAATACCTAGAATTCCAAGATGTTTTCCGGAAGGATCAGGCTAACTCTCTACCTCCTCATAGGTCTTATGACTGCCAGATAGACCTGATACTTGGATCTACTCCTCCTTGTAGTAGAATGTATGCCCTCACCGAGCCTGAGAATCTTCACCTCCGACAATACCTGGATCAATACCTAGCAAATGGGTTTATTCGTCCTTCCAAGTCCCCTGCTTCCTCAGCTTTGTTCTTCGTTCCAAAAAAAGAAGGGGACCTTAGAACTTGTATAGATTATCGCGCCCTGAACCAGATCACCGTTAAGAATGGATATCCGTTACCTTTGATCCCTGAACTCCTGGACCAAGTCAGAAAAGCATGCATATATACAAAGCTGGATCTTAGAGGAGCCTACCACTTGGTACGAGTAAAAGAGGGCGATGAATGGAAGACGGCCTTCCGCACCAAGTATGGGCTATTTGAATATCAGGTCATGCCCTTCGGACTTTGCAATGCCCCGGCCGCCTTTCAATATTTTATGAACGATGTCCTCAGAGAGCTCATAGATGTGTGTGTTGTTGTTTACATTGACGACATCCTCGTTTATTCTTCATCGGAAACTGAACATCGGAAACACGTGAAAATGGTCCTTGAGAGATTGCGTCAACACAAACTTTTCGCTAAGTTGTAAAAATGTGTTTTCAACGTGACTGAAGTTGAATTCTTGGGATTCATATTATCACCTAGCGGAGTGCGTATGGATTCAAAGAAGGTCGATGCAATTCTCAAATGGCCATCGCCATCCTCCGTAAAAGGTGTTCAAAGCATGTTAGGCTTCGCTAACTTTTACCGCAGGTTTATCCCCGAATTCTCTCGAATAGTCCAGCCCATCACCGCCTTGTTAAAGAAAAACAAATGTTTTGAATGGTCTACCGAGGCGGAACAAGCTTTCCAGAATTTGAAGACTAGATTTATCTCTGCACCGATCTTAAAACATCCTCGCCCAGAACTCCCCTACATCGTTGAAACTGATGCTTCGAGCCTTGCCATGGGGGCAGTTCTATCACAAAAGGACCCAGTAACCAATCAGTTGCATCCCGTGGCATTTTGGTCCCGCAAACTCTCGCCTCCTGAAATCAATTACACTATTACTGATAAGGAACTTCTAGCTATCAAGTCCGCCTTTAAGGCTTGGCGGCATTATCTTCTGGGGGCCCGACACACCGTTACTGTGATTACAGATCACCGAAACCTGCAATATTTGAAAACCGCAAAAGCTCAATCCTCTAGGCAACTCCGTTGGGCACTATTCTTTGCCGAGTTTGACTTCATAATTAACTATCGACCTGGTACAAAAAACGGTAAAGCTGATGCCCTTTCTCGGATGGGAGTGGAAGAACATTTGATCAATCCTAAACCTGTACCTATCATTCCCGAACAAAGAATTCTAGGTGTAATCGCCACACAATCCATAGAGGAAGTTAAGGATAAAGCCAGGCTACTGGTAACTCCAGCAGACATACAGAATTGGCATCTGCAGGGAAAGGACTTTACGGTGAAGGACAACCTATTATATTTCCAAGAACGGTTATACCTGCCCAGCACAGATTTACAGAAAAAGGTAATCTCTTGTTATCACGATTCTTTAATGGAAGGACATCCCGGTATGACCAAGACCTCGGAAAAGATCAAGCGCTACTTCTGGTGGCCATCTTGGAAAAAAGATATCAGAGACTTTATAATGTCCTGTGGAGTATGCGCCCAAAACAAGAGTCAAAAGGAAAAACCAGCCGGCCTCTTACGCCCTATTGACATCCCGCCTCGCCCTTGGCATACGCTTTCTATGGACTTCATCACCGATCTACCTCCAGGCTCCGGATACAATACGATCCTAGTAATCGTGGACCTATTCTCCAAGATGGCGCATTTCATTCCACTCAAAGGCTTACCAACAGCAGCAACTCTGGCCCGAGAATTTCTCGAAAACATTGTCCGACTGCACGGTTTTCCTTCAGTTCTAATTTCGGATCGAGGTAGTCAATTTATTTCTCATTTTTGGCGAAGTTGCTGTCGGTCGGCTCAAATTGATGTGAGACTTTCGACCAGCTACCACCCTCAAACCGACGGACAAACCGAGAGGACCAATCAAACTCTGGAACAGTATTTGCGCTGCATGCTACAACAAACTGAAAAAACTTGGAAAGATATCCTTTGGATAGCCGAATATGCCTACAATAACTCTGTCCACTCGGGAACTGGGAAGACCCTGTTTTTTCTTTTATACGGTAGTCACCCTCGAACCTCGGAGTTGGATCCACTCCAAGATCTTGGAACACCAGCAGTAGACCACCTGCATTCTACAATCACCCAAGCCTTTAAGGAAGCCGTTTCTCACCTTCAAAGGGCTAAAGAACAATACAAGAACGGAGCAGACCAACATCGGAGGGAAGCCCCCCAATATCAAGTAGGAGATCAAGTCTGGTTATCCACCAAATATCTACCTCTAAAAGGACCACCCACATTCAACCCAAGATACCTTGGTCCCTATTCCATCACTACCATAGTAAATCCAGTAGCAGTCAAGTTGGACTTGCCCCCTCACATGAAGATACATCCGATCTTCCACGTCTCTCTATTAAAACCTGTGCAACCTCAAACCCGACTAACTACATCTCCAAAACCTATTCTAGTTGATGGAGAACTCGAGTTTGAAGTCAAAAGCATCCTGGATTCCAAGATCTCCAAATCTAAACTATTTTACCTGATTGACTGGAAAGGCTACGGTCCCCAAGAAAGATCCTGGGAACCTGCAGAATATGTCCACGCGCCTCGTCTAATCAAAAGATTTCATCGAACATTTCCTAACAAGCCCAAACCCCCGGAGAAGCCCGGTTTGGGAGGGGCCTTGAGGGGGGGTGCTGTCATGATCTCTGCTTCCAAAAGATCAGGACTTGCCCGACTCCCTTGGAAGCAGACCCATAACCCCGGTTCCGAGTGCCAGCCAGTCCCAATTGGCACCTTTTGGACCCTATCCTGGCGCCAGTGGCACCAGGCTCATAAAGATGCCCAGTCCCAGCGCTGGAAGGGCCGGGCTCATAATGCTTGGGTGGACTTACCTGCAGCAGACCATGCTGCTTACTTACCTGCCAGTTGAACCCCTGATCCTCTTCTGTTTGGGACTACTTTTCCTGTTGGGTGGGGCAGGAGCCACTCCCTAGGTTCAGAACACTGGAACTCTTCTGGAAAGCAGGAACTCTTTTCTTACCTAGGCGTGGCTGTGGAAGGAGACACCTAAGCACTACAGGAGGCTATTTAAACCACACCCGATGGATGAATCTTGCTTTGCGTTATTCTGCATTCTCTGCAGCAGAACACTCATCGTGTCTTCTGCTTCTGATCCTGGGCCTAAGGGAACAAAGGCTTACCATCCTGGAATCCAGTCTTCAGCAGCACCTGTAAAGACAAAGAAAGAACAGGTTAGCACTACGGTCTTCAGTGGCAGTGCATCTCTTACCTGGTCCATCGGCTGTCACCAACGCCTCGCGCTGCATTCCGGCATCTGAAAGACAAAGGCTTACCTACTCTTCGCATGCTCCGGAGGTCTTCGCACTGCATTCCGGCATCTGAAAGACAAAAGCTTACCAGCTCTTCGCACGCTCCGGAGGCCTTCGGCGCTGCATCCCGCATCTGAAAGACAAAAGAAGGTGCGTTTAAAGACATTGGGCAACTTTATTACTCACGTGCCATTACTCCTTCCCACGCCGAATCCAGTGGGTATTCCAGCACCCTTCAGCTTCTCTAAAGCTCCGAACTTGTACCTGCAAGATAAAAGGGACAGTTAGTGCGCATCGTGAAGCAGGCTACAAGCGCTTACTTACGTGCTTCCAGGCGCTTCTATTCCTCACGCGGGTTCGATCCTCAACTCTCATCAGCCCGCCATCCGCCATCGCCGGAACCCTGCAAAACAAGAGATATCATTACAAAAGACTTTTAAGACATTTGAAGTGCCCAGTACTTACCGTTCGTGCAGTTAACGACGGACAGCAGTCCTCTGAGGTCAAGAGGCCTGCACCCTTATCCAGTGAAGAAACTGGTTACGGCACCCTGCCCCGAGGAAGATGGAGAGCTCGGCGTTCACTTACCTAAGGTGAGGGTGTTAACCTTTGGGGTTCTACAGGAGAAGAGAAAGGGAAGAGGAGAGAGGCACCCAATAACCCCAGTTCATTGATCCCATATTTTCTATCTGCAGACATCTTACTCTTCGAGTCAGACATACAGTGCACAGAGGTCCAGCCCAAAGAGCCAACCGTGTGTTACACATCACCTTTGAAGATACGGCATTCACCCAGTCAAGACCGGCGCCTCTGCGGGAATCAGGTGAGCGTTACAATAATCACCTCATAGGCAGATGCTCTCTGTGATGTCAGCGTGCCCTTTGGCTTCTCTAGTATGCCGAATAACGAGTGCTCGACGTACAATGTCATGGAGCACCCCATCACAATAGATGACGCCTTCTTAATGGCGAACGCGGCAGCAGCTAGATTTTGTTCGCATGGGAAGTGGCCCCTCATGACCGGGTCCAGACTCCCGCTGTAATATACTAGGGGCTTGTAACCCAGCGAGGTTTGCTGCGCGAGCACTACTGTCGTAAAATTACCATGAAAGTGTGAGAACAGGTAGAATTCCTCTGCATAATTAGGAATCCCGAGAACTGGGGCCTTACAAATTGCCCCCTTAAGTTCCGAAAACCCCTTCTCCATTGTCTCAGTCCATTCATTTTCTCCTTTTGTTGCCTGAGCTTTCTTCAAAGCCTGAAGCAGGGGCTTGGTATACGAGCTGTAGTAGAAAACCCATGCTCTGACATAATTGCACAGGCCTAAGAAGCTTTGCATTTGTTTTATTGTGAGTGGTTCAGCCGTGTTCACGATAGCTTCAGCCCTTTCTAGGGTTACCTTTTTCCCTTCGTGTGAGATTAGCTGGCCTATGTACAGCACGTATTGTAACTTTTCCTTATCAACTTTGTATCCTTTCTCAGCCAGGATTGTCAGTAGCTGGACAGAGTCGCGCCTGCATTGTTCCTCAGTGATGCTGCAGATCAGAATGTCATCCACATACTGCAAAACAACACTCTCTACTGCAATATTCTTTAGGTCCACCTGCAGGACTCTGTTGAAAATGGATGGAGACTCACAGTACCCCTATGGCAACCTCGTGCTTTTCAGGCACATTTGTCTGAAAGTAAATGACGTCAGATCTTGAGAGTCATGGTGCAACGGGATTGAGAAAAACACATTTTTCAGGTCAATCACTGTGAAATATTTTGCCTCATTTGGTATGTTGCACAGAATTGTGGATGGATTAGGGACCAGATGGAATTTGGCTTCAACTATATCGTTTAATGCTCGTAAATCTTGGATTAAATGCCAAGACCCTCCCTTTATTTTCTTGGCAGGGTAAATAACCGTGTTGCAAGGTGATTCTGATGTCACTAGGATGCCCTGCTCCATCATGGCGGAAATTGCCTTCGCGATCCCCTCATCTGCCTCTCTGGACATGGGATATTGTCGCACTTGTGGTAAAATTGCTCCTGGATTCAGTTTCATTTTTACTTCACCTGCTCCCTTCTGGAGGCCTACGTAATAGGGCCCTGTAGTCCATACCGCGGCAGGCACTTGGGCCATGTCGTCATCAAAGTATTCTGGACGTATCGACGCCAACATCATTCTCTGTGGCACCTCCCGTTTGATCATTTTGACCCAAAATGTGAGACTTACTTCCACCCTCGTCTCTTCCAGCTCAGGGTGTTCTTCGAACAGATCGTCATCGGTGACGTCAGTCACTCGATACCCTTCTTCGATGGCGATCATAGCACACCATTGTCTGCCTTTGTCATCATATCCTTCGACCAATACCACTTTCCCTCGCACTGCGGCAGATTGTATCATTAAGGGAAATACTTGTCCCTCCTCTTCGTGCATAGGTATTCTGGGTCTGAATAAAAACTCATCAGGTGTCCTCATAGTTCTATCTGCGAGGCCTGGCAATCCCGCCATGAGCACCCGCACCCCATATGCGAAGACTTCTGGCTCTAACGGTATAGCTCTCATGGCTATACGTCCGGAGTATGCTCTGATCATTTCGCACATGTTTGAAAAATGCATTCCTGGAGTGGAGCACACTATACTGTTCTCGGTAAACGAGATTGTCATATTCAACTTAGTCATTAAGTCCCAACCCAGGATGTTTACTGGGGTCTGACGTGAGTATAATAAGGGTACATTCATTTTGTGCTCTCCCACAGAGACTGGGAGTGCGTCTGTATTCTTGTCCTTTCATCCCTTACTTCCATCTCTTTCTCTCTTTCTCTCCTTTGCGTCTCATCAGACCTCTCCATTGGCCTCAAATCATCACTTCCTTTTCCATCCAACTTCAGTAATATCTGACCTCCCATCCATTCGTCTTTCGCGAATGCTATCTCATCAACTCTACCTTAATTTCCCTTACGTTTATTTCCCTCTTTCTCCTTATCTGGAGGTGCACAACTCCGTGCGCAATCTTTTCCTTCTTCTTCTTTGCATCTCTCTTTGTTCCTTGTTCCTTGAGACCGCAGAGGCGATATTGTTTTCCTGTACCTTTCCCTTATTATCGTCACTACTGTACGTAGGCGACTCATATGCGGGGTTGCCATACCCCGTGGCCGCCTTAAGTTCTCTTAGTGGGTAAAGCCCCTCTGTTTTACTCCCTTCAATGACTGGCTCAGGCGGGACTGGTGGCGCGGTAGGCATCTCACCCCCCTCCGTACATACATTTAGTATCCAGTCTGTGGGTGGTTCTTCCACCTTCGTTTCTTCAAACATCTTCCACAATTCTAGAACAGCAAGAGGTTTCTCTAGCTTCTTGCCTGTATATGTGGCGTGTAGGAAGGTTTTTTATGGAATAGTTTTTTGGCATGGTTAAATAATCAGAATAG
Organism: Ambystoma mexicanum; assembly: GCF_040938575.1. Lineage (NCBI taxonomy): Eukaryota > Metazoa > Chordata > Amphibia > Caudata > Ambystomatidae > Ambystoma > Ambystoma mexicanum. Next base: position 398,619,448 of record NC_090933.1, read on the forward strand.
ATACCTGAAATTCACAGCGACAATGAGCTCCTCAGAAGTGAACTATTTAGATCTCACTATCTACCAACAAGGTAACCGTTTATGGGTTAAACCGTTTGTCAAAAGCACTGACAAAAATGCACTATTGCACTATAGAAGCCACCAGGTGAAACATGTTCGGGACAATTTGCCCTTTGGGCAATTTTTACGTTTGAAACGTAACAGCAGTACCAACTATTATTATGAAACCGGGGCCAATTTACTTATGGACAAATTGATCGATAGGGGCTACCCCAAAAAAGTAGTCAGGCAGTCTGCCAAACAAGCTTTTAATAACAACCGGGAAGCTCTGCTGGTAAAGAATAAGAAAGATACTGCTAACCATGAGACTCCTTTGGTGTTTGTCAACACTTTTAGTAATCATTCCTATAAAGTTAAGAATACCTATGATAGCTTTCAAAAAGAGCACCAACATTCGTAATCTTGTGATGAAGAATGACATACACCAGGTGGTTAGCCAGGAGGGTGCCCAAAGTACATTGTGGGGTCTGCCTCGAGTGAAGGGTCACCATCCATGTGGAGAATGTGTCATGTGTCCATTTACCAAGAAAATGACCACTGTGAATTTGGGTCTCACTTCTGAATGGGTGCTAAACGAACACACTAATTGTAAAACGGAAAATGTAATTTATATGATTAAATGTCCGAGTGACCTACTTTATATAGGCAAAACCAACAGAAAGTGCAAGACTCGAATGATCGAGCATAGGAGCTGTTTAAAACATCATATTGATAAAGCTCCTCTAGTCAAACATTTCGAAGATAAAAAACATACTTTCTCTGATTTTGAATGGTGTATCTTAAAAAAGATCAAGGGTAGATCCCAAGACGAAATTAATAGGAAACTAATTAATCTGGAACAAAAGCTTATCTTTCTTACCAACAGTCATGTCACAGGATTGAATGAGAACATCGAGTGGCATAACATCAGATAAGCAAGTTACCTGTTACTTTGAAGGGACTTTGGAGGTCCTAGGAGTGTTGCACTGTTTGTCGGTACCCATTGAGGGAGAATCTCTATTTTTATGTGAAGAAATGCAATTTGTTGTCATACAGGCCACACACAATTTGCCTCAAGGGGTTGTTTCCTATGTGGTTGTCTCTGTGTTTAGAGAATTTCCACCGTGAGTGATGTCCTGTTGTGGTTTTCTTTGGACATGATCAGGGGTAGCAGGTCTCTTTTCCCGTGTCCTGGGTCAGTTAACGCTCTTTTCAGAGCCGGTGGAGAATGCCTACACCTTCTCCTCACATGTTTTGCATACTTCGCCACTATATTTGATCCGTTTGTGGTCTTGTTTGGGATTTCTGCCCTTTCTCTTGGTATGATGGCAGTCACACCCCTTTTTTCCATTGGCGGACCTGTGGCCTTAGTTGCTTAGCAACTCGGGCATGTTTTGCCTGTTTTGAATGGGTGTTCCCACGCGCGTGGCGACGTCATCGCGTTACCGCGTTCCGCGGAGCGTGATGACATCATCGCGTCACGCGAGTGCCGCGGAATGGGGATTTCAGTACGGTTTTTGGGCCGTAGTCTCAGGGTGTTGATCCACTGTTATCCCGGGCGTGAGATGTAGTACTCTGCCTGTTTGCAGGTCATCAGTTTGCATAGATAAGGTAAGAACGGGGGGATGCCTTTGGAAGTAACTTTAACCCTACTACTCTGCAGAAGATGCTCCTTTCCTTTGCAATGTATTTACTTATCACTTTTACTCTTTCAGAGCTAGAGGAATTGTAGAAGGAAGAGGCCCTATCTATACAGATTTTTACTGTAGTGTTTTTCGGAGAATTGAAAATCGCTGGAATAGGTAAGACCCGTTTTTTGGCCTTTATTAGAGTAGCGGATGCTTACTTGACATCTGGGGCTAGGCATCTTACCCTCAATTTTTTGTATTTTAGGCACTGATAGTTTGTTTTAGAAAATTGGAAAGAAAGAAGATGGGTGACAATGCCACTGAGCTGTGACTGTATCCAACTAAAGAACAGTTTTTAACACCCGAGGGTGAGTCGGTTTCTGTTGTTGTGCCAGGCTCTAATGTGGTTGGATATTCCCTAAATTCCTTGTGTTCGGGATTAGGAGGTGAATCAAAATACTGCCATTGGTAGTATTCCTCTAGGTACTTACTTATGAATTTCACTTACTGCTGTAATAGTGAAGAGCCAGTACTGACTTGGCTTATACGGTCAAAGACATATATTTCTTCTGACCGCAGATCCAGTACATGATGTAGTGTGTACTAGATACCCTATTGGTGATTAGGGTTTGGCTATGGTGATTGATTACACTGATTATGCCCGTGTTAGCGATACGTGTTTGTCTTTGTATCCTTAGAGATAGTAACCTGGTGTATATGTAGGAAGAATCGACCTGGAGCACAGGATTACTTCTGCCCCTGATGAATGTCCGGTTACTTTGAAACACAGAGGACTGAAACTTATATAAGTTGGGCTGGTTCACACAATGGGAAATGTGAACAATTGAGTTGCCATTGTTGTGCTGTGCTAATGACATTTTTGGCATTTAATTCTGTACACTGTGAGGTGGCATGATTTTAAGATGTATATGACTATGTTATGTGTATATGTTTTTTAAAACAAATGAGTGTATTTCTAGTGCTAAAGAGTGATTAATATATTCAAAATGATATTTTTTGGTAATACTGCTTCTTGATGATTATTGAGAACACATAATGCAGCCTATATTTGTTTCATGGTTGCTACAAGAAATTGCTGTCTGAGGATATGTACTGTGTTGATGCAGTCTGTTATATGTTCCTTCCTTTTGTTTAAATACACATTATTTATCCTCACTTAGTAGGAGGGAATATCACCAGAACGTGGGGGTCACCCCTGTACAAAAACTATCTGCGTGTAGGAAGGTCGTCGTATGCTGTAAAACAGCCTTAGGAAGGGACCCATTCTGTGGTCAAGGCATGAACATTTTGTGGCGGTACCCTTAACCCACTCTGTGCTATACTTCTTGAGTTTTGGTGCATGCTTAGATAGTTGCATGCACAGATGCGCAAGTGGGGTGACCTTCTCCATTTTTGATTCCGCCACCAACAATGTTTATACAGTATTTTATCCTTCCAATAGTATGAGCAAGCACCAAATACGCAAGCTCCGATCCAATCTTCTCCCGCCAAAATTTTACTATCAATTAACTCAAAACCATCAATTCATTAGCGATTCCCTCTCAGTTACAGAATCGTGTAAAACCAAATTTCATTTCACACAATCAATAATACAATTATTTTACATTTGACGTACAACAAATCACATGTGACAGACACTTGACAGACTAGACAGACACCAGCTGGTCATACATATACCTGCCTTCTAATTAATACCCCGTCATGGAGTTTAAACAAACTCCTTTGATGTGTCTTTAAACGTCACCGTAGTCTATTTGTCCTTTATTATATGGGCTATGAGTTCACGTTTCTTCTGACTGCTGTATTAAAGCGCAGGAATAAGGCAAATCCTTACATTTTTATCTCAGGTGCCCCCCGGTAATACTTCGTTTTTATCTCAGGTGTCCCCCTGGTGCCCCTTGTTTTTCTCTAGGGTGTCCGCCGTTACCCCTTGTTTTTCTCTCGGGTGTCCCCCCGGTATCCACTCTTTATCTCTTATGCTCGAGTCATTACCCCCTATATATATATACAGTCATCTCTACTTCTGACTATTTTATTTTTTTCTCCGCCACCCACCGTTACCTTTCCCTTACTGGCTCTAATGCCTACACAACATTTGCCAAAGTAACGAGTTTGTTGTTTCACTCACCGATCGCATCTTTTCCTCTCTGGAACTTCGGGATCACTGCTCTTTGTTTTTCCAGCCTTTTAAGGTTTTTTCGTCCGATTGGCTGCCCGTGGGAATGAGAAGGGTTATGCTTGGAAAGGCGGGTTCCTTCAGACCCACTGCAGATTTTAAATGGACTTACTCTATCATTGTCCACGGGGAGCTTCTCAGTCTACTCAGCCGGAATGGCGAAAGGACTCGTGATATTGGCGAAGGCCCGGACTTACTTTGTGCCGTCGGTCTAAGGTGTCTTAGTATTATATAATCAATAATTAATGGCCAAAACCATCCTCACGCTACCAAGTGTTCAGGGGGAGAGGAATTCACTGACGGGCCCATAGGTCAGTGCTCACCCTCTAGAACTCGTAAGACAAGATAGCTGCACCATGTGAGGACAGGGGGTGCAGGATTCACTTACTCCAACACGACTCAATAATGAGGACTCAGTAAGTTGGCAAAGGGAAGTCCGTTTAATGACAAGTACATCAAACAGAGAAACATTGCATTGCGATCACCTGTCTCGCTCCGACTTCCTCGAACTTCAGTTGAACAGCAATAGTAATAGGCAAAACTCGTCATCAGTGACGTCTAATTCTAAAAAACTCGACATGCAATACAATTGGTTAGGAAAAGTAACTTAACTATAGGTGCTATATCTGTATATGATAATAGGACATGCGGTTGGATAACTCTTATCGGGTGGGCATCTACGCCCATCCCACTACATCACACGTGATTGACGTCACAAAAAGTACGACGTCTTATTGGTTCTACTACCTATAGGACTCCAGATAACTTGGTCCATTTTGATTGGGCAGGTTACACCCCTAGATATAAATCCCCATTTTAATTAGCGGCATGAGGAATGGACACCCATGTGCCTGGTGTCCCATGTTTCATACTGCCTCCCTTCCATCAATCAGTATTTTAGGGCTATGTGTCAATTAGTTGGCTGGGTATGGCCTTGAAACTGTAGCCTCTTATTGGGAAAAGTTATGGCATCCTCGGGCCCTGGATGACATCAGGCGGTGGTACTTCTTTGCGCCTGGCTGATCCTGTGTTAGTTCACCATGAATCTGCTTTAGTTTCCAGCTTTTAGGGCATTTAATTCTGTTTCAGCCTCGCCGCCTGCATCGGCCCTCCTTATCTTGACCTTCATGGGGCAGGCTGGTATGCTCTGAAGTTTGAGTCTTGTTAGCTGACGCTCTCCTCCCTTTCTCTGGTTGACCTCGATTTCCTAGGCGTGAGCCACTCTTTGTTGAGTTTCGATTCCGCCCCGTCTCTTGCCTTTGGCTGGGTTACAACACTTGGCCTGTCAGGTCTCTGGCAGCCTGGGTACATTTCTGCTTTTACAAAATGGAGTCGCACTTGTATAATGTGCCTTATTGAGGTAGATATATGGTTGGCGCTTGCCGCTCTAATCTTCTACTAAGCATTGCAAGCAGTATCGTTTCTTTTGCCTCTTGCGTTCCAAGCCTATTTACACACGTTTGACAGGTCGGTTGCTTCCATCTTGTCTCGTAGCAACGTTTCCTCACGTTTTAACATCGTCTCTTCTCTGTGTCCATTAGATTTATTTTCGTAGGTCCTTGCACTGGCGTGCTATCTTTGATAGCCACTTTTGTTCATTAACAAGTCTGTTCAGGCCCTTGTGTCATTTCCACTGGCCTTCCATTAGGGCTCTTTGGGTCTCTTCATGGACCGTCTGTAGGTACTCTTCGTTTCGTATCAGCGGCTGGTACGGCTGTCTGATAGGGTACCGTGCTGCCCAGGGTTGTCTGGTCACGGGCGCTTCAACAGGTATGGATCTTCTGATGTATACTGGGCAGAGTCCCAGTGCAGCTCTTTGTTGGTTCATTTGCTCCTCATACGTCACATACCTTGGCGAGTACGCTCCTGGTACCTCGAAATGAGGGGATGGGGTGCAGGCCATTGGACCTCCTCTACACTCCATTTTAAGTAATCTGGAGACAATGTACATTTCCCTGTGAGGTACCAATCAGTAGACTATTGCAATAGTCTAGTCGTGAATTCACAAGTGGGGATGCCAGGAGAGATCTATTCTTTTTAGAAAGGTAAGGCCTAATCTGGTGGCGCAATTTAATCACCTGTCCACATGATGAACGAATCTGTGATGCCTGTTGCTTCATTGATAGATCAGCATCAAGAATGACCCAGAGTGTTTTTACTGATTTATTCACAGGGATTATGCTACCAGCAACCTCGAACTGAGCATACTGAGTATTGAGCGTCTTCAATTGTGGACCAGAGGCCATGATTAGAAGCTCAGTCTTAGTGTCATTGAGTGCCAGTGAGTTATGCGCCAGCCAGGCCTGGATTTCATTATAGTCTCGGTTCACTGTGGCAGCATACTTGGAGTAATTTCCAGATAGTTTAAACAGAATCTGGGTGTCATCCGCATAGTTTGCAAACTGGACACCCAGACGATCAAGAAGATCAAGAAATGGCCTGCTATAGACGTTAAACAGCAAAGGAGATAAGCATGACCCCTAACATATCATCATCATCATCGTCGTCATCATCGTCATCATCATTGGACCCAATGGGGATTTTTTGCTGCGATTACCCTTGGTGCTAATACCGCATAGTAATTGCACCGAAAATCAGCAAATTCCCGGCACATTTACCCTCAGCTCAATGCTGTGGGTAAATGCTGCCAAACCAGAGATTTGGCAGATCCTTAAATGTGGCAGTAATAGCGTTACCGCTGCATTTAAGGGTTACCGCCAAACTCGTGATGAGGCTGAAAGTCTTGGAAAAAGTGTCAGCAAAGCCTGGGGAGATGAGACACAGCGATGCTACGTATAACCCTGGCAAGCCCAACCAGGAGAATCAGTGGGCAGCTGAAGGCTGCCTTCTGGCAGAGCCAGCCCTAACACCACAGAAACAGCAGAGCCGGGAGCGCGAAGGGAGTCCAGAGCAGTACGGATGCATAGGAGAGTGCAGCGGAGGACCGGAGCTGGACATAGGCACAGGGGTGCGCAGAAGGAACAGTGATGGGCCACCAGCAAGGCAAACTGGTTAACCGGCAAGGGGGAGACATGGTAACGGCGCAGTAAGGACAACCAGAGGTCCAGAGGACGGACATCGCTGAGGAGAGGAGTCGGGTCGGGAGGAGAATCCAGCTGGGGCTGGCAAGCGCAACCCTGGTAAGACTCCACCCTCTCTACCCCCTATGGTACTGATCCCAATAAATATAGGCCCCTTTGCCCCCCTGGAGGAAGAGAATAAAAACTAGAAATACCACTAAGGGCAGGGAGCCAAGTGAGCTAATGCCAAGGAAGGCGCAACCTCCCCAGCAACACCGGAGGAGCCACAAACTGCTCAGCAGACAGCCACAAGCTCCCCTGGTGGGAAAGCTCCTCCAAGAGACTGACCCAGGGGAGCCACCCAGAGGAGCCATAACCACACACCCCTGGGACAGGCAGGAGGGCAGAGGGGCCTGAGCACACCTCCAAATTTCAGAGGCTGGGCCCTCTCTAACACATCCAGTGCAAGGGGCCCCAACAAAGGCAGGGGCTCCATGGACAGGACAGCAGTCCACAAACAGTATCAAGGCCAAGGTGAACAAGAGGACTCTGGGTGGACATTACCCCAGCAGAGGCAAGGACCGGTCATATCCCGACCCGAGGCCACACAGCCACCTCACTGAATAAGGAAGGGCTACCAGAGGCCTGGAGCAGCACCCAAGCCCATCACAAACAAGAGAATCCACATCACTCGCCACCAGTCATACCTAAGTCAACAGAGCAGCACACGTTCTCACCCCTAGGTTACAACCGTCCACAGCCTAAAGGACCATGTCAAAAAACAAAGGGAGAGAGGCCTAGTGGCCACCAAAAGGGAGCGAGAAGCCACAGGAGGGGACCATCCAGAAGCTGTGGAGGAAGGATGGGGGCTCAACCGGAAGAAGAGCAGGAGGCAGAAGGAGAGGCAGCAGAGGCCCCTCGAGAAGATAACCCAGAAGGGGGAGGGGTCACGAAAAAACTCCTAGAACAATGCTTCCAAGAATTTGGAGACAGAATGGCGAACATCATCCAATCCGAACTGGATAAAATGAAGGACGATCTAGTGGGGCTCTAAAGAAAGTGCAGCTCCAACTCAAAGCTAGAGTAGACACCAATGAAAAGGTGCTACAGGAGCTGGCAGACGACTCCCGCAAGGTGGAAGAACTAATGGGCCACTTGGCAAGGGCCACACACAACCTGGAGATCCAAACAGGGGATCTTGAAAACATATCGAGAAGATCGAACATCAGAATTAGAGCACTTCCGGAAGTGGTCCTCGACAGGGAACTGCCCCAAGCAATTACTCAAATTTTTTCTGATCTAATAGACGCAACCGACCCGACAGAAATCAAGATTGATCAGCTACACACGGTCGGACCGAAAAGACATTTTTATTTCAGACCATACTAGAATGGGATTCGGGAAATCCTTCATGGCCAAAGTAGCGTCTAGCTACTGCAACCCTCACTACGCCTACTAATCAACAGGGATCTGAGAACAAAGCAGGGCTGTCCCTTGTCCCCTCTCCTATATGCCATTCACTTGGAACCCAAACTGAGCAGGATAAGAGGTAACTCGAATATAGAAGGAGTCCTATTTGGGGCGAGGGAACATAAAGTGACAGCATTTGCCGGTGACTTGCTACTTTAACAAATCCGAATCATTAAAGGCAATGGAAGGGGAGATGACCCAATTTGGTATGGTAGCTGGCCTTAAGATAAATTGAAGCAAATCAGAAATGTTGAACCTCTCAGTGCCTTTCGCGCCCTGAAACACTTGTGTATAGGCGCGTTATAAATGCCTTATCATATCGCCACATAGGAAAACCTTTCTAAAAACCAACCATCCATACTTGTGGGCCGCGAATAGTGTTAAATATGCGGGCATACACATCAGTAAATCCCTTCAGCTATTCGTAGCAAATGATTCTCCCATTTTGAAAGCCACCAGAGATATGATGCAAAGCTGGTCCCTGTTACCTATCTCCTGGATGACTAGGATCAATGTCCTGAAAATGAACATACTACCGAAGCTTCTAAATGTCTTTATGCCCCTCTCCATAAAAATCCCTCAGTCATACTTTCGAGCTGTCTGGAAAACCACAAGAGCCTTCATCTGGGCCAACAAGAAACCAAGGGTCGCAACCAAAGTAAAGACAATGCCAAGAGACAAAAGGAGTATGGGGGTACCCAACCTGATAGTTTACTGCCAGGCAGCTCCGATTAGAGTTATTAGGGACTGGTTCAAGGGTCAAGAGAAGAAATGGAGAGACATGGACAGGGCAGTGGTGGGGAGGAACTTAAAGGATACCCTCTGGCTTCCCAAAGATGATAGACCTCATAACCTGTACTGTAGCAAAGTATTATCCACTGGAGCAACTCATGGGACGCAGTCGCAAAAAGCTCTTACACACTACCTTCCCGTCACCACTGACTCCGATCCTCGGAATCCCGCAGTTCACTCCAGGAAGGCACGGAAAAGGCTTTGAACGTTTGCAAATAGGAGGGTGCAGAAAGATAAAGGATATGTTTGAAGGAGGTGAAATAAAATCCTTCCCTCAGTGCAAAATTGACTTTGGAGTCAGAGAGGGCGAGAGATATGGCTAGGCACAGCTGAGCCACTGGCTCCTAGATCCCAAAGTGAAAGAGGCGGCAACATGGGAAGTAACCTCATTCGAGACATTTACCACCAACGCAGGGGACAAACACCTAGTGGGGGCTATTTACGCCCTAATTAAAGGAGGGGAAAAGGGCGGGGAAAGAAGCTTCATGTCCAGATGGGACAAGGGCACGAAAGGCAAGATGGAGAAAGCCATATGGGCAGAGCTGTGGGCAACCATTCCCAAAGTCGCACAGTCAATACAAATACAGGAAATATGGCTCAAGATGATGTACCAATGACACCTAACCCCCACCAAACTAGCGGCATTCTATCAGTCCACATCTAAACTCTGCTAGAGGGAATGTAGAAAAGAAGGAAGCTGGAGGCATATCTGGTGGGAGTGCCTGAAAATACACCCATTCTGGGAGATGATACAAGTAGCAGTTAAAGAAAGCCTGGGGATGGAAGACAAGGACAATTTCGGGCTGTTCTATCTCATGGGTCTGGGGGGGGGGGGGCGGGTTGAGCAGCCTACCCACAAAAGCACAGCGCAAAGTCTATGTAATATTTGTCATGGTGGGGGCCCTGCTCCTGGGCCATAAATAGAAATCGAAAAACGCACCCACAGAGCACAAATGGGTGGAGAAAATGTGGGATTTCGTAGCCATGGAATGGATGTTGTACTCGCTACAGGGACACCACTGCAAATTCCTTATGGACTGAGACCTATTAATGAAATTCCTGAAGAAAGACTCCAAGAGCATGTGGTGCCCGAGAAGGATGAAGTTATTGAGTATCATATAATGCCATCAACCTGGCCGCAAACCCGATCACAACAACAAAACCCTGACAACCTAGAGAGAGGAACGAACAAAAGGAAAAGAATAGAAAGCGACCCACCAACCACAAGAAAGACAAAGGAAGGGATAACACAGGAAGTAAGAGGTTGTGGGGGTAAACAACACCAAAAGGAAGAAGAGGACTGGACTAACCAAGACCTGGGGGGTGAGGGAGGAGTTTGGGGGGGGGAATGTTAAGAGTTTAAAGTTTTTCTGTTTTAAAGAAATGCCAATAAAAACCTCTGTTAAAAAATAAAAGTGTGGCGGTCCACAGAAATGAAGGGAAGTTGCCAAAAAGAGAAAACGTTCCCAACACTTGGTATGCTCTCTGTGGTAAAATATAAGATATATGAGAGGTGTTCAGCACCACTGGCCGTGGGAAGCTTTGGGAGATGGTGGTGGCCTTTGGGGAGGAGGAAGAGGGGCCAGGTGGGAGACAGGGGTTGCAAAGTGAGTCGACGAAGAACAGCCCGGCTTGACAAGGGATTTCATGCATTGGGACTTTCCGCTGTGTTTGCATACTTGATTCTGGTAAGAGGAGGAGGGGGATGTTGTGGGTGGCGTAGGAGGATTACGGTGAGTGGGTAAGATGAAAGAAGAGAACTTTAGCAAGCGTGGAAGGTGGGACATTTGGACCTGTTGCAGAATCCTGTGGGTGGGGAGGCAATAGAGAGTAGATTTACAGGTAAATAGAAGGAACGTGTTGACGGAAGGGGTTCCTGGTGGTGTTGAGATTGAGGAGATAGTGTTTGAGTGGAAAGTGGGAGGAGGGGGGTAGGGCAAAGTTTGAAGCGGAGAGTGAGCTAACTAAGGTGCTGCCGGGATAGGATTGCATCAAAAAGGGAAGCCCCAAAGAAGGTGTTGGCAAGAGCAGAGGAAACAATATAAGGGGAATGTAGAAGGATCAGAGGCTAGAGTCTTGGGGGGAAAAGAGAGTGGGTGGGTAAAAGCAGGTTCCTATTGTAAAGTGAAAAGAGGGGCGGGCAAAGGGAGGGGATGAGAGGTGTTGGAGCATCAAAAGGGAAGGGATGGTGGGAGAATAGTTTAAGGAAAACAGGTGCCAAATGACACACAGATGCAGATTGAAAGGGGTTGTAGATGGCAGCTTGAAAACAAGAAGGAGGTGTGTTGGAGGTGGCCTTCCTTGGCAAGGATGAAAGACGGGGTGGATGGTACTAGTAAGCTAGATGTCACTTCTACATAACAAACAACGTGGCGTGTAGGTGTTGGGCTACCTCCTGTTTTTGGAGAAGGTCAGATTAGGGTTTGATATTGGACAATAAGCAGACGGGACTAGCAGATACTTTGATCAAGGGGATTGATACATTATGGGTGATGAAGGAGCAAGAGGGCAGAGAGTGTCAGTAAATGGGAGGAAGGGGAGGAGGAGGAGGAAGAGCAGCAGCTGCAAGAGAAGGAGGACAAACAGCTGCAAGATGAGGGAAGTTTGGAAGAGGGGACATAAGGGAGGATGTACAGCCAATTGAGAAGGTTGATCAGGATTGGCCATGCTGGGAAAGATATTGAGCAAGAATTGGGGTGTGTGGAAAATCCTGCGTTTTCCCCACTAAAGCCCTACCTAGAGTGTCTCCTCCCAGGCGGCCAGGAGAGGGCAGACACTTACTGATCCCAATCCTGGGGTTGGTGTACCGCGGAAGGATCACCTGGGTAGAGACCAGACACAGGGAAGTGAGGAGATTGCATAGGGTGAGACACAGATTTTTTCCTTAAAGAGGAATACGGTTGACCCAGACTTAGAGGAGGAATTGGCTAATAGCCATTTTAATACAGCTCTATTATCTGTTAAGGGTGAAAAGGTAAAACCTCAAAGAGTGACTCCACTTAGCGTTAAACCCAAGAATCCAATCTTTTGTACCCCTAAATTCCTGTGTCCCCCCCAAACTATCGAAGGTATTCCAACAGAAATGGTGAAAATGTGACGTTTTCTGCACCTTCTGTTCCCAAAAGGGCTAGATCTCTTAATGAAATCTAGGGAAGAAAATCCATCTTAAAACCTTTTAAAGACTTGGAGAAATCTTATCTTCCCAAGATAAACTACAGGTCCCAGAATCCCTCAGGGACTGTGAAGAAGAAGGGGCTGAAAAGTAGACAGGAGTCCAGCTCAGGCAGGCAAGCCTAATGGCTCTGTACAATGCAGGCAATTCGTCTTAAAGGCTGTGTGTCTGAAGCCAATTAGCCCATCTGAGGGGTATAAAAGGCTGCAGCAGAAAGAAGCTGGAACAGGAGCAGAAGAAGAGCAGAGCACTTAACCAGCAGTTCACAAGGAAGTGTGACCACAACAGGGACGGAATAGAGTGAAGGCTAATTACATATGCCGACTCTGAGTTGGTCCTGTGGTCACAAACCATGAATAGCTGTGGCAGCACTAGAAGGGGCTAGGGGCAACAGGCCGTCTTTCCAGAAGAGCCTCATTGCTGTAAATGCAGAGCTGAAGTTGCAGTTGTTCCTATGGCCCGTGTGCAGAAGCAAGCCGAGGGAAATTAGAGAGGAGACTCTCCCTTAATGAGGCTGAATTGGAGACACCTGTGCAGCAGAGTGGTGTGTATCCCAAGAGTGCCCGCAGAAGTAGCAGGAGAAGAAACGAAGTTGGGAAGCAGCAGCAGCCCACAATCGCCATAACTAGGAGTATGAAGAAGAAGCTCTGTACTCCTGTGAAGCAGAATCAACTTGCTGGTAACTGTAACCATCTTTAATTATAGTCACGCTACCATCAAAGCGAGTAAAGGTTGACCGCAGAAGTGGAAATGCTTTTTGTTAAGGAAAAAGCAACGCACGCTTATATAAAACACTTGCATGTAGTGAAAGCCTTTCTTTTCCCTAAATACTTTGTTGCTGAGCGGTCGCATGTCTCTTATTAGCACAGAGAATGTTGCCGGTAGCATAATTGAAAGCAAACTGAGTTTCCCGAAGTACTCCAAGCATCAATTTACAAGTCCGCGCGTGAGACAATGTTTCCCAATATCTTGGAGGCTCCGTGCTGACCGAAAGGTGGGAACACTTCTCTCTTTGAAGTGGCAATTCAAGAGTGAAATTAAATTATGTGTGCCTTGTTTTGTTTCTGGTGGAAAGTCCACATCTTGTAACACTTTAAAGGCTGAAGCAGAAGTTGGGGAAGAGGGCAAAGCTGAAGCCAGAAAAAGTATAAGGCCAGTCTATAGAGCGAACTCTCAAAAAGTAAATCCTTCTCTCTCAAGAAATATACATCGCTGTTCTGAAGCTGTTGATGAGATTGTTCCCAAGATTCCTCTAAACTGAAGGGAATAAGAATATCCAAAGCTCGAAGAATGGTACAACAGGTTTGGGATAACTTATGAAGGAAGGGTGTATATGAAGCTGGGTACTTTTAACAGAAGTTGTTATTTTTAAATCTGAATGGCAAAGAAGAATAAGCGGTCTAAAAGCTCATAGCATATTTTATAATAGCTGCAAGACAGGCAAAGTGGTTGCCCTTTCTTATGGCATAGAAAGAAGAGTGCCTTACCAGCCTGTGGAGGTCAAAGACGTCTTGTTAGGTTGCCTATCTTTTAAGTTGCCGTTATCGCAGCAAAATTCCCTTAATTTCAGAAGTTGTAGTAGAAGCAGCAGAACTGTCGTCTAACCTCAGAAATTGTAGCAGCAGTAGCAGTGCTCTGGTCATCCATACACTTGTCACAAGTATAAATGCTGGAAGAAGTAGAAGCTGAAGATAACTGTGGGGCAAGGGAGTCTGCTCTCATGATTAACAGGAAAAGAAGTGTTTTTGTCTTCAACTTTATCAATCTTTCCTGGAAAGGAAGTAATCTAGGAAACCTCATTGGTACTGTTGTTTCTTTGTAGAACTGGAAAAGAAGGATCTTTTCCCCAAGCAAAGAAGAGACGTTTGTCAATGGATTTTTATTTGTGTGAACATTTGTTTCCTTGGAAATTTACAAGACATTGATTAAAACATTTTTTGTTTCTTGGAAGAAACTGACTTTGGGACATTTCTAGGGGAGCAGGATCTACCCCGGATCACTAGAAGTCATTCAAGACACTGGGTGTTTGGTAACCTTTTTTATTTATGTTGTTTTCATGTTATTTTGAATGTTTATTTTGTTTAGTGTGAGGGATAGTTTTGTGAATGCTTGGAGGCTTTCCCATAGATTCTAGAACATGTAGTGAATACCCTTGTAGAGCAGGTTTAGTTAGGGTTTTTATTATAGTTTTATGCACAATAAAATGTCTAATTTTGAGAAATGTAAACCTAGTCATGAGTCTCATATTACTGACCCCTCACAAGGGGTTAGGGGAGTATAGGGAAATGAGCTGTGAGTACAAAGGGGGCTGGAGGGGTATGGAGGACAGTAATGTCTACGGAAATGTCTTGGTTTGGTCTCACAGTTTGAACCCATTAAGGGGTGGGCAGGTCAGGATGCAGGAGAAAGTGATGTAGTTGGTTGGGGGCATCAATAGGTGAGGGGAAGAGGAATGGTTTGCAACATGGAGAATAGGTTCGGGGAAGCATTTGTGGTAGTGGGGGTAGCAGGGAAGGTGTGGCTGGGAGTATAGAAGGAGTGAGAATAGGGAGATAAGGCAGGTATGGAAGAGCGAGGTAAGGGCACCAGGGGCAAATTGAATTTGGGACCACAGACCATAAAGAGCATTGGGCGGGACAAACAAAAAGGAAAGGAGGAAACAATGGCAAGGTAAGAAAAACGATCAAGGAAGAAAGTAGGCAGAAAATGTCCCTATATCGGAACAACGAAAACATTGGGTACACATTTGATGGTGGTGATAAAGGAGAATATATGGAATGGGGACTATGGAGACATATTGACATTGGGAGATTAGAGATAAGGATGGGCTCCAAGGAGGGGGTAGTGGCAGGTAGCCAAGTTGTCAAAAGTGCCAGTGAAAATAGAAAAGTGGATATCTGATATATTCCTGTGCCTGTTGTGAGAGATATACAGAGAGGAAAATGGCATTATGGCAATGGAGGTCCTCAGAAAAGCCCAGACTAACCAGTATAAGGGAGGGTTGGGAGAGGATGGCAATGTGTTGTGGATGAGTTAGTCATGGGCCTATGGTTGCAGGGAATGGCCCAAAACAAAGGTTTTGGTGGTAGACAAGTGTTAGAATGGATTTCTAAACTCTGCTCTGGGAACTGATGTTTAGGAGGCCACCCTTCCTAGCGAAACCGGGAACACTTCTGGGAAGATAGCCAGACATCTGAGGTCTTTGATGAGCACACACAGTAAGACACCAAGAATTACCCTTAGACAGTAGTGTACGAAAATATACAATTTATTACACCCAGGAATAAACACAAGTGAATCATGAAATGTACAGTAAAATCACCACTCAAACAAAACACTTTGTAAAATATATACAGTCACTTTGGTCAATACAGTAAAGTGCAGAATCCCGCCAAACCCTGTAAGGGAAAAGGGTAGGCAAACCTTACAGCATAGACAGTCTTCAGAGATGGATAACCTTCATTGTATAAATTCAGCCCTACGATGTATGGATCCTTGTGCTCAATGTTCGATGCGCGCGTAAAAGCGCTTGGTCGTGCGTAAAGTCACATAGTTCAATAACTAAGGAGCTGGCAAAGTTATTTTCTGAAGGGTGAAAAAAGGTTCCAAGAGTTAGGGGAGGAACTGCTGTGATGAACAAAGCTATTCCCAACTTTCGGAGGACTTTAGGAAGTAGAGGCTACCCAAGCCAAAGAGCGGGCCACGAGGGATTTCCAGTGCGTAAAATACAATGGATGAACAAAGGGCCACTAGTAAGTGGTTTCAGTACTCATGGCCCTTAGCTCGGTTTAAATCTAAACTTGGCAGGTCTGGAGAGGGTTGCCAGAAGTACGATTTCCTGCCCTTGGTTTGGCTTCAGAGTGCAAAGGCGCGCCAGGTGCAGCTGCAGGTCCGGCTTGCACCAGGAGCTGTATCTTTCGTCTAGGTTACAGGGCAAAGGAAACACTGATTGCGCTGGTCTCAAGGCACC
This sequence comes from Ambystoma mexicanum, assembly GCF_040938575.1. NCBI lineage: Eukaryota > Metazoa > Chordata > Amphibia > Caudata > Ambystomatidae > Ambystoma > Ambystoma mexicanum. Next base: position 398,635,736 of record NC_090933.1, read on the forward strand.
ATAAGGGACGCATGATTACTGCCTTCAGCGACCGTCACTGTCACACATCGGTGCAGGGACACCCAACTCTTGTGGTCTGAAGCACGCTTCTCTCTCATGGTCCAAAACAGCCGGGACAACATTTGGCTAGAAGGTGCTTTGCAGTGCAAGCTCGAAGTTCCCAAAAGCTCGAGGCAAAACTTGATGAGACGTCGCTCCTGCACAGGTGCCAAGGTTCAGGGACGTCATTTAGGGGTCACCAGAGGTCGCAAGAGCGACCGCTGCTGATTGGCCAGCGACCTCTGTCAATCTCTTGCGACCTCTGGCAGGGGGCATGACCACAGACCAAGCGGCGTGTGCCTGGTTCCTCCATTTTGAGCAGCAGCACGTGTGGTTTCTCTACAGCATTGCGCTGTGACTCCACTGCTGTCCTCACTCTACCTCGGCGTGCAAAGCCTAAAGAAAACACGGTAAGTGAGGTCGCAGGTCAGGGGTGTGTGCTGTGCTCTCTGCTGCTGGGGTTAACATGAGGATTGTTTGAATAGCCGTGATGCGGTGCGTGTAGTCTTGGCTGCAGCACCGCCGCAGGCAGGCCAAGGCTGAGGTGTGTTCTGTCTGCTCACGAACTCACCTGCGGCGGCGGGCAGCCGTGGCAGGACTGACTCTTGCCTGCGCCTGCCAAAATAGCTATTTCGGCAGGCTCTGGCTCTGATGGAATAACGTCCCTGAGAGCTGGTGGCAGACTATTACAGTCGGTAACGTCCGTATGGGCCTAGCAAGTACAGAGTCCATCATCAAGATGATTGCTCTACCCCAAATACTTCTTTTGTCGAAGGCAGAGCCTATAGCCCATCACTGTCGTGTTTCTATGTAGTGGGCTTCAAGCAGGATGTTTCACGATTTGCAAGCAAAAAAATGCCTTCACATTGTCGAATGTAAGTAATGGGAGACTGAAGTCAATGTGGCCAAACAGCACCTTTCTTTGCTTCTCACGGCCTTCTCGCGCCTCGTCCACAAACCCCTGCGAGTGACCTGTGGTGGTTCGCGGCCAGGTTGCCTTGCACGGGCAGCTGCTCGTGACGCAGTCACACTGTGCATGAAGGTGGCAAAAGCGGCACGGGATGGTTTCAGGCTTTTAGGGTGTGACAGAAGCGGGACCCCTACTCTTTGCTGGGTTTCTGAGAAAGCCGAGCCCAGATGTTTTTCATTTTCCTGACTGGTGGCATTTTTCAAAAGCATAGTTTGGACATATAGAAGACTTAACAGCTAGCTAGTGGTGCTGCTTTCTTGGGGGGTGCGCCTTGTGTAACGGATTCGTGGGTTTTGTGTATTGGAGTGTCCTCCCATGCCCCCTGGAGTATGTAAGGGGTGCCAGCCTTTTCCAGTATAGTGCGGGCAGCGGGAGGATCCTTTTGTGAGTAAATACACCCTGGGGGGTTGTAGCATTGTTAAGATTATTTCTAATATGTCTTGTAACATATGCAAGTGCCTCGCTGGTGTTCACATCAGCCCTATAAGCGCTACCCCCTCCCCCCGCATATAGGGAGTAACGGGAGGCCGCCTCCATGATGGGTGGTGGCCTTTGGTGGCTGAGACCCACGCAACGCTTGTGGCAGAGCCTTGCTCTATCCCGTCTGCTCGTGAGATGTGCATCCGTGTTGAGTCTGGCCACGGAGTTGCCTCTGGTGCCTTCAGAATCCGTGGCATGCTGCGGGGTAGTGCAGAGTGACCAGTTTCTAGGCACACCGCCGCCTCCTCGCTTGCCTGCAATATGTCTTAACCTCTCCCTCCTCTCTCTCCCTTCTCACAGGATACAGGTCATGGTCATTCAGACCCCACTTTCTAAACGTTTACCTATGGAAGATCAGGGCTACCAGGAAAGAAAGTTTGACATCCGGGACACCTTCAGGGAATCCTGATCCAAGTCCAACACAGCCTGTCCTGAAACACCTGAGTAAGGTAAGATTCCCCCCCACGGTCGGGAAACGTGAATGTAATGAGAACATACCACCAGGGAGGGCTACCCCCAGCCTGTTCAACACCACCCATCCAAAACCACTTGAGTAAGGGAAGAACCTTGTGCCGCCAGGACGACCCACTTACTAGCCTGTCCTGCAAAGCCCTGAGGCACTTAATGTACGGAGTCCAGGCCTACCCACTCAACCTGTCCAACAGTATCTGGAACCCCTTGAATAATGTAACAAGCCCATGCCACCAGGGCAGTGAGTATACAGCATTTGGAGTGTTGGTGGGCACGAAGAAAGTCCTGCTACTCCCCCCACAACCCCGCATGCAGTGTGTGCAATTTCATACAGCCTTATTCGCGCAACTCCTTCCCCCCCATCAACCTTTTGGCTAACATTGGTGGCAGATGGCATTTTAACATACACAGAAAAAAAACTGCAGGACCATTACAGATGCAGGAAACTAGTCTGTTCGAGCTCTGTGGGGCAAAGTATTGTATTATTTTTGGTTATTTATATAGCACTCTTTCCCCATTTGTAAGGCCTCAATGCACTTTTTCCTGGTTGGAACCCCTTCAGTGACTGTATGGGCATTCAGAAAATGTACTGGCCTAGAAAGACCATGTGACCAGGCCAGGTCGAACACCAATTGTGGCCTCCCCACTGTGATGAAAAGAGTGAGCCAATTAACTGGCTACTGTCTTTTTGCCTGATGATGCCTGCCCCTTAACATCATGAAACGTTGCTTCCCACTATGGCCTTGCTGCAGCCCAGCTTCTGGCCTTCCATGGACCCAAGGACACCCAGCTCCCCCCTTCCACTGGCAGCATAAAGCCATGCAGAGGATCAATTGACTCTGTTGGACATTTGAACAGGACTCTACCCGGTCTCCAATCATGTGGGCAAGGTGTGCCTAGCCCTGAGCTTCCTCGCAAAGCACAGGTGCAACAGGGATCATCTGTTTGGCTTTTTGCCAGGCTCGTTCTTCTGCCCTTATTACACCATGTGAGCTGGACACAGTATGGGTACTGTACTACATGTTCTCTGGTGAAATATTCTCCCTCTCCCCTTTTATCCTGGCTTTCCCCTATTCCCATACCTGTCCCCGCAGAATGTGATTTCGCTCTGTAGTCCTGTTGAAATAACAGGGCGGATCCACAGAAAGAGAGTATTTGGGTTCATACACTTCCCATGGTAACATGGGCCTTGACACACTGCTACATATGATGATTCATTCTTGTATGAAATGTCACAATACAGTGATATCGTAACCATATTTTTCTTAGTGTACTCAGGGATAATGCTTTATGATGCCACTTCCTGTGATGCCATATGGGGGCGTGGTCAAATGACATCACTTCCTGTGATGTCACTCTTGGGGCGTGGTATTGTGATGTCACTTCCGCTACCCCTGGCATTTTGGTGAAATGACGTCCCTGACAAGGTTCAGCCAGGAACACTTCCAAACAAGCTTGTTTGCAGGGCAACCAGGAGGCATTGAGAATGATTGGTCCCACCACTCCAAGGGGTTGGGGCACCTTTGCAGATCTTCGGAGATCGAGCGCAAAGCAATGCTCTACCGGGACAACAGCAGGCTCAGGGTGCCAACCTTTTTCTGCGCGTTCCGGCTAGTTCTTGCAGTTCCGTATAGTCCTAGGATCTACTTGGCTTTTCTGGCTACTTGGCTCTGCCTACAGGTCAATTTGGACCTGTTGCTGATCTGCAGGTCTTCTCCTCATATCCACAAGTCTGGTGAGTGCTCGCACCCAGCGGGCCAATGAGGAGATCCATCCCACTCATGTACCCCAACAGTGATCCAATCAGGGACCACTGTGGCTCTCATGCCCTTGTGCACACCAGACATCCCGGCACCAGTATTGTGAATAGGGACCTGACAGTCCCAGCCCACTTCCTGGGTAGCCACACACGTGACCTGCAGTAGCCTGCGAAATAAGCGCCTTTCACAGGCAACTGCATGCCAAAATAAGGGATTCCCTGGTCACAAAAAACCAGGGGGAAGGCCAACGGACAAAATGGCCAAAGGAGTAGACAAAAGACCTTGTGGCATGGCCCTGACGGACAAAAGCTACGGTCATGAGCCAAACCTGGTAAGCGCTGTATGGCTTGGTAAGAAATTTTAAAGTAGTCCAAAGGATCGTGGGTCCGCAACACAAATCACAGCTTAGCAGATTACACTGGGCCCACCAAACCCTCCCCTGGAAATGATGGAGGACTCAGCCATGGGACAAAGTGGAACTGTCTTTTATTTTCCAAACAGACAGGGATCATACAGGAAATGACAACATCTCCAGCAGTCACAGCTCCTGAGCCCATGTCACAAGTTTTTATCCTGTTGTGACATCACAACCCCTAATCCTTCCTCCGAAACCTAAGAGCATGTTCAATTTGGTAGCAAGGATATTATCACCTATGATCTAACTGGTCCTTCCATGTTAGATGGGTTTGCCTGAGACTTTCCCAAAAATGATATATTACATTGTTGCAGGGCCGCAGGACTACCATTGGTTCTTGCCCCATTATACACCACCCCAGGATTTGTGTGCCCTGATTGGCTCAGTGGGTCTCCTCAGGCCTGGGACCCGTCTCTGTCCACAGTGCTCAGTGTACCTTTTCAAGGTAATGAGAAAGACTGTCAGCCTCATTACAAGTACACCGGTCCGGAGTTAACGCCGGCGGTAAAACCATACCGGCACCGTTTCCACGTCCGCCCAATCATGACCCGCGGCCCTGGAAATAGCACCTCCTCAAACCACCACCACGGAGTTAAGGGTCCCGTAAAGTCCACCTGCACGGAAACCCCTCCGTTACCGGCAACACGAAACACTGCAAGCATCACAACTAGCGCGGACATGGGAACACCGCCAGAAAAATGGCGTTAAAACCGTGATCACGGTGGCGGTACTGCCGCCACCGCGAACATGACGTTAAACAGTGCCTGCTGAACAGAATCAGGGCACAGGTGCACCAAATCATCCATCCCAGCTGGACCCAGCAGCACACTGGGAGCCCACAAAAGGGCCACACCCAGCTCAACACAACACAGAACCATGCAGGCAGCAGCTCTAGTAGCACTTGGACTGGGCCTACTCAACCAACAGGCAGCACTGCACATGATGGCGGTAATGGTGCAGAGGAGGAGGAGGAGGCGGAGGCGGAGGAGGCGCAGGCACCAACCAGCCAACCCTGCACCTATGGCAAACCCCATTGTGCAGCCACCACTACCCCGCAGGCAGCCTGCAAATCCATGCATCAGGGCCTCACCCTGGAACCTTACCCCAGGACAGATCCACACACTATACCGGCTGGACCGCCCAACAATCCTGTACATCACTGCCATGATTGAGGACGACATCAGCAGCCGCATAGACACCCCCACTGCCACCCCCCCCCCTCCTGAAGGTTGTGTCTGTGCTGCATTTCCTTGGCACTGGCACCTATCAACACACGGTCGGTGAGCTGCACGACATATCACAACCCTGTTTCTCGAAAATCCTGGTACAGGTACTGGATGCCCTTTTGCACCATGTGTCGGAACACATAGCCCTACCCCATACCCTCCCCGAGGTCATTGCCACAAAGTTGGCCTTCCATGCCATAGCAGGCATGCCAAATTGCATAGGTGCACTTGACTGCACCCACATTGAGCTGACAGTACCACGTGCAATTGAGATGGTGTTCCGCAATAGGAAACAGTATCACTCACTGAATATACAGATGGTATGTGATGCCACGCTACTGATTACACACTGCTGCGCACGTTTCCCAGGCTCAACCCATGACTCAATGGTACTGCGGAATTCCACATTGCCACGGTACATGGAACGCTATGCCGGACAAAGCACATGGCTACTGGGTGAGTACAGCTGACAATGCTCTGACCCTGTTGAAGCTTTATGTATGTGTCCAGGGCAATGAGCAATGTGAGTGTGCCGCTGGACCGCACATGCATCACCCCCCCTCCCATCTACCAAATAGACAGCGGATACCAAACATCACAAAGGAAGACATGACAGGTCACCACAGTGTGCCTGTACACACCCTGCCACAGCCCATCCTGTCACTGTCCCATACACCTTGTGCCACTGCAGACACCCACCCACAAATGGAACACTGCCCTCCCAATGCACGAGATGCCTGTAAATGAGACGTTGTGCATTGACTACTTCAGTACAGTGGAGTCACTCTGCCATGTGTGCACATCACTGCACTATGACATACTCACAATCCAATGTCACCCGCAGGGCACACTACACATGCACATAAATGTGTAGGCCAATATCCAGTTGGGGACATCCACTGTGATGCCCAATGAACACTTCAAACCACTGCATGGCACATATGCATGAATTAACAATGATACAAGATAGCACAGCATCAGATTAAGACATGATACCACAAACACTGACATGTCCCCCCATCTTCATCCCATGTAGGTGATGCTGGATATGCACTCACGCCATGGATGATGACACCTGTACGGAGACCAAGGAACAGGCATGAAGAGGCATACAATAGGGCACATGTCCGCACACGTGGAATGATTGAGAGGACATTCGGACTGCTGAAGGCCCGTTTCCGCTGTCTGAGCAGATCTGGGGGATCACTGCTGTACAGCCCAGTGAAGACGGGTAAAATCACACTCGTATGTGCCATGCTGCACAATCTGTGCCTGCGCAGGAACATCCCAATGCCCCCAGACGCAGATGAAGAAGACGGGGATGGAGATGGGGATGGGATGGCACCACCTCCCCCTGGGGGTGCACTTGATGGCCAAAGAGCACGGGATGAGCTGATTCGCATTTACTTTTGAGACATAGCACATTCACAGCAATGCATAGAGTGATGACAATAAATGATTTGTTGTACTGCATTTGAAATGATAGATGTCCACACATGTATGTTTTGCTTTCAAATGATGATATATTGATGAATTCACAACAGGGAAGGAGGTGAAATGGTTAGGGAAGCTGTACACCTGAGCCCACTCACCACCCAAACGTACCCACCCCTCACACCCTTCAAGTCCACGTGTGTCCTGCAGTGCCCCACACACATATCATCACTTCCGTGTGCGCTTCTGTGCCTGTGCATCCTTGCCCAAGAGTCCCGTTAGCCGACTTGAGCGCCTCCTTGGACTGGCAGTAGTGGAGCTTGATGGGGTGGTGGTATTTGATGGCACAGAATCCGGTATGGATGGCATCCGTGCAAGGTTTACCTGTTGCCCAATCAGCATGGCCTCAATGAGCCTGGAGGTGTTGTCGTTACCCTCCCGCATATGGCGTGCCAGGGTGACTATTGTGCTTGCAAAGCGTCCAATAGACCTTGAGAGGCGACGCACTGACGTGCTATAGCACTCCCTCTGCAGCCTAGATTCTTCAAGCTGCCTCTCCACCAGCTGGGTGAGAGTTGCCTGCTGCTCCTCCATCCGCTGCATGCGGGAATTCAGCTCTGCCATGGATGGGGTGGGTGACCTCATGGGACTTCTGAGTGAAGTGGGGCTAAACTCCAGCTGATGGAAGGACCCCAGGTCATCAAATGTGGGCGTCGCCCCTGTGGCCCAGCATCAGAGTGCTCTACCGGGGCACTGTTGTCACTACAGGCTGCCTCCTCTGCATTGCAGCTGCCTTCTGTGTTGGTTTGGGTGGGCATGGTGGGTTCCCGTGGCACCTGTCTTGCCTCAGGCAGCGTGGAGACGGTGGGGATGTCGGTGGTGGTGGCCAGCACATCTGTTGCAGTTGGTAGTGGGGGCTGGGATGCCGAACTGCTGGCAGGATCCTCTTGTGTGAGGGCGGTGGCTTGGGCACGTGCCGGTGCTGATTGCCTGGCCTGTTGTGCAGTGTCACTGTCACTGGATACAGCTGTGGGGACACAGAGGACATGCAATTAGTGTTGTGGTGGTGGCTGATGGGTGCATCACATGCATCATACAGGTTGGTCATTGTATAGTGTTCGTTGCATGCATCTGATTGCTTGGGGTATGCATTGTTGTGATATTGGGTGCCATACGGATCTTGATGGGACCTTTGGGCCAGTCATGCACTGCCTGGGCGGGGGGGTTATTAATGGGTCCTTTGGGCCAGTCATGCACTGCCTGGGGGGCGGGGGGTTATTAATGGGTCCTTTGGGCCAGTCATGCACTGGCTGGGGGTGGGGGGGTTATTAATGGGTCCTTTGGGCCAGTCATGCACTGCCTGGGGGGGGGTTATTAATGGGTCCTTTGGGCCAGTCATGCACTGCCTGGGGGGGTTATTAATGGGTCCTTTGAGCCAGTCATGCACTGCCTGGGGGGGGGGGGGTTATTAATGGGTCCTTTGGCACTGTAATGCCATCAACATATTCTTTTATGGCATTCATGTTTGACCACTTACCAGCATCTGCAGGTGGGCTCACTCCTGCCTCAGCCTCCCCGATCCCATGAATGCCCTCAAGGTGGAGGACACTGCTGCAATGCTCCTCCCATGCTTGCAGCCTCAGTGGGGAAGGGGGTCCTCCACCTGTCCCACTGCTGCGTTGGCGGTGTGTGGAGATGAGGTTACGAACCCTCAGCCTGAGGTCGTCCCACCGCTTGTGGCAGTCCTTGACGCTCCTCACTGTCACGCCCACAGCGGTGCACTTGTGTGCTGCTTCTGCCCACACTTCCTTCCTCCGCTGCAGTGTGGCACGGCGTTGATCGGCACTGAACAGCATCTCTGCATGCTCCACTATGTGCTGCACGAGCACAGTTAGCTCCGCCTCACTGAAGCGCTGTTTGCGCTGCCTCTGCGCTGGAATCCTGGCAGACATGCTGGTGGTCCCTGTTGCCTTCTCACAGTATGGATTGTGCTTGTGCTGACTCTGGATGGCAATGGATTGTGCTTCATATGATAGCCGCCTCTCTGTTTCCGGTTTTTGGCGATCATGGTATTTCCGGTTCCGTTTCCGTGGTGACGGAGGCGGACACGGGTTTTGCGCTACTTGTGGCAGCGCTATGTCCATTTCCGTGGCTTTTTCTGTGACGGCGGTAACAACGTTTCTGCGTCCGTGTGGTGCGCGCGACCGACAGCACGTAATCGGATGGTCTTTCCGCAACCTTGCGGACACGGAAACTTTATTACCGTCATCACGGAATCACCGCGATCCGAAGCTGCCAGGTTGTAATGAGGCCCTGTGTGTCCCAATTGTTGCCATTGGTATAGCCACCTAGCCTGGGAGAGTGCCTACAGGTTGCAATGTTCGTTGGGCAACACATGTAACTATTCTAGCTGTCTTCACTGGGAACTGCTTCTCTTCCCACCACAGGTAAATGGCTATTTTTCAGCTTGGCTAAGTCACGAGGGTGAGGACCGCAAAACTGAGCTTTTTGGTGTGCAATTAGTGAGGATGTATACTGTTATTTTGCAGGTGGCTCCCTGCTCCGGGAGCCAGATATGTTCCACTCACCCCTTGTCCTTGGCTGTGAGCACTGGCCCTGTGCTTCGTGCTGCAGAGTCTGCATCTCTTCATCCCTTATTCGGAGGCCTGTGGCTTCTTGTGAATTCACCACAGTCATTCTATGGTTTCCCTACATATATATTGTAGTATTCTCCTTAGGGGTTAGTAGTATTTGGCTCTACCAGGTTCCTTATACGTCCCTGTAGTCCATATGGTTAGTTGCAGGGAAGCGATTACAAGCTTGCTCTATGTGACTTTTTGCTTTCTTGCGTTTCTTCGTTTGGCTAGTGAAAAGAAAGAGGCTTCTGACAGTATGTACATGTATCTATCCTCTATCTACAGAACTGTGTATGCATGTTCTTCGTGTGTGTCTGTGTAACTTTGTGCAGGGATGTGAGTTTACTTCCCATGTCATAGTGTGACTAATGATGTCAGCACGGCTGTATACTTATCATTAGTCAACCTGGTTCAGTGATCAAGCAGCTGTATCTGTGAAGACATCAACTGGATAGGGTTCGAACGGTTGCCTAAGCGAGTATCTGCTCACATACGTGGGATGTACCGGTCTACCTGGGGGTTGGCCAAACAGTGACTGGCATCTGTCATTTCTCGTCCTCAGGCAGGGCACGTGAGAGCTATTCCAGGAACCCTCTCTTCAGTCTACCCTCTGGTTGACCTGTCGACCACTTCTCCAAACATATTCACTTTTGCTCTTGGCAGCCAAATTTTCGTTTTTTCTCCCAGGTGTCCGTAGAAGCTCGCATGATCATCTAAATTCCATGTCACGTAACAGCTGTCTCCTTCTGGGTTGCACCACGCCCATTTACCCTAGTATTCCTTGCAATTGTTGGGATCTTCAAACACTACTCCACTCGGGAACAGTGGACACTCTGTCATTTGCATCCGCAGGATAGCTTGTGCTTCTATTATTTTATCTTCTTCGGAAGTTGTTTCTACTAACACTTAAATTCCTACAGTCTTCTCTTTCATGTTTCGGCATTGTGTGATGCATATCCTGATCACACACAGTGTCACTAGTACCAGTACTAGTGCTGCTAGCAATACCTTCAGTCCATTTTCCATCCATGTAGGTATCCAAGAGAATATATATGACAGCCAACCTTCATCTTTTCCAGCACCTTTTGCTTCTTCCTCCATTTTGGCATGCATTCATGTGCTTCATCATTGGCAGGAACAAATGTGCAGCAGGATGACCCGATCTTGGTGCAAATTCCTCCTTCCATTGCTGTGTGGAGGTCCAGGGCATACCTGTTCTGGAAGGCCATCAACCTTACTGTTCAGAGCTCTTCTTTGATGCTGTTTAAGCCGTTAACCGTTGAGTTTGTTTGCATCAGCTTACACCTTGTAATCTGGAGCCATTTTGCGTTTGTGTATGTCTGTACTGCTGGAACTACTGGTGCGAAGAACATCTCTGTCCTGCTGAACAACCAGTGCTCAGGTGGTATGTCATCCAGAGAATTTTCCATTGCTGTTGAGGATTTGTAGTTTCCTCTTTTCACCCTAGTTAATTCTACTGACCTCTTCTTTCTTCTGGCATCATCCATTTTAGGGAAGTGTTTTGTTTTCATGTCTTTCTGCTGTACTACTAATGCTGGTGTGTTGATGTGTGCCACAGACATAATCCTCTCCATTTGGGTGGCAGCTGCTTGTATGCCTTGGATTTACAGGCCCAGTAATGATCCATTAATACTGCTGTCCCAACTTTCATGCCTGGAACCTTCAGTCTGCTTGCAATCTGTGTGTTCTCCAGCTTTTACTGGTCCATCATTCTGGAAACATAATGCTGCTTTCTTCAGTGGTATTATGATAATTGGTCCAGCTTCATTCTCACCCAGGTCTGTAACTTCGCACTTGCTTCCCATTCCTCAAGGCATTTGTCATTTTCTTCTTGAACTGTATGAACAGAAACTGTTGGGAGCGTATGTTCCTTTCTCCCACCACTCCTTCTTTCCACCCTTCTGCTGTATATACTTGGCTCTAAACAAGCATCGGGGGTCTTTCCCAGCAGCGTGGTTCTTGTCCTATCTCTACCCACCCTTTCTTCGGACATGGTCATTCTTTCAATGTTATTGTTTTCGTCTCCCCCTTCAGCAGGCCATCAGTGATATATTGTATAGCTTGGTCTTTTTTCCAATAACTCTGGATCATGTCTAGTGTTTTTATATAGCTGCCTTCATTGGGAAATGTTGCTTTGGACATCCATCTTAAGGTTGCTGTTCTCCCTCGGAATCTTCCTGGGGTGGTGAACATCACTAAGTACATATGGCCCAGTGCTCTTGCCGCTGGTATTTCAGTTGTTAAAAACGTTCTGGAGGCACTCATGGGATAGGGCATAAGAGAGCAGACATAGCAGCTCTCCCCAGTGGTTTATTTACCTAGTTTAGTCATGTGCTTGTACCACATGTTATTGGATACTCTAGCAGTATCAGTGAGATAGAGATCAATGCCTCCTACATCTACATCAACACTGCATCTACCTCTCCTTAGTAATCTTGCAGTGTTTACTTCCCCACCTGACATGGTAGCCCTACCTGCTGGAATTGGTGTTGTGTTAGTAGGGGTTAGAACATTATTTTCTATAACAAAGGACATTCGCCAAAAAATAAGTCAAAAATACCAAACGAAAAGAAGACACAAGAAACCATTAGCACACTTTTAATAATGGCACTCCGCTTTAGGCTCTTGTGCAGCTTTGAAGATGTTGAACAGCCTGAAATGCACCAGAAAATGTGTTATTTTGTTAGTTCTTGTTATATTAAGCTCCGCGATCGGGGTGTTGTGCTACTGCAATAAGGAATAACTGTCCCCACACAATGCATATTCTAGGATCACGAAGTACTGCAAGTACTGATGGATTTCCTCTATTCACTGTGGGTATGTTTGGGACAAGTAGGCCAGGAAAACACTGAAAAATATACAAGGAGAGGGTTTTCACGCACGGTTAGATCTCCTAAAAAAGAGGTAAAATTGACCTTGGAAGATCGCAGGGTGAGGGTCTTAGGGAAGCATGGGACAATGAGGCAATAACAGTTGCAACTTTCACGATGAATGCTGTAAGTGTGCGAAAAGAAAAATAATATGAACTAATGTCAGTCCAGAAAAACCAAACACCCCTTGAGGGTCCGGAAATGAATGATAATTGGTTGGGCCGAAGACCAACCGCCTCATTTACAGTGTTAAGAATATATATTCATTAGTTATTACGTAGCTATTAGTTCAACTAGAGTGAGGCCATTTTAAGATGACCAGAATCACCATTTAGTTTTCTCTCTCTGCTCTCTCTAACGTTGCCAATTTGCCTCATGTAAAACTGCTTTGCTGTAGATATTATTTTGCTTCAATGATCCAAGGCTAAGAAACATGTTGAAACATTACACTGGAGAGATAGACAGAAATGCCCGATTCCCTCCCTCACATATCCTTGAAGAAAGGGAGCAGGGCATTTAATCAGTACACAAATGTCAGCGAGTCTCCTGAAAGAATAGCAATGTACGAGACTAGCATTTAAAGAGTTGAATTATGCTCTTCTTTATGGCCCCCCTTTCTGAGCCCAGTGAGGCCCCGGAGAGCGAGCTGACCTCTAGAGCGAGAATCGAAACTAAGAGATAGTGAGGTCTGGTATGTGCCAGTCTCCTACGCGCAGCTTGCCCATGAAAAACAGAAACGCTGTGTTCTCGCAAATAAAGAATGGTGTATGTAAAATTGAAGATTGCAAACCGTTACTAAATATGGTGGTCTAAGGTGTCATATTCGTCACACTCGTCAATCATCGCCTCTAATTCAAAGGGAAATGAATTGGGGGCGGCATCAATTGTGTCATACTGTGTCATTGCTGATTGTAAGGTGCTCGTTTTGTATATATATGTAACTGATGTACGTTGCACTTCTCTTGCCTCTCCCGAGGTCTGTTAGACACACGTTGTGGGGCGTGGGACCATTTGGCCAACTGGGACTTCTTTGTATTGCAATAAACCCTAGATTTTGGGAACAGAACCTTGTGTCTGGCGTATCTATTCGAGTGTGGTGAATGTGCCTTGTTTCCACATCCGAGGGTCCCTCAAGGGCCCCTTCAAGATGGCACCCGAATAGGGACCCCCCCCCCACTTGTTCCATCGTGTACGTTGCAAAATAAGAAAGGCGGTAAGAACGGTGAGGACGGGAGTGATCGAGCCGGGATCAAGAGGCGTACAGGGCGCCCCTGCGAAAAGCGATGAGAGACTCCTTTGCAGATCTGCACACCGCTGATCCCTGATCGACATCCCTGGCCAGCGAACAAGGAGGCGAGGGTCCCGAAACGAGGCAGAGCCGAGATAAGCAGACACAACGTCATTGGTTGCATCAGTATACGGACGAATTGTGTCTTGAAAAGACAAATTGACTAATCAGGTGAGTCCTGCCCCAATTCGTAAGTGATCCTGATATTGGTTTAGAGTTGATTTTGCAAAATCAAACACCCAGAGTAAGTTTGATTAGCCAAGTGAAAGGTTAAAACATGCCTGGGGTATTGTCCACCTTAGCAGGATTTTTCCGCTGCGGTGAACAATCTTTGGAAACTGGCCAGGAAGCACCACTGGGAGGAACGCCGCCTTATGATATGTACATAAAGTATGGTATGGGAGCGATAATGTTTTGTGAAACTTGGCATAAGCAAACCAGAAAACAGGAAAATCTTCAGTCGACGAGGGATGGAAGTTTTGAGATGGAACGTATAGATAACCTGGAAAAGGTGTTGATCAGTAAGAGAGCACGCCCTGGGGCACTTGTTATCCTTAGGGACTGGAGGAGGGAAGCAATGCTCAGATTTAGAAGTAGAGAGAAACATGTGCGCAGGCATAAGTCAAAGGTGGAGAAAGCTGAGGAGGAGGAGTGGAGTAATAGCTTGAGAAAGACAAGACAGCGCGATGAATTAAACATAGAAAAAATATATCCACAAAGAGAGCTACACTCATCGGACGAATTAATAAACAAAATTGTAACGAAACAAAAGAGGGCCCGAGGAGTGAAACTAAACAGACTACGTCAGTAGCTGTCGCTCAACCCCCTTCCATTGCTCAGCCCCTCCCAACGCCAGCACAGCCACAGGTTGCATCAGACACTGCACTGCCCACTAGCCAGCCAGCCCAGAGTGTTTCGCAATTACTACAGCCCCAGCAGACGTATCCCACTCTCATTGCCCCCTCCGCACCTTCTGATCAAGAGGGTGCCACTGTTCCGACCGCCCTGCCATGAGTGGAATTGAGCAGAATGAATGTACGAGAGTAACTCGCAGCGCGATCAGTAAGGAGAGAAAGCGTGAGCTGCAAGAACAGGCGGAAATGTATATAGACGAGAATGATGGGGCATCCACGCTAGCGTCCCTATAGGACTTTAGAAGGAACAACGAAAGACAGGTATTGTTGGAATGCATGGGGGAATATTTGTCGGGACAATGGAAAAAGTTAATTGGGAAGTTACCACCGCATCGATTGTTGGATTTGAATGCATTAGCCCGTTGTAGAGGGAGAGATGAAGAAATAGAAGAGCATGTGAAGCGACTGTTTGAAATAAAGAATGAATTGGATGAAGAGTATTCTGAAGTACTCGCCACACTGGGAAATAGGAGAAAGAATATTGAGAGAGGCAGGAAGAAAGCGTCAGGACTGTATATGCAGAAATATTGACTGCCACCGGGACAGATAGGTGATAGACAAAGATTGCAAGTGTGTGTGCGGGAAACGATGAGATGGAGTTCAAGCCCTAGGACTTCGGTAGGGGAGTTAAATGAGATATGTAATGAGTACCCTTTCCAAAAAAGAAGAGAAGCTCTGCGGACGATAGTAGGGGTGTTACTCCAGCAGGTAGCAGGACACAACAGGGGAAGGGGAAATGCAAAGAGTAGGGGAAATTCGAATATGCATGGAGGGCCTTTGGGAATAAATCAATGTGCATACTGCAGAGAGGAAGGACACTGGCGGGCACAATGTCCGCATTTGCAAAATAGAGGCGGATATAGTCAAAGAAGGCCTCACAGAGGGCACATGGGAACAAATGTTCACAACAGAAATCATATGCAGCAGCACCAAAATAATTATGGGAATGGTGCACAGAATCAAGGCCAGGCTCCGAATCAAACTACTCAAAGTCAAAATCAGCAGGGTGTACAAACGAGAAGTAGAGGGAGAGGGGGGAACATTTTTGATAATCAGACAGGTGCATACTATAATAACAGTGGAGACTACACATCGGATGATGTGTTGTTACCCCAATAGGACTGCCCAGGACAGGGATCGGAACCAGTGTCAATTCCCGTGAATCAGAAAGGACCCTACGTAGAGATGAAAATCGGGAATGAAGAGCATAGATTCCTCATCGACACGGGAGCACAAAAGTGCTCGATAGATCATCACTTGGTTCCAGACATACGTCTGTCAGGGCGACAGAATATCTCAGTAGGGTTCGCAGGTACCCCAGTAATAAACCCTGAGTCCAAATCAGTAGCAGTGACAATAGGGCCTTTTACTGAACATTGTCCATTTCTTTTTACAGAGCATTGTGGGGAAAATCTTTTAGGATTGAATCTATTGAAAAAACTAAGCGCAGTTATTCATTGTACACCAGATGGGGTATTTTTGACTATTTCTCCCCAGACTATGCCGACTTCTGAATTTGTGACAGAACCTTTATCAGGGGAATTGAGTATGGTACCAACTTGCATTTGGGCCGTGAATGACAATGATGTGGGATGCTTGAAAATAGAGCCAGTAAAAATTACATTAAAAGAAGGAATAACGCTACCACGTATTCCGCAGTATAAAATTTCAGCAGAAGGAGAAAAAGGATTGAAAAGCATTGTTTCTGATTTGGTGAAATTGGGAGTGATTGAAGAGATAACAGGTAGTGTATGTAACAGTCCCATTCTTCCCGTGTACAAGAAAGGGGGTAATGAGGTACTGTACCGTTTCATAATTGAACTCCGTGCACTGAACAAAGTGGTAGACCCCCAATTCCTGTTAGTGCCAGATGTCACTACGATTTTGACAATGATCCCTGCGTCAGCAGAATACTTTAGTGTTATCAATTTAAAAAACGCTTTCTTCAGCATTCCAGTACACAAAGAAAGCAGGTATTTATTTGCTTTCACTCTAGGAGGACGATCATTCACATTTACATGCATTCCACAAGGCTATACTGAAAGTCAGAGTATATACAGTAGAGCATTGAAAGAACAGCTAGACATGTTAGAATTACCAGCAGACTGCGTGTTGCTACAGTACATTGACGATTTACTAATCGCTGCTGACGCGGAGGAGATATGTAAAGAAGGTACTGTTCAATTATTGACTCATCTAGCTACGCATGGCCATAAAGCGAGCTTAAAGAAATTCCAGTACTGTCAGAAAGAAGTAGCTTATTTGGGTTACCTACTTTCAAAGGAAGGAAGAAGATTAACGCCAGAGAGGATAAAGAGTATTTCTGGTATGCCTATTCCAACAACACAGCAAAGTGTGAGAGCGATAATAGGGATGGCTTCTTATTGCCGTCAATGGACTATAAACTTCGCTTTAATTGTGAAACCAATGGTGGAATTGACAAAAAAGGATGCTGTGATGCCGTTGCATTAGAATGAAGAATGTCAGAAAGCATTTGATTCGCTAAAAACCATTTGAGTTCTGCTCCAGTTTTGTTCACACCGAATTATGAAAAGGTTTTTAGGCTATTTGTGCATGAGAACGAAGGATGCGCGTTGTCTGTCTTAACACAGGAACAAGGAGGAAGAAATAGGCCGTGCGGCTATTTGTCTTCTGCGCTGGACCCTGTAGCGCGCGCACTTCCACGATGTTTGCGAGCTGTTGCAGCGGCTGCTGCGTCAGTGAAACAAACAGAAGGGATGGTTTTGGGGCACACCTTAATTTTGATGGTGCTACATGCCATAGATGTTCTACTCAATAGAACACAGACACAACACCTCACCTCTGCTAGATTGACTAGATATGAAATTGTATTGTACGCGCCCCAATCCAAATTGTGAGTTGTAGCGCTTTGAATCCAGCAGAATTAATGCCAATGCCCGGGGAAAACAGTGGTGGGACTGAATTGCCTCCCCATGATTGTCTAATGGTTACTGAGGAAGAAACAAAAGGGAGAATTGAACTGAGTGACACACCACTAAAAGAACCAGAAGGGAAACTGTTTTGTGACGGCTCCTATTTTAAACTAACTGACTGCACATCAACTGCCGCATATGCTCTTACGACATTAAAAAGCGTTGTGGAGAGTAAAAGAATTCCTTATAACTCTGCCCAGGCAGCAGAGATAATTGCCTTAACAAGAGCTTGTGAAATTTCAGAGAACGTGAGTGTAAATATCTATATTGATAGCCAGTACGCCTTTGGCGTAGTCCATAACTTTGGCCGATTATGGGCCGAGAGAGGTTTCTTAACATCCCATGGGGCTAGAATTCAACATGGCCCTCTGATTGTGTGATTACTGTCTGCACTTACGTTTCCAAAGCACCTGGCAATAGTGAAATGCGAGGCGCATAAAAAGGTGACATGTAAAGTGGGAGAAGGAAACGCATTTGCAGACAAGATTGCGAAACAGACTGCCACTGATTTGAATACAAAAATGTTGACAGTACAGTCGGAGGAAGTGCCCTGCATGATAGAAAATGGAATTGTGACTTTTAAAGAAATGCAGGCGGAAGCTACCGCTGACGAAATACAGGGATGGGCCAAGCGCTCTGCAGAATTGGATTTGGAGGGTTGCTGGGTGGACAAGAAAAGCAGGAATTGGATGCTGCCGAATGCTTATGTAAACGCAATGGTTACAATGGCTCACAGTCCCACACACATCTGTGCGAAGAAAATAGTCCAACATTTAGCCACAGTCTGGGAAAATCCCCTCATATAAAAGAATGCTGAGAAGCTAGTACAAAACTGCATTACGTGCCTACAGCACAATGTGGGAAAAGGAACAGTCACTCCAACAGGAAGTTTCGGACCTCCCTCTATGCCATTCGAAGTGATCCACTTTGACTTCATAGAAATGGAGAGATGCCAAAATTTGAAGTACGTTCTGGTGATCATATGTGCATTCAGCAAATGGGTGGAAGCATATCCCTTGAAAGATTGCACAGTTATTAGCACAGCGAAAGTAATGCTAAAAGAGTATTTCTCTCGTTTTGATCTGCCCCGTGTCATATGGTCGGACAATGGTCCGCACTTTGTAGGTGCAGTGATACTGCAGATTTGTGCAGGATTACAGATCGATAAAAGATTCCATTGTTCGAGACATCCGAGTTCGGCCGGTCTTATTGAACGACATAACAGAATCTTGAAGTCCAAAATCAGTAAGATCTGTGCAGGCAGCAAACTAAGTTGGGTAGATGCATTACCAATAGCGTTACTGTGTATGTGAACGTCAGTGCAGGCCAGAACTGGGCTCTTCCCCGATGAAATCATAACGGGGATACCGGTGAATGTGTGGTGCGCACCCCAGCCTAGGAGAATGAGAGAGGTAAAATACCCTGTACTCAGCATTTACTGTAATCTGTTAGTAAAAAAACTGCGTTTGATTCATCAGCAGGTGTAGGAGAAATTACAGGTGCGGTATACTGGCCCAGGACATGCATTAGAGCCAGGAACCTGGGTACTAGTCAGAAACTACGAACGGAAAACATCACTGGCACCCAGGTGGCATGGGCCCTATTAGGTACTTTTAACCACGCAGAAAGCACTACGTGTGGATGGACGCAAGGCATGGATTCATGCCACGCACGCCAAGAAAGTCCCATCGCCATTCGACATGTCAACTGATCAGGACAAAGACCAGAAGGAGACAGCAGCGGTTCCAGAGACGAAAAAGGTTGTTAACAGTCCTTTGCCACAGAAGTTGCCTGATCATGAAACAGAGCCTGATGAGATTGCCATAAAAACGGAAGAGCAAAGAGTGCCTCAACGTTGTCCAGCAGATTCTGCATCTCTGCTGGCCGACATCAAGCGCATACCTCTGTGGCGCCCACCATCTTCTGTTGCGCCACAGCCTGCATTGTCGCCTGGGCACCTATCATCATCTGTCTTTGTGCCCCAGGCTGACTCCAAGCTCGAGACCGGAAGTGCACCCGCACTATTTGTTGATCACACGGCACCAGGAGCAAATCGGTACAACCTGCGGAGCAGAAAGAAGGAGTGATCACATTTTCATCTCTTGGTGAATTTCTTGCCTCTGTTTCCTATTTTCGGATGAAGCGGAAACCGGAGGCCTAGTGGAGGGTGGTGCAAGAGATGTACAAGTTAGACAGCTCACGAAATGCAACTCCTCGGTGCTAAATCCATGTGTCAGGAACTCGAGTGAACAAGCGGGGTGCACGTGGTACAAAGGCAGCTGCTCTGAAACTATAGGGAAATGAGAAAATGCACGAAGGCCTTGCCAAATGAAAAAGCAATCCAGGCAGATAGCAAACTGGCACAAAAAGATTGTAGACATTGATTGAACTCTGTCAACATCCTGGGAAGCACATGAACAAGAGATATTCACGACGAGCACAGCAGAAGAAGGAAGACAAGAAATGTCGGAACCAGCAAATGCCCCCTCCTGCACCAATGCTGATAGAGAATTAAACGTAGTACATAGAAAGGCGGAAAAAGGACATGGAAAAAAATAATTGTATGCTGGGTCTGACCATAGTAATGTGCATAATGAGTATATTAGCCCCAGTGCTGACCATATCAGTATTATGGTACCTAGAGGAAATGCACCCTCTTGAAGTACTCTTGCCCATTATGAACGTTTCCACAACAGAAAGCCTAGTCCATGTGATTTCCTATACCTTGTCCCCAATGGAAGAAAGACATAGGGAAGGATATGGGAACAACAAATTGCTATTAATAATGAATATGACACACTCAATCCTAAGAAAAAACAATTGCTGGGTTTGTGCCCATTTGCCTCAACATGGTGGCAAAGGAGTAGGATGGTATGTATAGCCCCTGCCATTGACTTCCGCATGTTATGCCTCTCTGAGTGCCCTATATTATGGGAAATGGAACGAAAGTGAAACTGGTCAACTAGATAAAACAAATATGAATTAATTCGAGGAAGTGATTATGAAACCGGTGGGTTGCTCCATGTTCCATAAAAGACGATTAATTACACCAGCAATAATGCCACAGGATAGATTGTCTGTACCTTATAAAACTTCTGTGATCACGTTCCACATGAACCCACAGGGGAATAAGGATGCAGAGCCCCCTTCCTATACAGTAAATTATAATCCACGTTCTGTCCCTTTTTGTTTAAAAAAGATGGGCTCCTTTCAGGTAGGGACATTCACAAGATGCAAAAATATAGCATTCCTTGATAAAGAAGTGGAACCAATATATGTGGGAGATCCTCTGTACTTTGTATGTGGAGAAAAAGCATATCCTTGGTTACCTAGAAACTGGGGGGCACTTGTTATTTAGGTTTCCTGTTTCCTGGGGTGTTCCTTTCAAAAACAGCGGATATAGCCAAGCTGACCAGGTCACAAGCTCGCCGGAATAGTGGGCACGGGTTGATTGCAGAAGACATAGCGAAATCATTTGTACCATTTTGGGGCCAGGCGATAAACTCTTATAACATAAGACGACTGTCTAGGATATTAGAAGAAACAATAAATGGAACAACTGACATATTATATAATATGACTCTCGAGGAAAAAGGAATTAGATTAATGTCTCTGCAAAATAGAATGGCCCTTGATATAATCTTAGTTTATCACGGCGGTGTTTGCAAAATCGTGGGATTAGCGTGTTGCGTATTTGTAAGTGACTCCTACGATTTTTGAGGCGATAAGAAAATTGCATGTGTTAAGCTCTGATCTCCACCCCCCTGAAGGTGGCTGGGAATTGAACATAAGCTCCTGGTTCTGGGAAGTGTTGCGGTCCTGGGGATGGGAGCTATTTGCAATCCTAGTAGCAATCCTAGGAATATTTGTGACATGTTGTTGTTGCATACATTGTCTCCCCATAGTATGTACTGAAATTAGCGAAGAGTGTGTACAAATGATGAAATGAAAAAACATTACTAAATCAAGCACTCGCCATAGTAACGAATCTGAAACCATTAAAGAATTCATGGCAATTGATATTGATAATAATAACGAGGAGACAACAAGTGTACATGAGTCAGAATTTGAATCAGATTCCGAATCTAATCCAAATACTTGGTCGAAGGAGGATGCAATGTATGGATGAGATGTTTGGCATACGGCCAAGAGGAGGGTTTGTCAGTCCAGAAAAACCAAACACCTCTTGAGGGTCCGGAAATGAATGATAATTCGTTGGCCGAAGACCAACCGCCTCATTTACAGTGTTAAGAATATATATTCATTAGTTATTACGTAGCTATTAGTTCAACTAGAGTGAGGCTATTTTAAGATGACCAGAATCGCCATTTTGTTTTCTCTCTCTGCTCTCTCTAAAGTTGTCACTTTGCCTCATGTAAAACTGCTTTGCTGTAGATATTATTTCGCTTCAATGGTCCAAGGCTAATAAACATGTTGAAACGTTACACTGGAGAGCCAGACAGAAATGCCCGATTCCCTCCCTCACATATCCTTGAAGACAGGGAGCAAGGCATTTAATCAGTACACGAATGCCAGCGAGTCTCCTGAAAGAATAGCAATGTACGAAACTAGCACTTAAAGAGTTGAATTATGCTCTTCTTTACGCCCCCCCCTTTCTGAGCCCAGTGAGGCCCCAGAGAGCGGGCTGACCTCTAGAGCGAGAATCGAAACTAAGAGATAGTGAGGTCTGGTATGTTCCAGTCTCCTACGCGCAGCTTGCCCATGAAAAACAGAAACGCTGTGTTCTCGCAATTAAAGAATGGTGTCTGTAAGATTGAAGATTGCAAACCGTTACTAAATATGGTGGTCTAAGGTGTCATATTCGTCACACTGGTCAATCATCGGCTCCTATTGAAAGGGAAATTAATTGAAGGGCGGCATCAAACGTGTCATACTGTGTCATTTCTTATTGTAAGGTGCTCGTTTTTTGTATATATGTAATTGATGTACGTTGCACTTCTCTTGCGTCCCCCGAGGTCTGTTACACACACATCACGGGGCGTGGGACCATTTGGCCAACTGGGACTTCTTTGTATTGCAATAAACCCTAGATTTTGGGAACGGAACTTCGTGTCTGGTGTATCTATTCGAGTGTGGTGACTGTGCCTTGTTTCCACATCCGAGGGTCCCTCAGGGGCCCCTTCACTAACAGTGTATCCTCACTCTGGATGTGTAGGACGTCCTTTGCCTATCTCTCTTGCTCTGGAGCGAGTGAGCATGGGTTGGCCTCTGTTGGGCAATGATGCTCCTTGGTGATAGTTTTTCTCTTCTTCTTCTGGAGCGTTGTCCCTTTCGCTGTCATTGCTAGGAGAGGTCCCTGCTCGACAGGGCTTGACATCACCAATGTAGTTCCAGGCTTTGTTCCTTGGATCTTCACTGCTCGATCTGTTACTTCCTCCACAAAGTGCGGGCCTGTGAATCTTGGCTTGAACCATGTTCGGGTGAAGTCCTACAAAAGGACATTTTCTCCAGGATAAAGTGGTTGTTTCTTTAGGCGTTCCTTTTTTCTTTCCAAATGACTGCTTTCTTCTTTACCTATGGGCCTCTCCCGTTGTCCCTGCAGTTGGCGAGAAATAAAAGAGGCACTAGTCAACAAGGAAGTGGTGTATTCATACATTTCTTGTCTCAATACATCAGACATTTTCTTTGCATCCTGCAATGCCCTAGTGGAAGAAGCCAGGAAAAGTCACATGCACTGCCCTGGTTTGTTGCTCAAGGTGAATAAAGTGTTACGCTCACCTGGTATCCACGGGGACGCCTCGCAGCCCTGGCTGGATGTCATGCGCCTCGAGCCCTCTTCCCGATCCCAAGGTAGTGCCTCTGATGGAAGTTGAGCCTTAATTCTTTAGAAGGCATACTCTCCGTCCTGCTCTTCGTGGCAGGGGTGCATAGTCTTATGTGGACGTGAGCAACCAAGTTGCTTCACTGGTGCAATCCCATTTTGATTGTCTTTAAGTTAGGTCTTACTGCTTTATAGACTTTGTATCCTATTTTGTTGTTTCCTTCCTTCCTCTTATTGCTATTAATGTCTTATTCCTTCTCTTTTAGGTGTGCAAGAGATTCTGGCCTTTTTCCTGCGGGTTGGAGTTAAGCACGAGCCGGTAAATGAAGGCGCGGTGTGCGCGAAGCTGTCCAGTAAGTAATGCGCAATATGCAACGCTGTTCTGCCTTGTATATGCTGTTGGAGGTTTGTCCTTGGCCCCATGCGGCCCCGTAAGCCCCCAACCTGGAAGCACCACACCCGACACACGTCCTTCCAGTTCGGGCTTCCCAGTCGCTCTACCGCGGCCGGGATTGCCCCATTTATTTATACAGCATGGGGCGACGTGCAACGTCACGCCGCCGCGTGCGCGTCCCATCACGGGGCAGCGCCACACTCCTCCTTTTTCGGGAGGACACACAACTGATTTTTATTATACACTGCAAACCACACAAACAATTAACAACAACAATTCATGCCCAAAGCCCCTTTAATGTCAACCACCCGGATCCCCTCATTCCAGTTGATCAACCAAATGTCCCAGCACGTATTCGCTGAGGTAAGCGGGTTTCCCTCGCCCAGCCCTCTGGGGGTACCTTCCGCTTACCTCTGACACGGGAAGTCCTTCTGCAGACTTCCCCCGGACAGGGGACTCCGGTGGGCTGGAGGGGACTCCTCCGTCCTCAGGCACCTCCGTTAAGTCAGGCTCCAGCGGTGGCTCAGTTCTTGGATCACCTAGTTTCTTAAAGAAGCTGACGTTCCGGGTGACGGCAGACCTTCCGTCCGAGGCCGTCACCATGGACCTCTTTACAGCCACAACGTCCAATGGCTCCGGCTCATAGGGGAGCGAGAGCTTTCCATGGGGGTGTCGGTTGCGGATGAGGACTTCATCCCCCGGCTCTAGCCGCTGGGGCCGGAGACCCCGTTGCATGTTCTCCTGTTCAATCTTCACCCACCGGTCTGCCTCCACCTGTTGGTTGTCAATCACTCCAGGCTCTTTCTCCCCGATTTTGGGTAGCAGACCCCGGGGGCATCGCTTGAACAGAGCCTCAGCCAGAGCCACCCCCGTGGAGGAATGGGGGGTGGTGCGGTACACCCGCAGGAATTGATATTGGGCTCGTTGGAGTGACTGCCCTTGTCCCTGAGTGATCCTGAAGGTCTTATTGAGTGTCCACATCAGTCTCTCAGCGTCTCCATTTGCTCGGGGCCACAACGGGGACACCTTCCTGTGCTGAACCCCGCAGCTCTCCATAAGCTCGGAGAACCGCTCACTCTGGAACAGCGACCCGTTGTCCGAGCATTGGGTGTGGGGGAAACCATGGGCCGCAAACACCTTCTCCATGGCCACAACCACGTGCTCGAAGGCCACCGACTCGACAAACTCCACCTCTGGATATCTTGAGTATTCGTCGACGATTAAGATGAAGTGGGTACCTACGGACGTGGACCCAAAGTCCGCATGGATGACCTCCCAGGGTCGTGTGCCTCGGGGCATTACCTCGATGGCTGGCTCTCGATGTAGAGGAGAGGCCGCCTGGCACCATACACAGGCCGCCACAAAGTCATCGACCCTCCGCTCAAGCTCCAGGAACCAGACCTTCAGCCGCAGCCTCGCCTTGGTCTTGGCGGCTCCCTGATGCCCGTGGTGGGCCAAGGTGATCACATCCTTTACCTTGGACTGGGGGACCACTATCCGATCACCTCGGGGCAGCAGGCCCGACGCCGAGAAAGACAGCTCATCCTTGACCTTCCATAGTTGTTCAAGTCCTGTCTTGGCCTCCTGGGTCCGCCCGGCCAGAGCTACCAGGATGAATTTCCAGGAGCCGTGCAGCATTGAGTGCTTTAGGATCTGAAAGCACTCGTCCTGGGCCGCTGCAGCCTCCAGTTCTGACAGAGGCATCGCATTCGGCGTGGCTGCCTCCACCACCATTCGAATGTGATCGTCGGCCTCCTCCGCACAAGTGTCATACTCCTCTCCCCCACGCCCTCCCGGATGTCTGGAGAGGTAGTCCGCCGCATTGTTGACACCCGGCCGATACACTAGGGTAACTCCATACTCGAGAAGAGCGAGCATCCACCTCTCGATCCTGGCCGGGGGCTTCGAGGATGACCCTGCCAGAATGGGAAGCAGGGGCTTGTGGTCTGTCACCACCGTCACTGGACGCCCCAAGACATAGAGTCAAAAGTGTCTACAACCCCAGAGGACCGCCAACGCCTCACGCTCGATCTGGGAGTATCTTTGCTCAGTTTCCGAGAGCGCTTTGCTGGCGTAGGCCACGGGCCGGATGCTCCCGTCCCGGTCCACCTGAGTCAATACAGCACCCAGGCCAAACGGACTGGCGTCTACAATGATCTCCGATGCCAGCGCCGAGTCGAAAAACGCCATGGTGTCCTCTGCTGTCAGGGCGCTCTTAATGTCCTCAAAGGACGCTTGCTCCAGTGGGCCCCAGTGCCAGGCCGACTCCTTCTTCGTCAGTGCCCTGAGTGGTTCGGACCTCGAGGTGAGATTTTGGATGAAGCGCCCACAGTAGGTCACCATTCCGAGGAAGCTCCTTACGTCAGACACCGACTCGGGGGGGCTGCGCCTTCTTAATGTCTTGGACTTTCCTCGGATCCGGTGAGACCCCCCCTCCTTGAACACAAACCCGAAGAATTCGATGGAGGGACGCAGGAACTCACATTTGTCCCGATGAAGGGTGAGGCCTAGCGATTGTAGCCTCTCAAAGGTCTTTCCGAGCTTCCTCAGATGGTCCACCTCGGTCTTTGCGAACACCAAAATGTCATCGCTAATGTTTAGGACACCCTCCAGATCTGCGAGGGCGCCTCTAATGATGTTCTGAAAAACTTCTGCCGCCGATTGACACCCCGAAGCTCAACCTCTTGTACCTGTATAGTTCATGGTGAGTAGTGAATGTGGTTATGTACCGGGACTCAGGGTGGAGGACAACCTGATGATATCCTTCTCGGAGGTCCAGTTTGGAAAAGAAACGAGCCCCTTGTACTTCAACAATAATGTCATTGATGGTGGGGGTGAGATGCCGCTCCCTCTTAATGGCCTTGTTGGGCAGCCTCATGTCCACGCAGATCCGGACAGATTCGGGTTGTTTGGGCATCCTAGCCACAACTATTGGGGACACCCAGGAGGTCGGGCCCTCGACCTTCTCGATAATGTCTAGACTCACCAGGTTGTCCAGCTCCTTGTCAACCTGCTCCCTCAGATGAAACGTACCCTGCAGTGTTTCAGGGCAATGGGCTGCACAGAGTCATCGATGTGCAGCCTAACCGGGTCACCGTTCATCCTTCCAATGCCGTTGAAGAGGGCAGCATACTTGTCAAGCAGATCATTGATGTCCTCGAGGTACACCGAGTATGCGAAGCTGACAATTCCGAGAGCCTCGGTGGCGGCACAGCTCAGCAGAGTGTTATTGCTCACGGGCGTCACATAGAACCGAGCTTTGATTTGCGAGCCCTCATGCTCCACACTTGCCACAAAGGCACCGTCCAGCGGTATTGGTTCCAATCCTCCAAACGCAAATATGCGGGCTCTCGGCATGACCAGCTTTGGGGGCGATACGAGGGCATCATAGTGTCCCCGGGCCATCACATTGACCGAGGCTCCCGTGTCCACCAGCACCGGGACTGGCGAGTGGTTGACCTCCACCACACACCTCGGTTGCCTCCTGCCCTTCCCCTTCAGGACTTCCATGCTGGAAACAAAGAAAATGTTCTCTTCCTCTTCCTCCTCGACCTCGTCCACCTGGGCATCCTCTTCGCCTTGGTCCACCTGGGCCACATTTGGGGGATGGTTCTGGCGTGGAGCCCACATCCGAGCCGGGCCTCTTGGCAGTATCACGGGCAGGCCTGCCCTGCACACCCTCGAGAAATGGTCAGGCAGGCCGCACCTCCCACATGTTCTCCCAGCTGCCGGGCACTCCGTCGGGTGGGGGAGGTCGTAGCCGCACTTCTGGCACGATTCCCCCACTCTCCCAGCTCTGTCACAGGGTCCCCCACCAGGCCTTCTCACTCCTCTGCCGCCACGCCACACAGCACACGCCTCCTCTGACTTTATTGAGCGGGACCCTGCCTCCATCTTGCTTGCCCGAGCCTCCGCCACCTCATGGCACCGGCCCAGTTCCAGAATGTGGGGCAGAGTGATACCCGGCTCTCTCAGGACCTGCCTCCTGAGTTTGCTGGAGGAGCACGCCTGAATCAGCATTGTGCGCATCATGTCGTCCGCGTCCCCCCACGCACAGCCCAGGGAGAGGCGGCGCAGGTGACCATAAAAGGTGTCCAGTGTCTCATCCTCCTTTTGTTTGGCCGATAGCATAACAAATCTTTCATAGTCCACGTTGGCGAGGGGCAGAAAGTGGGCCAGGAGTACTGCCTTGGCCGCATCGTAAGTGGCATCCGCTGGAGTGAGCGACTCAAAAATTTCCTGGACCGCAGGCCCCGCGGAGTACAGCATAGTAGCCACCATGCTGTCGTCGTCGATCACCTGAGCGGCCCTGAAATACATGTCGAGGCGACCAACCCACCTCCTCCACTGGGGCCCCATGCTGGATGGTGGGCCCGACGCATCAAATTCGTGAATGGGCTGCAGGGCCGCCTGGGCTCGTGCCTGAGCCATCATGGGAGGTCCTGGCTGAGCAGAAAGCTGTACTACCGGTGGCCCCTGAGGCACAGGAGCTTGACCACCTACTTTAACTTGAGTGGGCAGCTGTGGAGCCGCCGCTGGTTGTTGCACTGGAGGCGCCGGGGGCTGAAAGGCCTGCTGATGAGCTGCCGCCTGACCCCCGTCCTGGGGAAGCTGTGCGGTTGCCGTGGCCCCACTGCCCAGATCTTCAATGTCACTCATGGGCTTGAGCGCACAGGCACCCCCACCTTGGGTCCTGAAGGCCGCAACGCAGCCACCCACCACCTCCTCATGGACTGACCACCCCACTCAGGCAAAGCAACAGTTCAACCTTGGGGAGAGGTGGTGGTATCTTGCCCTCAGCTCACCTGAGGCTACCTCCAGCAACAAGGAGATAGAAGAGAAGACAGAAAAACACCATCATGAAGATCCCCACTGCAGCAGTCCACCTTGATGATGAAGGGGGCGAAGAGGAAGCCACAGCGTTCTGATGATGAAAGGGATGAAGAAGCACCATGTCCCCTCACTGCAGCAACACTCAGGGGTGTAGGCGTTCCACAAATTAAGCTGAGAAAATGAAGTGGGCTAAGCAGGCCCAGCCATATTAGCCCTTCTCCTAGCTTTCACTCGATGTAGGAGTCCCAAATGTGGAGTAAAATCCACAAACCAGGCATGGGCGTGCAGACTAAATGCCTGCAAGCAGAATATCCAAAAATTAGACCTGGATCACCTTCACCCTCCGAACCGGAGCCTGGTGAAGTTCCACGGCCTCACAGACAAAATGGCCGCCAGCCGCGTGTGCGATCCGCAGCCACGGCACGAAACAAAATGTCCGTTCGTTCTGTTTCAGTGAAAAAATTCAGAATGCTTTCACCGCCGGGCCTGGGCATCTGCTATCACTCGTCGCCACTGTTGGGGGTTTGTCCTTGGCCCCATGCAGTCCCGTAAGCCCCCAACCTGGAAGGACCATACCCGACACACGTCCTTCCAGTTTGGGCTTCCCGGTCGCTCTACCGCGGCCGGGAACACCCCGTTTATTTATACAGCACGGGGCGACGTGCAACGTCACGCCGCCGCGTGCGCGTCCCATCAAGGGGCAGCGCCACACATGCTAACCTGTTTCTTTCCCCTTCCTTCGTAGGTCGTAGTACTCTTTGCCGGTTGTAGTGATGTTCCGGAGCGATGCTGACCAAGAGGTGACTCACCAGGTATGAATCTTGAGGTTTTAGGTGTTTGCGTGGTTTTGTGAGTGTGCACTCACTAATGCTGTTCTTCTCTCTCCTTTTCAGGTTGCAGCGCTCCGGGAAGCATGCGGTGCCCTGAAGATGGAGTTCGCTGGATCGATTGTCTCCGGGTAAGCAGAATCAGGAGCTGATGATGGGCTGAAGACAGGATGCTACCCGCAGGTAAGATTCCAATAACGATGTTCTTTATCTCCCTGCAGGCACACGGTTCCAAGAATAGCTGGCTCCAAAGAACGCTGGAGGCCCGACTGGACACGGTGAGCGTTACGTTGCAAACAGCAGAATAACGCGAAGCGTGTTCTTCTGTTTGTTGTGCGTGGCTTAAATAGTCTTCAGGAAAGTAGTCCAGGTAAAGTAGTCCCAGGCCAACCACACCCTAAACACAGGACCGCATAGCTCAGTTCTTGGTAACTGAGCTATGTGAGTGCCTCCATGTTGACTGCAGCCCCAAAGAAAGTAGTCCAAGTTAAATAGTCCCAACTTAAAGGTGCTCTCCATATTGACTATGAGCCTTGTGCCAAAGGCGCCAGGACTGACTCCAAGAGAGTCTCGAATGAGGTTTTAAGGCATTTGAGGCCATAATGGAACCCCGAAACCTGGCCCTATCTGACAAGCTGACTTGCCAGTGGTGGTCAGGGGTAGGGGTCATGACAGCACTCCCCCCCAAGGCCCCTCTCACAGTAGTCCTTCTGCCCGGTCCTGGTTTGTTTGGAAAATTCAGATAGAACCTTTTAATCAGACGTGGTGCATGGATGTTCTCGCTAGGTTCGCAGGATCTGTCTTGAGGGCCGTATCCCTTCCAATCGATTAGGTAAAATAACTTGGACCTGGTGTATTTGGAGTCCAGTATATCCTTCACTTCGAACTCGGGTTCTCCTTTGACCAATACGGGTTTTGGTGGTGCCGTAACCCGTGTACCAGGTTGTACCGGTTTCAGGAATGATACGTGGAACACAGGGTAAATTTGCATGTTGGGTGGTAATTCTAATTTGACGGCTTCTGGGTTGATTATAGATGTGATGGAGTAAGGTCCCAGATACCCAGGACGAAAGGTCCAGGTTCCTTTTATGGGTACATATTTTGATGCTAACCAAACCTTGTCTCCAACTTGATAGTCGGGGGCCTACGATGTTGGTCAGCTAATTTCTTTTGTCTGTGCTTGGCTTGGATTAGGTGTTCTGCTGCCTTTTTAAAGGCCTGGGAAATGGTTGTATGTAGTTTTTGTACCGCTGGCATTTCCAAATTGGTTGGAAGGTCCAATTCAGAAGTATGTGGGTGTCTACCATACAGTATGTAGAAAGGGGTTTGTCCAGTGCTGGAATGTAACAAATTATTGTAAGCATATTCTGCTATCCATAACAAGTCCTTCCAATTTCCTTCCACTTGATGCAGCATGCAACACAAGTATTGCTCGAGTGTTTGGTTAGTTCTTTCTGTTTGGCCATCTGTTTGAGGATGGTGACTGGTGTATAGTCGGATGTTGATTTGGGCCATTGAACAGCACTTTTTCCAGAGTTGGACACAAACTGACTGCCCCGATCAAAGATCAGAACTGATGGGAAGCCATGTAGCCGAAGAATTCTTTCCAGGAACACTTTTGCTAAACTGGAGCCATTTGGAAGACCTTTAAAAGGAACAAAGTGTGCCATTTCTGAAAATAAGTCTACGACCACTAAAATAGTGTTGAATCCTTGACTGGGAGGTAAGTCTGTAATGAAGTCGAGGGAAAGCATGTGCCATGGTGCGCGAGGGATTTCCAATGGTTGAAGAAGACCAGCTAGTTTATGCTTTCGCGATTTATTTTGTGCGCACATGCCGCATGACTGGATACATTGGATAGTGTCTTTACACCAAGTAGGCCACCAATAGTTTCGTTTTATCTTGGCTAGGGTTTTGGCAATTCCAGGGTCACCTTCCATCAGGGAATCGTGATAACCCGATATTACTTGCTGTTGTAGTTCTTTTTCAGGCAAATATAAATGGTTCCCAAAATATGGTAGTTGGTCTTTAATGGTGTATTGTTCTCCCTGAGTACAACATTTTTGCAAAGTGTTAGAATACATTACCTGCTGAATCTTGTCTTGGAGTTCCGTTTGTGTCAAAATTGTTGTAAGGCCTAAGAGTTTGTCTTGTGGAATGATGGCTACTGGGTCTGGAGTTGTATATACTGTTTCATCAATGCCCATGCGGGACAAGGTGTCAGCCTTTCCATTCCAGACTCCTGGTCGATATGTGATTACATAATCATATTCGGTGAAGAACAGGGCCCACCGCAGTTGAAGTGAGGATTGAGCCTTCGCAGTTTTTAGGTATTGCAGGTTTCGATGATCCGTTATTACTGTGACTCCAAATAGATAATGTCGCCAAGCCTTAAAAGCGGATTTAATAGCCAAAAGTTATTTGTCTATGATAGCGTAGTTGAGCTCTGGAGGCGAAAACTTTCGCAACCAGAAGGCCACGAGATGTAACTGTCCAGTTTCAGGGTCCCTTTGTGAGAGAACAGCTCCCATAGCCATACTGGAGGCGTTTGTTTCTACGATGTAAGGGAGGTCTGGACGAGGGTGTTGTAAGACTGGGGCGGAAGTGAATTTTTTCTTAAGCTCTTGGAAGGCCTTCTCTGCTTCTTCGGACCAAACTCACTTCTTATTGTTTTTTCACAGTAGTGACGTAATCGGATGCACAATTTGAGAGAAGTCTGGGATGAATCGGCGGTAAAAGTTTGCAAAACCCAGCATGCTCTGGATTCCCTTAAGCAAAGTTGGTGACAGCCTTGTGCATATCCATTCTGATGCCTTTCGGAGTAAGGATGAAATGAAGGAACTCAACTTCGGTTACATGAAAAAAGCTTTTTTCGAGCTTAGCATACAAGTGATGTTGGCAGAGCTTGGTAAGAACGGAGCGGACGTGGTTGACATGGTCCTGTTCTGAGGCAGAATACACTAAGATGTCATCTATGTAAACCAGGGCACAAACATTGATCAATTTCCATAAGACATTGTTCATGAAGTACTGAAATGCGGCGGGAGCATTGCAAAGTCCAAAAGGCATTACCTGATATTTGTACAAGCCATATTTGGTACGAAAGGCAGATTTCCATTAATCTCCTTTCTTTACCCGGACCAGGTGATATGCTTCTCTAAGGTCTAATTTGGTATAGATTTGGGCGTCCTTGATTTGGTCTAATAATTCAGGAATGAGTGGCAGAGGAGAACGATTCTTTACGGTGATCTGGTTTAATGCACGATAGTCGATGCAAGTCCTCAAATCTCCTTCCTTCTTTGGTACGAAGAATAAGGGACTGGCTGCCAGTGAGTAGACGGGCGGATAAACCCATTTGCCAGGTACTGGTCTAGGTAGGATTTCAAATGGAGATTTTCTGGTTCTGTGAGTGCATAGATTCTTATACAAGGAGTTTGTGCACCAGGTATGAGGTCAATCTGACAGTCTTAAGGCCTGTGCGGTCGTAGCGTATTAGCTTGTTCTTTCTGGAACACATCCTGAAAATCTTGGTATTCACTTGGTAAGGTACTAGTTGCGCCAAGTACTAATGCCGTTGTGCTGGAAGCCGCAGATGTGCCTAAATCGGGTTCCTTCTTTTCACGATAATAGCAGGTAAGAGCACAGTCATTGGAAAAGGCCAACTTCTTGGCACACCAATATATTTGAGGATGGTGAGCTACTAACCATGGCATCCCTAATATTAGTCGAAACTGAAGAGCCTTGATAAGAACAAAGGAAATAGATTCTCTGTGTCCATCCTGGCACAGTAGAGTTAGTGCTACTGTACATTGAGTTATTGGTCCAGAAGCTATTTCTGTCCCATCCACAGTGGTAACCTTTTCAGTGGTCGACTTTGAACATAAGGGAAGCCCCACCTCTGCTGGCAGTTCTTGATCAATGTAATTCCCAACTGCTTCTCTGTCTATGTATGCTTCAATGGCATGCATCCGAGAGGGTTGTTGGTGATTGACTAGGTTCACTGGTAATGCAAAGTGTGAGGTCGGTGGCTCATTCTTCTCACTCAACAAACTGACCTCTACGCTTGCCGAGCTTGGTAGTTTTCCAACTCCTTAGTTTCTTCCTTTCCTGTGGCCCCTACACTTCTCCTTGGAGGTTTCACTGGACAGTCTTTGAGGAAGTGACCTGATTTTCCGCAGTACAAACATAGTTGCTGTTGCCTTCTCTTGTCTCTTTAGTTTTTTGTAAACGGGGGTCGTACACCTCTGATTTGCATGGGTTCTACAGCGTTTTCTGATACTCATGAAACATTATCCTTAAACCGAACATACATTGCCCGAGTGTCTAATCTAGTCCTGTCTGCCTTTCGGTCTTGTAGTCTGTGATCTAGTTGCACAACCAGATTGATGAATTCAGCACAGTCTTTAGGTGGGTCAACCACCTGAGCTAGGACGTCCTTCAATTCTCCCCGTAGACCTCGGTGAAATGGCGTGGTTCTTTTGCTTTCAGGCCATCCAGCTTCAACGACTAATCTGTTAAAGGTTCCTATATACGTTAACAAGTCTTGATTTCCTTGACAGAGTGATAAAAGTTCATTGTCTAACGCTTGTCCTTGGGTATGTCGAGCAAAGAGTTTTTCCATCTCTATCTGAAACTCCCCAAAGTCATGTAACAATGGATCATCTTGACTTACAAATGGTACTGACCAATCTGCAGCACTACCACTCAGATATGACAAAACAAAATTAACCCGCACCTGGTCATTGGGAAATGCACCAGGTCTGCAGAGGAAATGAAGACGACACTGTTTCATGAACAGAGCATATTTCCTGGGATCCCCCGTGAATCGTTCGGGTGGAGCTAGTGGAACTGCCGCAGGAAGAGTTATTTGTACTGGACTGGTTGATGAGGTTGGTGCTTGTGTCTGTGGAATGTTTCCAGGCAATGGGGTTTGTCCTGCCTGTGATTGGAGTAATTGTCTACTGAGTTCATCGGTACAATCTTTAGTAACAATCAATTCCCTCCTGAGAGCATTGGTTCCTTGCCTGTCTGAATGTACTTCGGCACGTAACTGTCCCAACAACTGAGCCAATTGGTCCATTTCTGATATCTCCATGACGCCGAGGTGGATTATGTTATTTTTAGGCTTCGCATTCTGTTACGCTCACCTGGTATCCACGGGGACGCCACGCAGCCCTGGTTGGATGTTATGCACCTCGAGCCCTCTTCCCGATCCCTGGGTAGTGCCTCCAACAGAAGTTGAGCCTTAATTCTTTAGAAGGCGTGCTCTCCGTCCTGCTCTTCGTGGCAGGGGTGCGTAGTCTCGTGTGGGCGTGAGCGTCCAAGTTGCTTCACTGGTGCAAGCCCCTTTTGATTGTCTTTAAGGTAAGTCTTTATGCTTTACATTCTTTGTATCCTATTTTGTTCTTTCCTTCCTTCCTCTTATTGTTATTAATGTCTTATTCCTTCTCTATTAGGTGTGCAACAGATTCTGGCCTTTTTCGTGCGGGTTGGAGTTAAGCACGAGCCGGTAAATGTAGGCGCGGTGTGCGCGAAGCTGTCCGGTAAGTAATGCGTGATACGCAGCACTGTTTTGCCTTGTATATGCTAACCTGTGTCTTTCCCCTTCCTTAGTAGGTCGCGGTACTCTTTGCCGGTTGTAGTGATGTTCCAGAGCGATGCTGACCAAGAGGTGACTCTCCAGGTATGGATCTTGTGGTTTTAGCTGTTCGCGTGGATTCGTGAGTATGCACTCACTAATGCTGTTCTTCTCTCTCCTTTTCAGGTTGCAGCGCTCCGGGAAGCATGCGGTGCCCTGAAGATGAAGTTCGCTGGATCGATTGTCTCCGGGTAAGCAGAATCAGGAGCTGACGATGAGCTGAAGACAGGATGCTACCCGCAGGTAAGATTCCAATAACGATGTTCTATATCTCCCTGCATGCACGCGGTTCCAAGAATAGCTGGCTCCAAAGAATGCTGGAGGCCCGACTGGACACGGTGAGCGTTATGCTGCAAACAGCAGAATAACGCGAAGCGTGTTCTGCTGTTTGGGTGTGGCTTAAATAGTCTTCAGGAAAGTAGTCCAGGTAAAGTAGTCCCAACCACACCCTAAACACTGGACCGCATAGCTCAGTTCTTGGTAATTGAGCTATGTGAGTGCCTCCATGTTGACTGCAGCCCCAAAGAAAGTAGTCCAAGTTAAATAGTCCCAACTTAAAGGTGCTCTCCATAATGACTATGAGCCTGGTGCCAAAGGCGCCAGGACTGACTCCAAGAGAGTCTCAAATGAGGTTTTAAGGCCTT
Source organism: Ambystoma mexicanum (assembly GCF_040938575.1). Taxonomy (NCBI): domain Eukaryota; kingdom Metazoa; phylum Chordata; class Amphibia; order Caudata; family Ambystomatidae; genus Ambystoma; species Ambystoma mexicanum. The sequence goes on from NC_090933.1 coordinate 398,671,332, forward strand.
TGAGGCCATAATGGAACCCCGAAACCTGGCCCTACCTGGCAAGCTGACTTGCCAGTGGTGGTCAGGGTTAAGGGTCATGACAAAAAGCCAACGGTAGACTGTGTAGCCAGCTCTTATTCAATGTTTTCTCTATCTCAGCTATATTCTCTTTGAGCAGCGCACCCTGTTTACTTGAGGGTGTAATACACACAAGAAAATTTGTGTTGTATGCCTAGCAAGGTCGTGATATGATGAGACATCTCATTGGTGAAGTGAGGGCCGTTGTCAGACCGCAGAACCTCACACACGCCCCACCATGGTGACATTTCTCAAACCAGGAATTTTGCTGCACTAATAGCATCAGGATGGGGACAAGGAACAGCTTTGATTCATTGGGAAAATTGCCACACAACTACTATCATGTAGCGGTATCCCAGGAATACTTGGAGCATGTCCACATAATCAACATGAAGGTGTTGGAATGGGCCCATTGGGCGAAGTATGGCTCCTCTCACTACCTTCAGTGTATGGCCTGCTGTAAATTGCTTGCAAACGAGACAATCACAAATTCCGCCACATGTTCCGCAAGGTTGGGACAAAACCCGTCTTCTTCAATATGAGCAGCAAGTACATCCTTTCCCATATGGGTCGGATAGTGCATTTGTGTCAGTGCTGTGTGTAAGGATAATGGTATCACCAACTTTCCTTTATTTTCTTGTCATAGGGTGTCGGTTGGGCCATGGAACACCCCCTTCTAAATCATAATTCCTTTTCTTCTCGAGGTGCCGCTCCCTGCAATTCCATAATATGTGTCACTGGTAGTGTGGCATTCCCCTCCTTCAACACCATTGTTCCTATATGGTTACGCGCCTGAGATGGACAGTCCATTTCTAGGATGTCATTAAAATATGCAGCGCGTTTTGCTTCTGCATCTGCTTCCTCATTGCCCCTGGACATGGGATCCTCCCCCCTCGTGTGGGCTTGGCACTTCGCAATCTCTATGCGCAGAGGGAGTTGGAGTGCTTCTAGCAATCTGCCCAATAGGAGATTGTGCTGGTGCGGTGATCCTTCAGTGCATCTGAAGCCCCTCCTCAGCCAACATGACAGCCCAGAATGCACTGTGGATGTCACATAGGCTGAATCTGAATATATTGTCACTTCCTGGTTCTTACTTCGCTCTCTAGCACCAGTATTAGAGCTACCAAGTCAGTAGCTGTGCTGGAAAATGTGACGGTAAGCGTGCGCTTACTACCACCTCACTTGTACCGTCCTTTTTTAACTTCACTACTGCCATCCCAGTATGCCTATCTCCCCATGTCTGGTCTATTGTGAACGACCCATCAATGTAAAGACTTCTCCCCCCTCAAGTGCATCCTCCTTTACATTTGGGATGTCGCCATGGCTTTCTAAGTTTGTGGTGCAGTCATGTATGTAGTCGTCCTAGGCATCTCGCTACTTTGATAGATGGATTTGATACTATTACCTCATATCCAAAAGCACTCTATGTTGTCAGTGTACTTTTCGGTCGCTCTATTATTGCGAAGAGAGCATGCTCCATAAAAAGAGTGGTGCTGCATCCCATGGTAATACCTGCTGATTTCTCCACTGCGAATGCAGCAGCAGCTAGTCGCTTTTCACACAAATAGTGTCCTATCATCACTGGATCTAATTTCCTGCTGTAATATGCTAATGGTTTATGGCCCATGGTTGTTTTCTGCATCAGTACTGCGGTCATTACTGCTCCGTTGGAGTGTGAGGATAAGTAAAATTCCCTTTGGTAGTCTGGGATCCATGACGCCAGAGCCGTGTATATTGCTATATTCAGCTCTTCTAATGCATCTTTCATTTCTTCTGTCCATTACAATTTGCTGTCCCCTTTCTGTGCTTCTTTCAGTGTGCTCAACAAGGGTCTTGTATATGTGCTGTATTCGAACACCCATGCCCTGCAATAATGACATAGTCCTAGAAATGACTGCGTTTGTCTTATGGTTGTGGGTTTTGGGATTTTGCGAATTGCCTCTGCCCTTTGTGGGGTCACTTTCAGTCCTCCTTGTGAGATCAGAATCCCAATGTATAATAATTCTTCTTGGCAATATTGTAGTTTGGCCTTGTCTACCTTGTACCCCTTTTCTGCTAATATCGTCAACATGTGCACCAAGTTATTTCTACATTGTGCTTCTGTTCTGTTGCAAATCTAGATGTCGTCTACGTATAAAACTGTTTACCTGTACGCTGCTTAAGTCCATCTGGAGCACCCTGTTCAATATAGACGGGATTCACAGTACGCTGGGGAAGACAAGTGTGCTGCCACTTCTTATTTCTGTATAGGAACAAAGTCAAATCTTGTGAGTCTTGACGGAGTGCTACAGAGAAGAAGACATTCTTCAAATGTATAACTGTAAAGTGGGAAGCTTCCACAGGAATGCTACACGAAATTGCCCCCGAGTTCGCAACTAAAGGAAACTCTGCCTCAGCAATATGGTTTAAAGGGTGTAAATCCTGCATACAATGCCACAACCTCCTGTTGCCTTTTTCACAGGGTACACTGCCATGTTACACAATGATTCTGATGGTACTAAAATGCTTTGCTTAACTAGGGCTACAATGGTTTTGTAAATGCCTTCATCTGCCTCTCTCGACAGAGGGTATTGCCTTGCTCTTGGTAAAAGGGCTCCTGGCTTGAGTTTTATCTTTACTGCTCCTATCCATTTCAGAAGCCCCATGTCATAGGGACGTTTGGTCCATCATACACTGGAGACCTTGGCCAAGTCCTCTTCGAGAAATGACGGCGGTCCTTGCAGCATTATCGCCATTTTCTTCGGTACCTCCCTATAGCGAATCTTTACCCAATATGTAATACTGATGTCGAACACTATTTTGTGATCTAAGCGGTTGTCTTTGAATAGCTTTTCATCAGTTACTGTAGTCAACCTGTGCTCTTCTGCCACTGCGATCACTGTCCTCCATGCTCGGCCAGTGTCGACTGTTCCATGAAATGTTATTCCGTCTTCCCCTACTATTACTGCCTCAAGCTCTAGTGAAATCACTGCCCCCTCTTTCTCGCCTTATGGTAGTTCTGGTCTGAATATGCATTCATTCAAAATGTGCTATCCTTTTCCCTGGATCCCTGGGAGCCATGCTATTTTCACTTCAGCTCCATATCGGAATAACTCTTCATCTGCTGCACTCCCCTCTGTACCGTGCATCCCCAGTAGGCTTGAATAATTTCCCTCACGTTTAGGGGGTAAATCCCTGGTATGGAACACATTATCCCTTGGTCAGTGAATGAGATGGTTATGTTGAGTATACTCATTATGTCTCTCCCCATTATGTTTACTGGTATCTGTCGGGAATACAATAAGGGTAAAGCTAAATCATGCTCCCCTATAGAATGTGTAAGATCGTCTGTAAAATAAACCAAATCTGTCACCCCAGAAAATCCCTGCACATTCATGGTGTCGCCTGATATTGGGTACCTTCCCTTCCTGATACAGGACCTAGTTGTCCCTGTGTCTACGAGAAAGGAAAAAGTATTGTCACCTATCGTCACCCCTATACGTGGTTGCTCTGCCGGATTGGGTGTAATCGATAGGATGGAACACATCAGGTCTGTCTGTGGGCTGTCCTATTGTGGGTATAATTACATTCCGTTCCCTGTGTGAAAAACCTGAAGGTGTCTCACTTACTAGTCCCTGGGAATCTGTCATCCAGGTGGCCAGGACACGGCCATCACTATTAGATCCAGTTCCTGGGGGTGGACCAGTGCGGGAGGATCACCTGAATGGGGAGTCTTCGGGCAGTGGAAGTGGGACACCGAAGGGTGAGAACCAGTATCCCTTCCTTTTGACTCCTTTGCCCCATCCTATCCAGTAGGATACTTTAAGACTCTACCTTCCCCTTTTTCAACACAAACACGTTTTCACCCTGCGAGCGACAACGGAATAATATCAGAGCTGTTTACCTGACATGTCCCATCTCAAGGGTCAGGCAATTTCCGACAACTACACACACCTGACTTCCCTTTCCCTTTGCCACTGGGATAAAAGGCAGAGTAAGGCTGAATGCATGAAAAAGCAGCTATTCCAGGACGGCAGTTCAAATGGAGGAGAAAGGTGGCGAGACCTGAAAGGACGTCAAGCAGGGAGTTGCCCTTGCCCTTTGCACCCCAGATCTGTGAAGCCTCTGACAAAAGAAACATAAGACTGGGAATCGCAGCTGTGAATGGTGGGACGGATGTCAGCGGTACAGGGCACTCTCCCGCACTGATAGCCAGGGCAGGGAGACGCAGTTGCCATCAAGGTACCGTCCTTGACTCCAGCTGCAAAAGAAACACTAACGAGTTCAGCACAGCCGGTGAGTCGGATGAACTTGATAGTGGGCCGGACTGTGTTAGACTCAAGGTTGCAGTGGCATCATTAAGAAGATTAAGAGACAGAGGTCTTTGTGAATGAACTTGGTACCAGACTCATCACGAGTTTGGCGGTAACCCTTAAATCCGGCGGTCGCGCTATTACCGCCGGATTTAAGGGTCCGCCGAATCAGGGCTTCGGCGGATTTCTCCCCAGCTCTTACCTGGGGGGAAATCCGCCGAAAATTCACGCTATTACCGCCGGCGGGAAATCCACCGGCAGTAAGAGCGTGAAAATTCCCCATTGAGCCCAATGGGGAATGGGGCATTCCCGAATGGGCTCAGTGGGGAATGTGGAATTCCATTAACGACAAACCCGTGATCCGGCGCTAATAGCGCTGCAGGGTTTGGCGGTAGGGCTAATACCGCTGCCGGTAATACCACCGGCGTTACCGCCCAACTCGTGATGAGGCCAATAGAGTGGTCTGGCACCACGTGGGCGCTTGTTGTGCGGTCTCTGATTGGTACCCCTCTCCCGTACGAAGAGACTGTGGAACAAAATGGAAAAGAAACTGCAGGTACCAAGAGGCCTTAGGGAAGGCCGGCGTGAGGTGTCAAGGTGGTCATACATGGGTCAAGCAAAACCCCTTTTACAATTGAAAGTGCTTGATATGTTGCAGACGTTTTGACAATAGAATTGTGAACCCGACAGGGAATTGTGAAACAGGCATTTGCACCTGGCCAAGGGGAATGCCAGGTGAACTGGTTAATATGAATAAACATGCCCTTGCCATAAACTGACAGAGTGACCCAGCAAGACGTGATCACCCTTTGAAAGTCTTTGTTTAAACTTGGTAAGTGCTGTGGAAGGTCTAAACCTGGATGAGGGGGACCTTAATAAAAAGCGGTTGTTTAAAAAGACATTGAGACTCTTGAATACTACAAATAAGGAAATTGGGATTGAAAGGCGATAGTGAACCCGACTGAGGGACGTCAAGAGAAAAGTTGTGAAGAAACTAAATGAACAACATTGTGACAAGTATGAACCCGACTGAGGGATGTCCACAGTGAATGGTTGGTCTGAGCCCGATTTAGGGAGGCTGACGAGTGAAAGGAGGATCGAAGCCCGGCTGAGGGGATCCAAGGGTGGAGGATAACCACCCGATGTAAAGATTAGCAGAAGGAACTGTTTGTTTTGTTGTTTTGAAATATCAGGCCCCTTGGAAGCCAGAGACTTTGCATGAGAAGAGACTTAGGCACAGAAGGCCCTGATATAGAGAAAAGGAATTGTACCCTTGTGCCAGAAGCCCAGGAGTGTGCTGCGCTCAAGAGTCCCGGCTTGTCCCGTGCTAAAAACCTGTGGAAGGGAGACCCCGGCCATAACATCCTGACTTTTCATTTGGTGAGCACTTCTTTCTTTTCTTGTGAAATATTACCCCACATTATTTTGTAGCATAGCGGTAAGCATGGGCAATAGTTTCATTTAGCATAGGCCCTTTTTATTTGACTAGACTCTACTAGGACTGTATTATTCTTATTTGATGGTCATAGCTTGCTCCCATCTTAGATTTAGGTTAGATTAGGTGTTTATGTCACCCATTTTACAGTTTAATAAACACCCTTGAACTCTTGAACTGTGATCACTTGTGTCTGTCTTGCTTTGATACCATGCCTTCCTTACAATACACAGAGTTGTCCATGTATATGTAACCCTGGACTTTTTTGTCCCTGTCCAACTTGCTGGTCTTTGCTACCAGTTTAGGGAGGCAGCACTACATACCCACCCCTTCCACTCCACCTAAAAGTGAAAGAAGCATGTTAGGCAACCTGCATTAATGGGCATAACAGGGTGTATATGCAACCTGAGTTCTATGTTGATGTTCCACACATCCATCACAGCTGTAAGGGACTAAGATTATATGTAGGCAAAAAAGCTCATGATGCCGACGTTAGATCTTTCAACCCCCCTCCCCCAAAAGGAGGCTACTTTTCCCAATTCGTCAAACATTTAATATGATGAATCTGTGAACAACAAGGTCACATAAGAATGCATTCTTATACTGCATGTGGGCTATGATAGCCCGAAAATAAACGTCTCTTCCCATAGTTTTTGTCAGTCCTTGTTCAGACTGCAAATTCACCCTCAAGAGGGCTACAAAGAGGATCCCTAGCCAAGAAGTCGGAGCAGTTCATAGCTCCGACCAGGCACACCTCACCAGGTTAAAAAGAGGGTGCGCTTGAACAGCTCACATATTAAACCAGTGAACCTTGTAGACTAAGTGCAAGAGTCATCAAAGGACACTGTGAGCACCCTCAACAGGAATGGAATACGTACATCCATATAAGTGCTATAATATAACTAGATCTTTACTAAAACCACAGTAAAAAAAATATGTAAAGACTGCTGCAAACAGCCGTAATCAGTTTCGGTTATGTACTGTGCCACATGGTGGCTCCATTGCCCACTGACAAACCTCTGGTCCTCTCCTCAATGGCTTTCAGGTTTTTCTTCTTCCATGCCACAGCAATCATGTTTCCATGCCAAACTCCATGCTCTCTGCCCTGGCCTCCTCCTCCCTGGGGTGGAACCGGCACTTCCTGAGGCTGACACTCGTGACTATGGGCCCACTCATCATTACACCACACACCTAAGCATTGCTTTCACGGGTGGGCGCGCAAATGGGGAGTCCTGAGTGCGCTGTCACTCCTCAGTGTGGAATGCCACATTACTGGACCTGAGCCTGTACAACGGTTCATACATTGAGCCAGGATGTGCCTTTTGCCCCTCGCCCTCCGTGTCTCTTTTATAGTCCCCTTACACGTACCATTCAGGTATGAAACCCCCAATCACGGTCTCTGTAACGTAGCAAGGTTACTCACATACAGATTAAAAATGGGATGTACAAATATGCCAGCCTATCTACATAATTAGGTCTTTCCATGGTTCTTCATGTTTTCAAAAATCTCCAGTATCAGCGTGGTGCCATGTGGAAGGGTATGCCCAGATCTGTGCCCCATGTCTGCTGGGCCTAGAGACCCAAGCTACTCCTAACCAATAACGCCCAATGAGGCCGAAAAAATGTCTCCGGATGCTTGTGGTCTCCTGTAGAAGGGATGTGACGAAGCAGTTCAGGCTGTACTGCCCCTTTTGTGGTGGGACCAAGCAAGATTTACATATGGTCTTTCCCTTTCTTTAATGAGTTAGCAGGCGAAGTATGATGGTCTGGAGGGTTGCCCAGAGAAATGGCAGAGGTTAATATTAATTCTAAACCTTGAGACATTTACCTTCTGTGGTTTGTAATGTTTAACCATGGTTAAAATCATGGGCACTCCATAGTCTTTTTCTGTGACCATCATATAAACAATGCAAGCCATTGTTTGTGCATGAACTTAAAAACGACCTATTTCTTTGTTTATTATATGCACATGTTCATCTAATTTTCTCCTCCAGGTGGTGGCACTCTCAGTCTAAAGTTGGACCCATGCTCGTCTCCATTATTTCAAAACACCCCCTTTCCCTGTTTTCAACATTCATTTTAAACAACCTTTATTTCCGAAATCAAGGAGTCCGTCAAACAATTACAACACTGTCATAGCGCCACACTATTCCATGAGGAAACAGTGTAAATGCTGCACATGTTGGTTCCATCACGTTGCTTTCATAGCATCACAGTGCAGGTCTAGTGTTCTTTCAAGATGGCGCCCGCCATCCATTTACCTCTCCGGATCACAGCGCTCAGAGCGTTGCAACCCTGCAAATCCCTGTGGGTAAGATGCTAGTTTTCCATGAGGTTCTGTTACCTCTTTTCTCTGGTCTATTGCCTTGCTTGCCTCTGCTTCCCTTTTTGGGGGGGTTTCTTCTCTCTGCACTGTTCCCCTCCCAGGTTCACCTTCCAGCGTGTGTCCTTTTGCCTTCCTCGCATCCTGCTTACCTGTTACCGCTCCTGGGGAATCCTCCAGAACTTTGTAGCTCATACAGGCCAATTTCACTGATTAACTGCGAAACAAAAATCCTTGCTAAAGTACTCGCAGCCAGACTATAGTGATCTCCTCCCTAATTCATCCGGACCAATGTGGCGTTATGCCAAATAGGTCAACACGTATGAACATTCGTAGGCTACACTTGATGCTGGAGCGGGCCCCGATCGTTCGAGAACCCCTGGCATTACTAACCATCGACTTTGAGAAAGCCTTTGATTCTGTGATGTGGGAGAGCCTCTGGGAAATCATGCAGAGAATGGGGTTCGGTGAGACCTTTTTGGGCTGGGTCCAATTATTGTATGAATCCCCAATGGCAGAGGTCAAGGTTAAAAGTTGGCCCTCTCGAACATTCCCATTGGGAAGGGGGACGTGTCAAGGGTGCCCTCTGACCCCGTTGCTATTTGCAATGGTTATGGAACCACTGGCCACACTACTCCGCCATATGGACACGTGGGCGGGATTCAGATGGCCGGAGGGCTCGGAAGTCAAGATATCACTATAACTGATGACCTCCTGATATACCTGATCGATCCGGCTCGCTCCTGCCCAGTGGTCACACATATACTAGAGCAATATGGGACATTCAGTGGGTTACGGGTTAGCTGGTGCAAATCTATCTTCTTCCCGAAACAAGGAACAGACCACGCAATCCCCCCAAACTGCCCGTACCGAATAGAAAACGAGCACTTCCGCTACCGGGGATACAGATAACGACCGACCTTTCGGAATACTTAACTCACAACTTACATCCAGTCACTGAATGATTCATCACTGATGCTTTGCACTGGACACTCCTTCCACTGACCCTACTGGGCAGCGCGCCCCTTTTTAAAATGCTTGCACTCCCACGCTTTCTATACATCCTGTAAAACGCCCCTCTTCATGTCCCTGATCTAGAGGTCTGTAAAATAGAAGGCATCCTCAGAGGTCTCTTGTGGGGAGGGGGACACCACGAATTGCTCTGCAGACTCTACAACGCTCTATCTGGGAGGGTGGGATAGGACTACCACATCTTCAGTCGTATTACTGGGCAAGTTAGATGGTGGTCATTAATGACGTCCTTCATGGCGATCGGGAACTACAACACATTCAGGCTGAGGTTAGTGGGCTACAGGATATGTCACCAATCATTCATCTATACCAAACTCTGGGTAGACACCCCACCCCCGACAATGGCAATACACATAGCACTAATATGGAGGTAAACTGTTAGGAAAGATTCTCTTTACTGCACCTTTCCTTCCATCTTTATGGAACACCTAAACTTTTTGCTTTTATTTTTTAATCTAACCTGTACTTTTTGCAGTGCACTAGCCTTTGCTCACATGTTAAGGGGGAAACTGATATGTCCTTCAGGCTATCAAGTACTGGGAAACAGTGTTTCCCTTAGTCGTGTTATTGTGTTGCTACTTGTGGTTACTTTTGTATCACTTGTGGTAACTTTTTATCATTGCACAAAGCAGCTTACACTGCAGTGCAATGGGGTGCATTTTTGTTTTGCCCTAGACTAACACTCAAAGGATTTTTGGTTACTCTAGATGTGCTTAAAAGATGGGCTGGTGGCAGCAGTCACTTTCCCCACTTTTTGGAGAATTTCATTTTAGCTTTACCGCGTTTACCGTGTTTGGCTACTGGCTGTGGCTACTGGTCAAACATGGCCGTGCCACGAGATTTTCGCCTGTTTTTTTTTTGCCATCTTGTTGTTTAGCCTTCTTCTTGGCCTCAGAGTCCAGGAAGATCCTTAAAAGGACTTCCGGTGCCCGGGAAAGAAGCAACATTTGGCGGGCTGCTGGAGAGCTATGTGTGTTGGCAGGCAGAAAATAGTTTCTGTGTGTCTGAGGGTATGTGTGTGGGCTAGTCCTGCTATTGCCAAGTTGGAGTTTCAGCTCCTACCTGGCTTTTAGGATAAGAAGGGGACCGCTGCACGCATTCTTCAGTATCCTGTCCAACTGAGAGACCCGCGAAGAAACCTGAAACCTGACAGGAGGAGGCCTGGTAACCAACTTCTGCTGTTGCCCTGGTGGAGCCCTATCTGTCTCGTGATATTTAGTAGCCCTGCAAAGGTGCTATGACCCTTGGAGTAGAGGGACCATCCATTCTCGACGCCTGCTCGGTGCCCAGCACAAAAACCGTCCTTGGAAGTGCCCTGGAACCATCCTGTGACTGATCAGCTTTGTTTTTGGGCTACCGTGCTAACTTCGTCACCATTCTGCGTTTCTGCCCAAAACTTGGCACACCCTCAGCTACCACTGCACTGACACCCTCTGCCAAATGTCAGCGTACTAACACAAAGGAGACCCGAGAAAGACTGAAAATGTCTGACTGTGGCTACTGAGTCCTGTTGCATCGTGGGCGCGGCGTGCACTGTCCGAAAGATGCTTACCTGACACGAGTCCAGTCCTGAGAGGGGTGCTGCATCGTTTGTTTTAGCATTCCTTGACCGAGAGTCTTTGCACCAGCAGAAGACACCAACCGGAGTGAAGTTCGAACCTGCAACCCCTTAAAATCAAGGACCGCAGATTTCAGCGGGAGAAGCAACCCAGGACAAACTTCCTTTGTTCTACCAAGACTGGGGATGATTTGGAGTAAGGGAGGTAAGTTACAGAGCTTTTAACCTACCCCTTTTGTATTGTGCATTATAACCTGGTGAATGTATATATGTATATAGTTTGATAGAAAGCGCCAGGGGACCACTCCGGTGGTCATAGTGCGCAGTACAAATATCCTTTAACATTAACATTAACATAGTATTGTGTGATAAGTCTACTTGCTTGTATTCATTTTCTTATAGTGTGTTTTGGCCATAATTAAATAACTGTATTTTTATACATCCTGTGTAAGAGCAATTTGTGATTCCCATTGTGTGACCTCATTGTGGACCCTTTACAAGCTCACTACCTCTGAAGGGCTTAGACCGCCTGTCACTGCTACCTAAACTGGTTTGGCTTCCCAGAGTTGTCCCTGTCACAATATAGGTTGGCCTTCTATACATCTGTCCACCAGGCCAGGGTATAGAAAATCAGTCCTAACAGAAACCCACAAACATATTGGCTGGAATAAAAGGCTGACGCCAGAACAAACCCTATGGAAAAATGGTAGTTTGCCAGAGGCCAACAAACTGCTGGTATGGTCGGAATGGGTGGAAGCTGGGATCGTGACAATTGGTGACATACTTACAGGGGGGAAATTAACCCCTTTTGCAGAACTGAAAGATAGATTCGGTCTCCCCAACACAGAGCATCATCACTATCTCCAATTTACTCACGCACTGCATGCGTACCTCCCCGCAATCTGAATGAATGAAACATTCTATTACAATGCATAGCCACCAATGTCACCTCCACAATGCATAACGTAATAACCGCCTTTGCGACACTAGAAATGTCCAGCCTCAAAGCAAAATGGTAACTAGATGTGGGGACTATACAACCGGAGGATTGGGTAGTGGCACTGATGTATCCACGCGAGATTGCAATCTCCTCCAGACTCTGTCTGATGCAACTTAAAGTCTTACATAGAGTGTACTACCCTAGAGTTGCGTTGTATTGCTGGAATAGAGCTACTAACTCCAACTGCCTACGCCCTCACCAGGAGAAGGGCACGTTTATCCATATACTGTGGGGTTGTCCCCATATCCACGGCTATCAGCGACAATGCTGTGACAAATTAACAAATGTGTTGGGGAAAGAGGTACTGATGGACCAAAACATGTTGCTGTTAGGAATTGGGGAGGAAGGGACTACCATGCGCTATGAGAGGCAGTTTCTGTCCACAACAACGGGACTGATTAAGTCCAATATCGCCAAGTTGTGGGTATCCCGGGAGTCCTCTCTTTTTGCACAGTGGGTGGCTGATGTACGCATGTGTATGGCTATGGAACAATGTATATACACTGAAAGAAGATGCCCTGGGAAGGCAAAGAAGATCTGGCACAAATGGGAAGAGGAATGTTGAGACCTATATTGCCCTTGAGACTCCGAACAATGGGGGGAGCCGTGGCTGGCTGTTGGAATTGAGAGCTAATATGTGGACATTAACGATATGTGATGGTATAGTGGATGGTTGTTATGTGTAAGATTAAAAATCAATTAATAAAAACTACAGATTTGGGCCAGAGGTGTCGCAGCCATCAAGGGAAACAGGGAACCCCATGCATTTCTGAAAGGAAGACACCCATGGGAATCCACAGAGGTCTGCAATGCACAAATTGCCCTAGAATGTATTACCCACAATGCCTGGCAAATTCCAAAATTAATGGAAAAAAATAATATTTTCAGACATTTTCCACCAGGAAACACCGAAACACACCGCCAACAACACATGTCCTACATCCCACATTCCCACAGGTGTCCCAACGAAAACGGTACCTCACATGTGTGGGTGCACCTACCAGGGTGCAAAGGGAAAAGGCTAAACCACTGGTATCCTGAAGGGTTTGGAAAAGGAAATTTGTAGGAATTTGGTCTTGTGGACAACCTACAGATTTGGCCCTGGGGTGTCACAGCCATCAAGGAAAATAGGGAACTCGTTGCATTTCTGAAAAGAAGACACCTTTGGGAATCCACAGAGGTCTGACTGGCAGGAAGCGCCCAGAAATGTGTTACCCACAATGCCCGGCAAAGTCTAAATTTAGTGGGAAAAACACAATTTTCAGACATTTTCCACCAGGAAACCAGGGAAAAGCACTGCCAACAACACATGTCCTACCTTCCCACATTCCCACAGGTGTCCCGACGGAAACAGTAGCTCACATGTGTGGGTGCGCCTATCTGGGTGCAAAGGGAAAATTCTAAACCACTGGTATGCCAAAGGGTTTGGGAAGAGGACATCTTTAGGATTTTGGTCTTCTGGACAACCTACATATTTGGGCCTGGGGTGTCGCAGCCTCCAAGGAAAACAGGGAACCCCATGCATTTCTGAAAAGCAGACACCTGTGGGAATCCAAAGAGGTCTGACTTGTGCGAATCGCCCTTGAATGTATCACCCACAAGGCTCAGCAAAGTAAAAAATGTAGGGGAAAAAACACAATTTTCATACATTTTCCACCAATAAACCACTGAAACATGCCGGCAACAACAGATGTCCTACCTTCCCACATTCCCACAGGTGTCCCAATGAAAACGGTACCTCACATGTGTGGGTGCACCTACCTGGGCGCAAAGGCAAAAGGCTAAACCACTAGTATCCCAAAGAGTTTGGGAAGAGGACATTTTTTGAATTTTGGTCTTGTGGACAACCTACAAATTTGGGCCTGGAGTATTGCAGCCACCAAGGAAAAAAGGGAACCCCATGCATTTCTTTTTTTTTTTAACTTTGTTTATTTTAAATCAAGGCAGGATGGCAAATATACAAATCATGACATATCACAAGCAATGCGTATTCAGGTTCTTCGATCCCCAGTCCTCATTTCTCCCATCAGGCTTCCTCCCTCCCACCTCCCTTCGGCCTCTCCCCCCCTCATGTTTGGAGGTGGAATTTTCTTTCTGGGTTGTCCAGTTCGCCCCTTTGCATCTATGTGTCTTCTCCAGGGTCCTCTTGGTGTTTCAAGATCCATCGGGCCCTGGTCGGTTTGTAGGTCTGGGCGGGGAAGCTCTGGTCGTATTCCAGCACTGGGCTCCAAACATTCGGAAAGCGGTGGAGCGTTCCCGCCTGTGCTGCCGTGACCTTCTCCGCGATCAGGATGTCCCAGAGTTTAGACCACCATTGGGCTATGTGAGGTCCTTCTGGGGATTTCCAGGCCCTGGCCAACACCGTTTTCCCCGCCAGAAGGCAGTGTGTCAATAGTTTAGACTTGGTCCCGGAGCGCGGGTAGATCGCGGGGATCGAGGCTCCCAGCAAGACTGGTTCAGGTTCCAGAGGAATCGCCGTTCCCGTAATTTGTGCGATGGTCTCTAGGCATGTCCTCCAGAACTGTCGTATCTTTGGGCAAGCCCACCACATATGGAAGAAAGAGCCTGGGTGACCACATCCTCTCCAGCAGCCATGATCCACATGTGGGTTCATGTGGTGAAGTCGAAGGGGCGGGTAATACCACCGGAGGAGCACCTTGTACGCACATTCCCTATTGGTAACGCAGGTGGAGGAGGTATGTGTTCTGGTCCAGATGTCCACCCAGGTTTGGTCCTCGACCGGATGGCCCAGGTCTGCCTCCCATTGAGCCATGCAGCGGGTCTTTGTGGACAGGAAGTCCCTTAAGAAGCGCCTATATAGGGTGGATACCCTGCCACGAGTTGGAAGGTCCCCCAGTGTCAGCTCCAGGGTGGTGGGCGGGCGAGTTGCTGCCTGCAGAGTCTGGGGGTGCGAGCACCAGTGGCGTAGCTGGATATAGGTGAATCTGTCCCTTTCCTGGAGTTAGAACTTCTCCTTGCATTGGGCGAAGGTGAGGGGTGTCCCTCCCATATATAGCTGGTCTATGGTCTCCAGCATGCCCTTTATCCAGTTCCGGAAATTGCAGGGGTCTGCTCCGGGTGAGAAGGATGGGTTATGGGAGACCGGGGAGCGTGGGCTCAGTCCTCTGGGCACTCCCTTCTGCTTTAGAGCCCAGTCCCAGGAACTAAGAGTGTGTTTAGTTGATAGGAGGAGGTCTCCCCAGTGTGTTCTAAGGGGGGGCGGAATGTGTGGCAGAAATCGCAAGGGTGAAGGTGTTTGTGATTGTTCCAGCTCTACCCACCTGGGGCAGTTTGTTATGGTCTGCCATGCCTGAAACTGTGCTAGCTGTGCTGCCACACTATAGGCCCTCAAGTCCAGGACCCCCAGACCTCCTAGCTTGGAGCCCCCCAGCATCGTTTTGAGAGGGATTCTCGCTCTCTTACCTTTCCAGATGAATCTCAGCATTTTCCTTTGGATGTCCTTGAGGGTTGGTGTGGGGATCGCTACTGGGAGGGAGGCGCAGGCGTATAGAAACCTCGGCAGTAGGTTCATCTTGCATGCTGTGATGCGCCCCAGCAGTGAGATCTCTTGGGTCTCCCATCATTTCAAGTTGCCTTCCAGTTCTTTCAGTAGCCGGGGGAAGTTGGCTTTGTCTGTGTCTCTTGGGTTAGCCGGGATGTGGACCCCTAGGTAGGGGATGGCCTTCTTCACCCATGTCATCAGGCATATCGTGGCTCCCGTTCTGCTGGAGTGAGCCTGATGCCCATGGCC
This sequence comes from Ambystoma mexicanum, assembly GCF_040938575.1. Lineage (NCBI taxonomy): Eukaryota > Metazoa > Chordata > Amphibia > Caudata > Ambystomatidae > Ambystoma > Ambystoma mexicanum. Next base: position 398,686,780 of record NC_090933.1, read on the forward strand.
GAGGATTTGTCAAAGTTTATAGTGAAGCCTGAGACCTCACCATAGGTGGTAAGTTCTCGTATTGCCTGTTTCAATGATATTTGGGCTTCTGAGATTGTGAGTAGGACATCGTCCGCGTATAGGGCGATTTTATGTTGGTTGGGGCCGTCCTGCAGCCCTTTAATTTGATCGTTTCCCCTAATCCTTTGGGCCAAAGGCTCCATGGTGAGAGCGAAGAGTAAGGGTGATAGCGGGCAGCCCTGCCGGGTTCCGCATGATAGGGGGATCGGAGCTGAGCTGTGTCCATTAATTCTTAGACTCGTACTTGGGCTCTTATAGTTGGCCAGCACCATTGTCTGAAAAGTTGACCCGAAGCCGAAGGCCTCTAGGTTAAGTTTCATAAAGGGCCAATCTACTCGATCAAATGCCTTGGCTGCGTCCAGAGCCACTAAGACCAGTTTTTGGGAGTTCCGGGAGGCGAGGTCCACCAGGTTCAGGGTTCTCCGTATGTTGTCTCCTGCTGATCGATGGAGGATGAAGCCTGCTTGGTCGGGATGAATGATCTTCGGGAGAACGCGATTCAGGCGGTTTGCCAGGATTTTTGAATATATATTTGTATCAATGTTTAAGAGTGCTATCGGTCTGTAAGAGGCTAGACTCCTTGGGTCCTTTCCTGGTTTGGGCAGGAGGATGGTGGTTGATTCCTGCATCGATGGGGTGACTGCGCCTGTGTCTCTGAAGGAGTTGAACAAGGTCACCAGATGGGGGGTCAGTTGTGGCCTGAAAAGTTTATAGAATCTGGTCGAAAAGCCGTCCGGGCCTGGGGCTTGTGTTTTAAGCGACTTGATGGCCTCCTCAACCTCCTCCCCCGTGATGGGATCCTCCAACTCGTCTCTCGTTGTGTTGGCGAGACGGGGAACCGCTGCCTTCTGTAGATATTCCACCTGTTGCGGTCGGTTCCGAGGGGTTGCCTTCATGATTTGGGTCAGGTAGTCTGTCGCGAGCTGTTGTTTTTCGGGCTCCGAGTATCGGGTGACCCCTTCAGGATCACGCAGGCCTGCAATCGTGTTGACGCGTCTCCGTTTGGCTAGTTTGGCCACCAGGAACCTGTTTGCCTTGTTGCCCTTCGCGTAATATGATTGTTTGGCTTTTGCCATCATTAGGGCGGTTTGTTCCGCGTAGTGGGCTTCAAGCTTTTTCCTCGCTGTTCGCATGATCCGTTGCGTCTTAGGGGACCAGCCTTTTTCTTTGTGGATTGCCTCAGCCTCTCTTAGCTCATCCTCTAAAGCTATTCGGGTCTGGCGTCTGTTCCGGTGGTAGGCCGCTCCCTGAGCGATGAGGGAGCCCCTGATTACTGCCTTCATGGCGTCCCAGTTATTTGCCAGTGAGGTGTCCGAGGCTGGGTTTTCGTCAAAGAAGTTTTTAATTCCTGTCGCGATCTTGTCTCTCGTAGCCATGTCATTGAGAATCGGGTAATATAGGGACCATTTGCGTGGGTTATTGAGATTGGGGTCCTGAACCCGGAGTTCCAAGAACACTAGAGCGTGGTCGGACATGGCTCTCGAGCCGATGGAGACCTCTTTGACTGAGGGGAAGGTGTGCGGGGAGATCAGGAATAAGTCAATCCTTGAGAAAGTGCGGTGTACGAACAAGTAGAAGGAGTAGTCTCTTTCGTCGGGGTGAAACACCCGCCACAAGTCTATTATCTCCAGAGACCTGAACAGCCGGAGGAGGCTGAGTGCTTGGGCGAAATCGCTTGGAGTCGGGGGGTGTGACCGGTCTTTAGTGGGGTCAGGAACCCCATTGAAGTCCCCTCCAACAATTGTTTGGCCCTCCACAAAGCTAGCGAGGGTCGTGCCCAAGGAGTCGTAGAAGAGTGATTGTCCCGTTTTAGGGGAATATACCGAGATGAGGGTGTATAGGTCTCCCAACAGGAGGCATTTGACTGCTGTGTATCGGCCTTCCGGGCATGTTTTTGTTTCCAGGATTTGTGGGTTCAAGTCTTTTCTAAAGAGAATCGCCGTGCCCCCCTTTTTGCTTGGGCCGGAGGCAAAAAATTGAAGCGGGAATGATCGAGAACGAAGCCGGGTCACGTCCGCCGGTAGCAAGTGGGTCTCTTGGAGCATAGCTATCGCAGCGTGTTCGTCCTGGAGCTTTAATAAAATTGCCTTTCGTTTGTTAGGGGAGTTCAGTCCGTTAACATTTAGGGAGAGGATTCGCAGAACCTGGTGGTCCAGAGGGGTCCCATTCTCTATCTCTTGAGTTGGTGGGGGGGAGTCCGGGTCGATGGTTCAGCTGCCATGTTTGTCATGAGATCTTGTAGTACCATCCTGCACTTGAGGTTTTAATGCGGGGCCCCAACGGGGGGCCGCAACTTTAACTGGTGGGTAGACCAACATTGTAGGTACGGGCCTACCCTTGGCCAACGGGGCCGGTTGTCCCATTGTGTATCAAGTACTGTGGGTTTCCAAGGAACGAAAGTTGGAAAGTGTCCTTGGAGTGGGTATGAACCGTGGGTATGGTCCGCCTTCTCCGCCCTCGAAGCTCGTCAAATTAAGCGTTATGTGGCGGATCCGAATTCAGGCCGGGTCAGAGGAGACCAGGGAGAGATGTAGTTGGAACCTGGAGGTGTGGGGGGCGCCATTGTTCATCTCTTTTTGTTGATCCGCTGGGTTGATGAACATGGCGTACGTTTAGGTTTCGGGGAGGAAAGCGGCCCGGAGTCCTCAGCTCCCTCCGGGGTTGGTGTGGAGAGTTCCTGGGGCGAAGATGGATGCATGATCCTCTCCGCATCCTCCAAGTGACTGATCCGGCGTAGGGTGCCTTTGTATGTGAATTGTAGAGCCGCTGGAAACAGCCTTCTGTAGCGGACTTGCTGCTCCTGAAGGAACAGTGCCAGAGGTCGGAGTGCTCTTCTTTTCTGGAGGGTGAGTGGTGAGAGGTCCTGATATATTTGGAGTGGCGTGCTCTGAAATGTAATTTCCTCCCCTTGGCGGTTGATCGCCGAAATCGCTTCCTTGGTTGTAAAGAAGTGGACCCTCGTAATGACATCTGGGGGGGTCAGAGACAGCCCCACGACGCGGGCGAAGTCTGTGGGTGCGATCTAGCAAGAGCTGAGATTTATCCAGGTCTGGGAGGAAGGCCTCAAAGAAGCCTCCCACGTAGTCCGCTAGCTTGTTGTCGGGGACGGAGGTTGGGACCCCCCGAATGCGGAGATTATTGCGGTGCGCCCTATTTTCAAGGTCCTCATTTTTAAACTCCAGGATCTCGCATTTCTGATGCAGGGAGTCAATGGCTCTTCGCATTTCCCCTAGAGTGGTGGCGTGGTCCCGCGAGTGGTCTTCGATTTCTCCGAGCCTCTGTTCGGCCTCCGTAACCCTTTGGTCCGTCTGTTCGATTTTGGTGGTGAGTTCTGATAGGCATGAGCGGAACTCCGACTTGATGTCCGCCATGAAGGCTATCAGGTCCCCTTTGGTAGCGAGGACTCCCCCGTCCTCTTGTTGTTTCTGTGGAGTGAGTTTGGGAGGCTCTTGCTTCTTGCTTTTATCTAGCATAGTGAGCATGGTGGAGATATCTGCGCCCTTGCCAACCTTCGTTTGCCTAGACATGATGATCGTGTTTGGCAGTCTTGGCTGGAAGGATTGCGGCGAGGCCAAAGCTGTGTGCCCGCCGCCTAGGAGAGTTCAAGCATGGGAGTGCGAGTGAGACGTCGGAGTAGCTGTGATTCCGCAGTAGACTGGGTCGCTAGCTGGATGGGTGGGCCGGGGCGCCCCAGGAAGCACTGAGTGGTGCGTGAAGGGAGGGCCCGCGAGGTCGGGCTTCTCTGGGTGGCTCTCGGGGCTTATCTTGTGGCCTCCGTGTTTCCCCTGTCGACCTGACCGAGTGCAGCCCCCGATGAAGTTCTCACATGTTCACCGGGCAACCCCGGCACGATCTGGCTGGATCCGTGTTGGCGGGTCCGTCTGCTGCTCCTCTTCGGTCCCCCTGAAGCCCGTCGCCATCAGGTTCGCAGTATGTTGAACCCCATGCATTTCTTAAAAGAAGACACACTGGGAATCCAAAGAGGTCTGACTTGCGCAAATCGCTCTAGAATTTATTACCCACAAGGCCCGGCAAAGTCAAAAGCCTTGGGGAAAAAACACAATTTTCAGACATTTGCCATCAGAAAACCTCAAAACACACCGGCAACAACACATGTTGCACATTCCCACAGGTGCCCCTACGAAAACGTTACCTCACATGTGTGGGTGCATCTAGCTGGGTGGAAAAAGAAAAAGTGTTGACTGTCCACAAAACCAGCAGCAGCCCAAGAGAGCCCCGACAGGGTCCTCATCTCTCCCGGGAGGGAAAAGCTGTAACGCAGCCCAGCCAGAGCTCCAGGATGGTCAAGGGTGATGTTCCAGTCCTTGGGCGCCTGTCTCCCTTGTGGATCGACTTTATCTAAGCCCAGCAGTAGTACCAGGGAACCCTGGCAGGGTCACCATCCCTCCCTGAAGGGAAAAGCTGTAACGCAGCCAGGCCAGAGCCAAAGGACGGTCAGGGGTGATGTCCCCGTCCTTTGGTGCCTGTCTACCATGTGGGATGACCGTCCGCAAACCCACCTTTCCCAGGGAGCCCTAGCAGGGTCACCGTCCCTGCCCACAGGGAAAAGCTGTAAAACATCACAGCGCGGCCAGAGCTCTAGGACGGCCGAGGGTGATGCCCCGGCCTTTGGTGCCTGTCTCCAACGTGGGTCGACCATACACAAGCCCAGCGGCAGTCCCAGTGAGCCCTGGCAGGGTCCTGTCCCTTCCCAGAGGGGAACACTGTAACAGGCCAGGGACAGGCATGCCTCCAGGGCTCCCCGGGACCACCGTTGGACCTGGGGATGGTCAACCCGCATAGGAGACAGGCATCCTGCACCTCTGTCTGGCCTGTGTTACAGCTTTTCCCTCTGGAAAGGGATAGGCACACTGCTGGGGCTCACTGGGACCACCGCTGGACTTGGGGATGGTCACCCAACATGGCCATTGCTGCGAGGAGCGCATCCGCCAATCTCTGACATTGCTTCTTGAGACCATAGGCTGTATTGAGTAGCCTCAGTGACCCGATTCATACGAGTCTCGGCATGTCACATGCAGACATGTATCCAAGAGTCCAGCACCCACAACAGGACTCCTAGCACAGCGTCCTCGCTGCACCATTGCAGACGATACCCATACGGACAGCACCACTATCAAGCAACTATCCTGATGAAGACCACCACCACCTTGGGCCCTTACCGAGCCTTGTTTGGCCGAAACACTTCCGTGTCGATGTCCTGTGGCACAACCCCTGTATATATGTGTTTGTAGATAAGTGTTGTGTACACTTTTGTGTTTAGCACCCCCGGACCTACCCCAGTCCTGGGTCGCACTTGGTCTAATCCTAAGCCACCACTCACTTGTACTGTATACTTGTGCACCACCGTGGAAACTGTTCCTCAAACAAGAAATGAGGATGATACTTACCTGTATTTCCACTGAAAAATAAATGTCTGTCCTAAAAACTTTCGTGCTTAGCGAAAGTCTTGTAAATGTTTAAATATATGCATCTGTACAAAATCGTTTTGAAGGCAAAATAAAATAGCTTCAAAACTTGATAGTTTGTCTGAGGATCTCTCACCCTGATTGAAAGTTTTTTACACACAGGTACCCTCCTGGGCATATCAGGACTCTGCCAGGCGCCCTTTATATTGTCTCGACCAACAAGGGAGACAGGTGCCCAAGCCCGGTGGCAGCACCCCCGACCATCCCGGAGCTCTGGCTGGCTTGCGTTACAGCTTTGCCTTTTGTGAAGGGATGGGGAACCTGTTGGCGCTCCCTGGACTGCCGCTGAACTCTAGGACGTTCGACAAACAAGGGAGGCAGGCCCGGAGGCAGAAGCCTTGGCCGTCCTGGAGCTCTAGCTGGGCTGTGTTAAAGGTTTTCCCTCCAGGGAGTGATGGGGACCCTGTCAGGGCTCCCTGGAACCGCCGCTGTACTTGGGTACGGGCGACCGACAAGGGAAACAGGTGCCAATGGACAGGCACATCACCCCTGAACATCCAGGAGTTCTGGCTGGCCTGTGTTACAGGTTTCCCTCTGGGAAGGGATGGGCATGCTGCAGGGGCTCACTGGGACCACCTCTGGACTCAGGGATGGTCGCCCAACATGGAAAACAGGTGCTAATGGACAGGCACATCACCCCTGACCACCCAGGAGTTTTGGCTGGCCTGTGTTACAGGTTTTCCCTCCAGGGAGGGATGGGGACTCCCTGGGACTTTCGATAAAATTGGGAAAAGTCGATCAACATGCGAAAACAGGCGCCCAAGGCCAGGGACATCACGCTCAACTGTGCTGGACCTCTGGCTGGCCTGTGTTACAGCTTTTCACACTGGGAAGGCATGGGCACCCTGCTGGGGCTGACTGCTACCACCGCTGGACTTGGGGATGGTCGCCTAACATGGGAGACAGGTGCCAAAGGCTGAGTACATCACCCCCAGCCATCTTGGTGTTCTGGCTGGCCTGCATTACAGGTTTTCCCTTTGGGAAGGGATGTCCCTGCTGTGGCTCACTGGGACTGCCGCTGGACTTGGGGATGGTCACCCAACATGGGAGACAGGTGCCAAAGGACGGGGACATCACCCCCGACCATCCAGGAGTTCTGGCTAGCCTGCCTGACATCTTTTCACTCCAGGAAGGGATGGTAACTCTGCTGAGGTCCCTGGGACCACCGCTCAACTTGGGAATGGTCGACCAACAAGGGAGACAGGTGCCCAAGCCCGGAGGCGGCACCCCCAGCCATCCCAGAGCTCTTGCTGACCTGCTTTACATCTTTGCCTTCCGTGAAGAGGTTGTGACCCTGCTGGTGCTCCCTGGGGCCGCTGCTGAACTCGGGGATGGTCGACCAACAAGGGAGGCAGGCTCGTAGGCAACTACTCGGGCCGTCCCAGAGCTCTGGCTGGGCTGTGTTACAGGTTTTCCCTCCAGGGAGTGATGGGGACCCAGCCGGGGCTCCCTGGGACCGCCGCTGTTCTTGGGGATGGTCGCCCCACATGGGAAACAAGCACCAACGGCCGGGGACATCACCCCGACCATCCAGGAGTTCTGGCTAGCCTGCCTTACAGCTTTTCCTTCCAGAAAAGGATGGTAACTCTGCTGAGGTCCATGGGACCACCGCTTAAGTTGGGGACGGTCGACCAACAAGGGAGACAGGTGCCCAAGCCCGGAGGCAGCACCCCCGGCCTTCCTGGATCCGGCTGGCCTGCATTACAGCTTTTACTTCTGGGAAGGGATGGGCACCCTGCCAGGGCTCACTGGGACCACCGCTGGACTTGGGGATATTCACCCAGCATGGGAGACAGGGGCCAAAGGCCAGGGACATCACCCCCGACCATCCGTTACAGGTTTTCCCTCTGGGAAGAGATGGGCACCCTGCTGGGGTTCACTGGGACCACCGCTGTACTTGGGGATGGTAGCCCATCTTGGTGTTCTGGCTGGCCTGCGTTAGGGCTTTTCTCTCTGGGACAGGATGGACACCCTGCTGGGGCTCACTGGAACGACCGCTGGACTTGGGGATAGTCACCCAGCATGGGAGACAGGGGCCAAAGGCCAGGGACATCACCCCCGACCATCCGTTACAGGTTTTCCCTCCGGGAAGAGATGGGCACCCTGCTGGGGTTCACTGGGACCACCGCTGTACTTGGGGATGGTCGCCCAACATGGGAGACAGGTGCCAAAGGACGTGCACATCACCCCGACCATCCAGGAGTTCTGGCTAGCCTGCCTTACAGCTTTTCCTTCCAGGAAAGGATGGTAACTCTGCTGAGGTCCATGGGACCGCCGCTTAAGTTGGGGACGGTCGACCAACAAGGGAGACAGGTGCCCAAGCCCGGAGGCAGCACCCCCGGCCTTCCTGGATCCGGCTGGCCTGCATTACAGCTTTTACTTCTGGGAAGGGATGGGCACCCTGCCAGGGCTCACTGGGACCACCGCTGGACTTGGGGATGGTTGCCCAACATGGGAGACAGGCACCAAAGGCCGGAGACATCACCCCCGACCATCCATGAGCTCTGGCTGGCCTGTGTTACAGGTTTTCCCTCCAGGGAGGGATGGGACCCTGTCGGGGCTCCTTTGAACCGCCGCTAAACATGGGATTGGTCGACTCACATGGGGAAACAGGCGCCCCAGGCTGGGGATATCACGCCCGACTGTCCTCAGCCTCTGGCTGGCCTTTGTTACAGCTTTTCCCACCAGGAAGGGATGGGCACCGCACCAGGGCTCACTGGGACTGCCGCTGGACTTGGGGATGGTCGCCCAACATGGGAGATAAGCACCAAAGGCCGGGGACATCACCCTGACCAGTTTGGTGTTTTGGCTGGCCTGCATTACAGGTTTTCCCTCTGTGTCGGAATGGGCATCCTGCCGGGCCTCTCTGGGACCGTCGCTGCACTTGTGGATGGTCAGGGAGACAGGCTCAGATACAGCACCCCCGGTCGTCGCCTGGGCCCACCGCTGGACTTGGGGAAGTTCGCCCAACATGGGAAACAGGTGCCCAAGGCAGGGGACATCATGCCCGACCATCTTGGACCTCTGGCTCGTCTGTGTTACAGCTTTGCCCTCCGGGAAGGGATGGGTACCCTGCCAGGGCTCACTGGGACCACCGCTGGATTTGGGGATGGTCACCCAATATGGGAGACAGGCACCAAAGGCCGGGGACATCCCCCCCGACCATCCAGGAGCTCTGGCTTGCCTGCATTACAGGTTTTCCCTCCAGAACGGGATGGAAATCCTGCCAGGTGTCCTTGGGACCACAGCTGAACTTGGGGGCAGTCGACCAACAAGGGAGACAGGTGCCCAAGTCCGGAGGCAGCACCCCCGGACATCCTGCAGCTTTGCCTGGCCCGCGTTTCAGCTTTTCCCTCTGGGAAGAGATGGGCACCCTGCTGAGGCTCACTGGGACCACCGCCAGGCTTGAGGATGGTCACCCAACATCATCCCCTACCATCCAGGAGTTCTGGCTAGCCTGCGTTACAGGTTTTCGCTCCAGGGAGAGATGGGGACCCTGTTGGGGCTCCCTGGGACCGCTGCTAAACTTGGGAACGGCCAATCAACAAGGGGACAGGTACTCAAGGCGGGGGACATCACCCCCGGCGGTGCTGTCATTCTGGCATTGCTGCATTACAGCTTTTCCCTCCAGGAAGGGCTTGGCGCCCTGCCAGGGCTCCCTGGAACCAGCACTGGACTTGGGGGCAGTTGACCCACATGGGAAAAAGGCACCTCTGACTCGTCTGTGTGTCATGCCCGCGCCGCTGGCACACGCATTGGCAACCATCATGGACTACTTGGTACTCATTTATCCTCCTAATACGCTTTGAACAACTCCTATTCACGCCTTGGTCTTTAATTTCCATTTGCTCGACTTTGGTTCTTTCTTATTTTATTCAACTAACTACATTTACCACAATGCACCTTGCTACAGTCCTCAATTCCTGGCTATTCTCATTCATCGTTATTGGGACCACAATCCCCAGAAGCCCTAGCAGCCAGTGCTGCTTCCACCTGCTCAGGACCAGAGAGGGAGAAGGCAGATTGTCTTCAGGTGTGCTGCTCCAGCTGCTGTCAATTAGCCTGCCTCAGAACAGGGCAGGCCTGTATATAAGCAGCTGCCTGCAGGAGCACAGTGTCTTGCATCTTGAGATCTCCCCAGTCCTATTTGCCTTGACCCTTTACTTTGTATGCTGTTCCTGTTGCTGCATTATCCTGTTTCGATCCAGTGCCCTTTCCGGGCTCCCTGCCTTGCAGCCGATCACGCTCCGCTGCCTTCTACCTACAGCCCTTGACCTCTGGGCTTCCTACCTTGCAGCCTACCTCACTCCGGCTGCCTACAGTCCTTGTCATCTGGGCTCCCTGCCGTACAGCCTGCCTCACTCCGGCTGCCTAAGGTCCTTGTCCTCTGGGCTCCCTGCCCTGCAGCTTGCCTCACTCTGGCTGCCTACAGTCCTTGTCCTCTGGGCTCCCTACCTTGCAGCTTGCAACCCTCTGCTGTCTCCAAGCCCTTGTCCTCTGGGCTCCCTACCTTGCAGCCTGCACCTCTTTGCTGCCTACAGCCCTTGTCCTTGGGCTCCTTCCTTGCAGCCTGCTCCCTCCGCTGCCTACAGCCCGTGTCCTCTGGGCTCCTTCCTTGCAGCCTGTCTCCCTCCACTGCCTACAGCCCTTGTCCTCTTGGCTCCCTGCCTTGCGGCTTGCTACACTCCTTTGCCTTACAGCCTGTTTTACACTTAGCTGCCTAAAGCCCTACTCCTCTGGGCTCCCTACTTCGCGGCCCTATTCTTTTGGGCTCTATGTCTGTCGCCTACTACTAATCTCTATCTGTCCTGTTCTTCTGGACTCCCTGCCTTGCAGCCTACTACAGTCCTCCGCAGTCCACTACAGTTTGCCTGCACCTAGTCCCACTCTTGACTGCAGACCTGCTTCCTACTTTGCAGCTCTTCTGTTTTCCTGACTGCTGCTCCCTTGTTCTCTTCCTTGAGTCCTCTGTACTCCACCTTAGGTTATCTACTTCAGTCTAACTGCCTTTCCTACATTTCCTTCTGCTAGATTGCTCATTGACTTCCTTTTCGCTGGATATATCTGTTCTTGTCTTCTCATGTGTCTTATGTAATCCCTTTGTACAGAGCTTGCCTGTTGGTTTCCGGCAGGCAACCTCTGCCCCTTCCCTTGTTGCGTTTTCAGTGTTACAGACACCCACTGCTGTTGTTCCCAGCCATGAGCATACAGCGTGGGCCTCTGTTATAGCAATCTGTGCAGAAGGTTGAGTTTCCTAAGGTTCGTGGAACACTCTTTCCCATTTCAGTATACACCCCAAGAGGGAATCCAGTTTGTTTGTACCTTTGTATCTTTTGCCCCTTTTGGCTCACAGCTACAGTTTCCTACTCTTCTTTCTTGTTGAACTTCCTGCTGTGTGTGCTTATCTGCTACCTTACTTCAGCACAGCCACCCAAAACCTACCTGGGTACCCTGTGCCACTCTTGACAGAGTGCCATTCCTGACACTGTTACAGCTTTTCCCTCCACGAAGGGATAGGCACCCTGCCAGGGCTCACTGTGACTGCCACTGGACTTGGGGATGGTCGCCTAACATGGGAGACAGGGGTCAAAGGCCGGGTACATCACCCCCGACCATCTTGGTGTTCTGTCTGGCCTGCGTTACAGGTTTTCCCTCCAGGAAGGGGGCTCACTGGGACCGCCGCTGGACTTGAGGATGGTCGCCCAACATGGGAGACAGGTGCCAAAGGCAGGGGACAGCAACCCCAGCTGCCCCAGAGCTCTGGCTGGCCTGCGTTACAGGTTTTCTCTCCAGGGAGGGATGGGGACTCTTTGCCATGCCCTCTTAGAGCTACGGTTAGCCACCCCATCTTTCGTAAGGCTTTGAAGTCTTTTCGCTTCTAAAAATTATTCTGCTATCCATTTCTGCAAGGAGCGCCAAGATGCCGTAGTGTGAATGTTACGCTTTACAAGTTCCCCTACAATACAAGGACTCTGATGCAAGAGGTTGAGAGTTCAAGGATGTTATCAGATTTATTTTTTTTAAATGTAATTTATAATATCCAACAATGAATCAGATAGTGTTTTACACTTGTTTAATGTCTTTGGAGTCATTTAAACAGTACATTTAGCATCAGTGAGTCCAGTGATTGGTTACATGCTATGGTACGCTTGTGTGTGTTTCTTTTAAACTTTTTATTTACTTTGCACAGAGATACAACATCACAAAATCATACATTTCCGAAGGTTACATTGCACAGAGAGTTATTTCGAGGAGCATTATCCAGAGCGGCGTAGTCAACATATTATTCACAGTGCCACTACCGTACCATCCTCCTCATTGCACTTTTTCATCAAATACTGTCGTACGCCTTCCCATATGTCCCGTGGTCGCCCCGCTGGAGGCATGCAGCTAGAGTACAGCTCCTCCTTATCATTTGCCCAAGTCATATATTCAAGCCAGTCCTCAATTGTGGGGGCTAATTTACTCTTCCACTTCATTAATATAGCCCTTTTAGCTAACAGCAGTCCAATATTCATCAGTTTACACCTCAATGGATTCATTTTATGCACATAGCCCAATATACAAGATGTGTGTTCCCATATTACAGGCTGGTCCGCCATCTCCTCCAACGCTCCACATACCTTGCCCCAATATTCTGACAATGCCCCACATGACCACAACATATGCATTATATCGGCATCCTCTTCCCCACATCTAGGGCATCTCCCCTCAGCGTTACCAACCATTCTCTTAAGGCGGGCTGGGGTGAGGTGCACTCTATTCAGGATCTTGTAATGTATCAGTTGAAACCTAGAGTTCAACGCTTTAGGTTACGTTGAGTGGGGTGGTGGGATTTCAGCTTAAAGTGCTCTGCGCCCTTATTCCTTTCTTTAGGTTTTGATTGTGTTGCATGTGTGCGAAGATAGACAGAGAGACACCCCTACTCCATGTAATGTATTCAGACTGAGGCTTTCACGCAACTCCTTGCGCCGTTGTTTATACAAAAGAACTTTGTTTCCAAATTAGTTTGTTTTATACTTTGTTTATTGTTGTCTTATTTTCATGGTTTCATATTTTTTTGTAAAATGTGGCCCTCTGTGAGACACGTGTTTCGGCATCTCCTGTGCCTTCTTCAAATCATGGCAATCACTATTTCATTGTAAGTTAAATTTCATTAGTTACATTGTGTCAAAATCAAACAAAAAGAAAATCCATTATATAAACATGTTTCGAAATCAAAAATCAATTCCATGAGTATAAGAATGCAAAGTGATGCGTTAAGGGTTAACATAACATAAGATAAGACATTTTCAATTGCACATAGATGTGTGTTCCAACGTAAAGAATAATAAACAATTATGAGAATCATAAAACACAGAGATGAGAGGATGGGGACCATTAAGGATATTATGGGGTCAAATTGAGAGAGAAAAGAAACGGTAAGAGAGAAAAATCAGAAAAGCTTTTTGAAAAAATCAAAATTAAAAACTGTCTGTATAGACCTATAAGCAAAATACTGGTCTACTTTTAATTACAAGTGTTACCTCATCCATTGAGAAGGTTACTTGAATGGTATAATATGTTCATATAAGGCAGTAGATCTTCCATATTCCTCTGATACATTTCCCTTTTAATTATTTGCCCATAGTCTATATAATCTCTTTCAATTAAATTTTATTTCTCCCAACATCTGTTGCATGTATGTTTTCTAAGGTAAGTGTTTTTTTTTCACAATTCTTAGCGTATTGCTAAGTTGGAAGTAATTTGAAGTTTGCAAAATGCCTCTTAACATTGATCTTCTGATTATTTCTTGTTTTGTGGTGTTTGTCTCGTGTCACAGGTTTTAATCCCTCCTAAAACATAACAGTACTTGATATTAGATTCGCATGACTATTCTGAAAATCCAGTTGGGTGCAGAGTTCCATCTATATATTTCCCCGTTAAAGATTACTGTGTTATATAAACATGTAAATCATCCTGATTTCTAGAGAGGAGGCTAATGTAACTTATTAGTCTCGGATAGTTATAACCTCTTAAAACTTTTATTTTTTGTGGTTGCATAAATTAAATGCCTCTGTGTGTCTAGATTCCTTTAGAGGTCTTGATCGTATGCTATTTATATTTTTTCCTATCCATTTCCCTGTGCTGCTTATAAAGCATGATCAGACACATGCATTCGTTATAGCTTAAATTATTGGTATGGTGTTGTTAAAGATTTCATTTCATCTATTAGTGAATTACAATAGCGTTGCTGAGAGTCGTCTGAGGCTAGGCTTACCTGCAAAGTTACAAGATCCTCTCTCGCGTCAGCTCTTCGATGTTATCGAAGACGCCAAATCGCGGTCTCCCCTGTATATAGATGTTGCTATGGCATGGGTCTGATCACGCTTTATACACAGCACGGGGAAGTGAAAAGGAAAGAATATAAATAGCATACGATCGTCCCATCAACCGTTCAAGTTTAGAAAACATTACCTTTACCACTGGGTCACAATTAAGGGAGCGTACCAGAATTGCTGAGCGAGCAATCACGACTCCTAGGTATTTCACACATTGGGGCGTCCAACGCAGTCCGAACAGGTTACTGGGTTCAGGCGTATTGTCCCTCAGCGTGAAAATCTCTGATTTATTGCTATTCAAACGAAGACCTGAGTGTTTTCCGAACTCCTGGACGGTAGCCAGTATCTTCTGCAGGTGTTTCCCTGGATCCCTTAAATACATCATAATATCGTCTGCATATAGTGTTATTAATTCTATCCGTCCAGCGACGCTAATACCGGCCCATGAATGGTAAGCCCTCATAAGGTCTGCCAGAGGCTCCATCACCAGCACAAACAGCAATGGCAAAAGCGGGAATCGCTGCCTGGTGCCTCTGGCTAACGTTAGAATTGATGAGAGCACCCCATTCATGCACACCCTGGCGTAGGGCTTTGTATATAGAATTTGGACCCACTTTATACATTTTTGACCAAACCCATGGTTATGTAGCACCCTAAACAAAAAAGGCCAGTACACCGTTGTTAAGATAGTTTCTTGGAACAGGGTAACCTTCTGGACAAGCCAGACCAATCAAGGTAGCATTGGTGCCGGTCAAGACTAGGTTTCAGGAGGGGTGAGGGTGACTGAAAGACTTCAATGAGCACACAGAGTAAAGGACACTTACAAATCACTCCCAGTCAGGTCTAGATATATTAAAAATACACATACATTTATTCAAGTCCTTTGAGTTTCAACACACAGTAATTATCAACAGTAATACTTTTAAACCAATATGATCCTACTACAATACATATATACAAGACCAAGTGGCCTAAAGGGTTAAACGCACAGAAATGGTCCACAACCTGCAAGGGAAGGAAGCAAGCAGTGCACATTATCATTAGGCAGTTCTGCAAAGTTCAATACCTAAATGAAAGGCAGTCCAGTCCCTACATTGAGAGGAGCCTAGTGCTCAAATGTACTTGCAGGTGCTAGTACATACGATAGTGCAGAAGGCTGAAACGGGGTCTCTTGTAGGGTCTGCAGCAGCTCAGGAAGGTGGGTGAGGTGATGCAGAATAAATTCCCACTATTCGTAGAGGGTCTCTCCCACAGGGCAGAACAGGTTCCAGGAGTTGGGAATGGTTCGATAGCTCAGGCTATCTGTGGAAAGGAGAGTGGCCCTCAGGGCACACTCATACGTAAAAATGGGTGGATGCCCTAGGGGCCACTGGTAAGGGTTGCAAATACTCACCGACCGCCGGCGCACTCCGGACCAAACTTCGGCAGTCGAGTCCACTTCGGTTGCAGGTTCAAATGCGGCAGTTGTGCGGCTCTGCGGCTTTCAGCGGCGAGATTACAGCGTTAATTCCCAAACGGGACAGTGGCAATTTCTCCGCTCCTGGTGGCTGGATCAGGCCATTTTGAGTGTAGCAGGTTTCAGGGCACAGAGGGGAACCGCAGCAAGGCACCTGCACAGTTCGTCACCACGGCTGGGTGACACGGTAACCGCATCTACTCCAGTTCGGGCGCTCTCTCTTTACTCCAGACCTGGGAATGCCAAGTGTACGAAATTTGGTGTGAAAGTGCTGTGAACACAAGGCTTGTGATCTACCAAGTGTCAAGGGTCTCCTCGAAATGGCGGCGCTGTCAGAGCAAATGTCCTGCTCAAGCTGGTGCCAAACCTTCCAGCGGGTCACCAGTGGCTCCTCGACTCAGCTTCTTAGTTTCAGGATACTTGGACCCTATCCTTTGTTCAGTGAGAACTCAAGAGATCGACTTGGTATGGGTGTTTGGAGCCTTCTCTTATCCAGAATCTCCTTAGCACCAAAACGAAGAGGACCCAATGTGAGATCTGCTCACATACAGGCACACCAGACATGAACCAATCATGGACCACCGTGGTCCCAGTCATTCACAGCACACCAGACTTTCTGGCACCTAGAATGTGTATTGGAACTAGACAGTCCAACCCACATCCTGGAAGCACACACACCCAGTATGCAGAAGCCCACGAAAGCTTGGCGTTTCGCGGGAGAATGCATGCTCAAATAAGGACTGACCCGGTTCAGCTCAACCTAGGGAAGGTGAAGGGGCAAGATGGCCAAAGGATGCGACAAAGAACCTTGTGGCATGGACATTTTGGAGCCAGGCCACCTTTCTGTACCAACCGCGGTAAAAGAGGTTTGCATGGCAAGAAAAGGTTAAAAATACATGAAAGATAAGCTTTGGGCAGCATGCCAGTTTCAAGTGCTTTAGTCCACACAGACAAGAGACGAGGAGCCAACTCATCTACGAACTCCTTCTAAAACTCTGCCGCCAGACCATCCAAGCCCGGAGCCTTCCCCCCGGTAGGGCCTTCATCACCTCCCTTATCTCACTCAGCGATATGGGTGCCTCCAATGCATTGCATGCTTCTGCTGACAGCAATGTCATTGGTATTTTAGCTAAATATTCATCAATCTCACTGTTTGTAGCCACATTCTGGGGTGAGTAGAGCCTCTCATAAAAGTCGTAAAACACCTCACATACTTCTTCCACTTTGTTAACCACCAATCCATCATGCTCCCCATAACTACGTGCCACTGCCGGCCTATCAAAAATAACGCAGCTCTCTGTCTGCGTTTTAATTTGTTTGCTAACATGTGGCAACGAGTTGTCGGCATATTCTGTCTGTAGTCGGGCTAGCAAATTCTGCTGCCTCTTCAGTTCTCTCCTGAAGTCACGCAGCACCCCGAATTCAGTTGACATCGCAACTCTCCTCATATATAGTTTGAACGCCTGCCATAAAACAGCCTGTGTGTCAACTAAACCCTCATTATTTTCAAAAAAGTAAAGTATGTGTTGCGCCACACTTGTCTGAAAAACAGGGTCCAACAGAGAGGCAGCCTTGAAGCGCCACTGTAACTGCAGGGGTGCCCCCTCAGGATGGTTAGGGAGAGTGATCAGACAGTTCTGGGCAATATGTGCCTCTCAGACAACCAACTCACCACCCTGTGTGACATCAACCAAAGGTCTATACAAGAGTGCATATCATGCACTGATGAATACAAAGTAAAAGCCCTTTGTGTACCATGCAGCGACCGCCATACGTCTCTCAGACCCAGATCTTCAATATATGTGTGTATTGTATGTGCTGTGCTCCTCAGAGGTCTAGCCCCTTGTCTATTGACATATGCCATCACCTTACGCATCTTCATGGGAATGTGCAAGCTGCTGTCATGGCCACTGGACAAGAACCCCAGTTCACATCCCCTAAAGGGTCCAGTTGGACCCAGTCCTGGCGCCTTTGGCGCCAGGCTCATAAGAAAGTGTGCTCTGCTCACTTTTTCCCTTGGGCACGTGTCATTCCATCTCATATGAATCAACCACGTGTATCTGGGCCGGGCGTGGCCATAGGAATCAATGAAGCTGCACGTGCAGCATCATTTGGGAGTGGCAGGGTGGAAACATCTAGCAGAGCAAGAGGACGTTGCCGGGACCAGGCTTTTTAAGCCTGCCCCGCCCGCAGGCCTAGGCTTCGCGTTATTCTGCCTAAGCTGCGTAACGCTCACCGCCGCCTGAGAAGCATCTTACCTGTTTTTTAGTGCAACCATCTCGGAGAAGCCTCTTACCTGTCTCCCAGAAAACCATCTCGGAGAAGCATCTTACCTCTTCTCCAGCTAAACCATCTCAGAGAAGTTTCTTACCTGTCGTCCAGTGCAACCATCACGGAGAAGCATCTTACCTGCATAGCCAGCCAAACCATTGCAGAGGCGCAACTTACCCGTTTTCTCCATCAGAACTAGCTGAATCATTGCTGAAGCGTCTCTTACCTGCTCACAGTGACTCCATCCGCGATCAACCAGAGCGCACTTACCTGGCTCGTGGAATACAACCACCGACTGCACGCCTTACCTGACCTTCAGCTCGGACACCAACTCAGAAGTTCTACACAGCCAGCTTCATCATGGTCACAGGCATCCTACACCCGCCGCCAGGTCCACGCACCGCAACTCTTCTCCAAGCGCCGCCAGACTATACCTGCAGGAGGAAAGAACAAATAAGGTTAGAAACCTAATAGAGACATTTGCTAAGGTCGCGCGCCATCGCATCTAGCGCTTACCTTTGGATTCCAACTAGTCATCTTCTTGGGAACACTTCAAAGTCTTCCACTGGCGCAACGGCTCCGCTGGACCGCCATCACCTATAAGGGAGAGAGAGACATTATTAAGAGTACGAACTTAAATCATGTGACAAGTCATTAATAATTATATGAACAATAATCATCACAAAAACTCCTACCTTCAAAGTGGTTCGGTCACTGCTGGCCTGGGCCACCACATCTATGGACCAGTGAAGCAACTGGGTCATCTTGAAGCGCCCCTGCTGATGAGAAGCAGGACGGAGAGCTTGCCCTAACTATTTATCAGGTGAGCCTATATGGGTAAACGCTTACTTAACTCATTTTGGCACGAAAGGTCAGAGGGGAGTCACAATACCTCCACACCATTCTCATTGCCTCTCGTGTTCCCACAGGGGCAGTACCAGCATCCAGAACAGTGTACTTGGCAGCAGCTGGGGGTGAGAACCGGTCCCGGGGAGCCGAATGCAGGGAGGGCTCCAACTGTGCCCCAACGTCCCCGCAGACACCAGCTGAGCCGAACAGCCCCTCACATTCCAACTCATTAACTTCACATCCGTCGAGCCACTTCTAGCCATCATCTCTCACATGCATCCGAACAATCCCTGCAACACTGTACCATCTCTCAACTGACCCATAACGTGCCGTGTTCAATCTGTGCTCTTTTTTACTGTTTCGCCCCAATTACCCCTGCCTTCCTCCACTCCCCCCTCATAGCGCCCCAAACTTTGACTATGTTCTGCCCCACACCTTTAACACCCTCACCCTGTCCACCAAATATGTGTACTCGCATTGAGGGCAACTGCTACCGTGGTGACCAGAGACCCCAGCATACGCATTATTTTAACCTTAGCTGGGCTTAAACCATAATGGAGATGTTAAACAAACATTACCAAAAACACATTGTAAATTACATACTCACTGGTGAGATTTAGGAACAGACAACATATTACACAAAATCACAGGTGTAATTCACAGTGCTTTCAAACACTAAGCTTCTCCCGGCGGCTGCTTCTCCGGCAGGCGTATGTTGGCCTCCACAAATGATGCTGCCTCCTCTGGGAACATGAAAAAGTAAGTCTTGTTCTTAAATTGCATACGCAGCCTAGCTGGGTATAGCATAGCATAAGGTATCTTACGCTCACTCAGAAGCTTTTTTACCCCAACAAATGAGCGCCTCTCTTGCTGTACCGCCAGCGTATGTTCTGGGAAAATAAGAACCACACTGGAACCCATCCTCAGATCCTGCTTCTCCCGTGCGGCTCTCAAAACCAAATCTCTATCTCTGTAGTTCATAAGTCGTGCAATTATCGGCCGGGAGAACGCACCTGGTTTAGGTCTCGCCGTCAGTGCCCTGTGCGAACGTTCCACTACAATCATCTGTGACCAACCAGGGTCCCCCAGCAGGTCTTTCAATAGCTCCTCCACCACTGTTTCCATAGGGTCCTTCAAAGCATCTCCAGGGACCCCTATGATGCGTACGTTATTCCACCAGTATCTTGCCTCCAAATCCTCGCACTTCATCTTGTTTGTTTGTTTGTTTATTTGGTATAGTGCAAAAACCAAACCCGGAAGGGTAACTGGGCGCAGGCAGCACAAGGATACTTGAGAACTTGGTTACAAGACAAAAACGGTTATACAGATAAGATGAACGCATATACAGGCAGTACAGAAATACAGATAGAGCAGGTCGCCTAGAAACCAGTAATCTAGTTATACTCATCCGCAGTCTCTAGAATAAGTGGCGGTAAGGTGGTCAGTCTAAGTGTCGATGGAACAAATCCAGGTGAGGACTTTCCGCCTGAAGCTAGAGTAGGGTTGGTCCATTCTGAGATCAAGGGGGAGTCTGTTCCAGGTTTGAGCAGCTATGACCGGGAAGCTGGAGCCGCCCGCTGTGCTCTTTTTATATCTGGGCACCACTAATATGTAGGCATTCGTCATTCTGGTGGGCCGGTTTGAGATTCTCTTGTTGACTCTGTTTACCAGGTAGGGGGGCGCTATGTTGTTAAGGCATTTAGAAGTAAGGGATAAGGTTTTAAGCGCAATCCTGTCTTTGATTTTTAGCCAATGGATATTCTTCCTAGCGGTGGAGATATGAACTCTGTTAGGAATGTTTAAGGCTACTCTGATAGCGTTATTTTGGAGCGTTTGGAGTTTGTCATGGATGTATTTGTTAGAACCAGCATATAGGGCATTACAGTAATCCAACTTGGATATGATAAGTGCGTTCGCTAGAGTGATGCAACTAGTTTCCGTTAGGAATGGTCTGCATGCTCGGATCAGTTTGCAGGTGTATGCAGTGGAAGATGCGAGTGAGTTGGTTTGTTTCTTGAAGGTGAGCGCTGAGTCAAGATAGACCCTGAGAGTTTTAACTGCAGGCATCACTTTGATGACATTATTATCTATGTTAAATGAAGCAAAATTAGGGTCCAATTTTTTGATGGCCAACTCTGAGCCGAGGATCAGTAACTCAGTTTTGTCGTCGTTCAGGCAGAGGCCGTGAGATGCCATCCATGCCTGAATGAGGAGATATATCTTATTCACTAAGGCTGTGTCTGCCAAGAAGTTGCCCGAAAGGGGATAAGGATCTGCGTGCCATCTGCGTAATTAGTGTAGATGACACCCAGTCTGTCCAACTTGTCGAACAAAGGCTTAGTGAAGATGTTATACATCGTTGGAGATACACATGATCCTTGAGGGACACCGCATGAAACTTGTGTGGGATCAGCAGCTGCTAGGGGGGAGAATACTCTCATTGTCCACTTTGCCAGGAAGGATTGTACCCAGGTTATGGCATCACTTGAAAAATGAGCGGCAGAACTGAGGTGATTGCATAAAACTGCGTGATCTACCAAGTCGAAGGCCGCAGAAAGGTCAAGGAGGAGTAGCATAGCTGATTTGCCATTGTCCTTCAACTCGTCAATTTGGGTCTTGAGGTCAGTCAGGGCTGTCTCGGTACCATGGAGGGGACGGAAGCCTGATTGCCGTGAGCCTAGTAAATTGTTAGCTTCTAAGTAATCCTGAATTTGCAGATACGCTACTCTGTCGATGATTTTGAGCAAGAATGGGACGGTGGTGATGGGTCTGTAGTTTGTCGGTATAGCAGGGTCAAGTGTTTGTTTTTTTAGGAGGGGGAGCACCCAGGATTGTTTTAGGTTGTTAGGCACTAGGTTTGACTTAAAGGATGCATTAATGAGTTTAGAGATGAAGGGGGCTAGATCTCTAGCTGCATCTTTTATGATTTGGGGAGGGCAGTTATCTCCTTTGCAGTTGGATGGTTTTAGAGATAGTATGATTTTTTCTGTCTCTAGTATGGTTATTTGTCTGAAGCTGAATGGGTGAGGAATGTTAGGCTGGTTTAGGGGCGGCTCTGATTGAGGTATGGGTTCAGTTTGCAGGAGCAGGGCGGCTTTTTTATTTGCAATTTTGGTTTGGAGCAGACTAATTTTGCCCGCCAGGGCATTTTGTATATTAGTGCACCAGAGTTTATTTTTAGGGATGTTATCAGTCGGGGGTATGGGTGATTCCATTTCCCGGAGGATAGAGAATAGTTCCTTGGTATCTGATTTAGCCTTAGATATTCTGTTGTTAAAGGTATTCCTTTTGGTGGTTATAATTTCCTTTTTATACTGTTTGGCAAATGTGGCTAATGTGATTTTGTTCTCCACCGTGGGTGAGTGTTGCCAAATTGATTGTAACTTTCTTTTTTGAATTCTGAGGTCTTTCAGCTGTGGTGTGAACCAGTTGTTCAAATGACAGAGTTGTTTACTTTTGCGAGTTTTGGTGGGAGCAATCAAATCAAGTGCCTTAATCATCGTGCTGTTTAAACTTCCACAAGCAGAGTAGGGTCTGTAGTATTGTCTAGATTGTGGAGTGTGGGGAGAAGGTGTGGTAGGAGTCGTTCTGCTGTGATATCTTTTTTTATTTCTGGTGGGGAGAGGCGGGGCCATGAGTATAGGTTTGGGTCGGATAAGGTCAAGTGAGGCGTTGAATACAATTAAGTAGTGGTCGGTCCAAGATTGTGGCAGAATGTTGGTGATGCTAATGTTGCAATTCCGATCAGCAACCCAGTCTAAGGTCCTACCTTTGACGTGAGTGGGGGAGGAGACTTTTTGAGTTAAGGCATAGTCATTCAAGAGTGTAGCAACAGACAGGGCGTGTTTGTCATTACAGTCATTGAAGCCCAAGTTAGAGTCTCCCAGTAGTAGGATTTGAGCATGGTCTTTAGTGTTATTGGTTAAGATACTAGTTAGGTCATCTTCAAAGGATCCTAGTGGTCCAGGTGGTCTGTAGATGACGTGCATAGTGAGGGTACGGTTGCATGAGAGGTGAAGTTTAGCAGTAAGGAGTTCACATGATTGAAATAGTACGTTAGTAGCTAATTTGATGGGTAGAGTGGATTTGTGGATGATGGCTAGGCCACCTCCTTTGGTGTGAGGTCTGTCAACTCTTAGTAGTTGGTAGCCATCCGGTATTGCTAGCATGATGGCCGGGCCAGCCGCCTCATGAAGCCATGTTTCGGTTATGACTAGTATGTCTAGGTTCTCATTAGTTAAGGTGTCAGAGATCTCTGTAGCGTGGGCTACCATAGATCTAGCATTGACTAGTGAACCAGTTAGTGATAAGGTATTGGCTGGTGTAGTAGTAGGAGGTTGTTTATTTTTGGTTAGGGTGTCTCTTTGTGACGGTGTCTGGTTGGATGTTGTAATAGGGGCAGATTTGGTGTGTTGCGAGCGTTTGTTTGCTAGATCAATGTAACCTCTGTGGTTATAGTAGGATGATGGTTCATGTAGGCTAGGCAATCTTGCCCTCAGTCTCATGTTTCTATCTTTAGGAGGGTGTGAGGCGGCAAATGCAAGTGCCATAGTGCTGAGGAGGCTCAGTACAAGGTGAAGTGTTTGGTGTGGGGAAGTTTTCATAGTGGTCATAGGCAGGGAAGAGTTGGTAAGGCAACTCCAAGTTTGGACTAAGGGTGTAGGCTGGTGGCGTGTGCAAGGTGTGTGTCTAAATTAGTTATGGCAATTGGGTGGTAGGGAGGTTGAGCAGTCTAGTAAGAGCCCGTGTGCTGGTAGTTAGGGAGTCTAGGCGGGAGCAAGAGTGCTAAGACCTAGGTAGGCAGGCGAGCTGGGCAAGTATAAGTGGTGGCAAGCTGGCAATGCAGGTTAGCTAACTAAGGCAGTATTTTGCCTAGATGCGAGAGTCACAGCGCAGCCAGAAATCACATTAAAAGCATAGTAAAAACCAGGGCAGTGTTTCACCTAGATGCGAGAGTCACAGCGCAGCGAGAAATCACATTAAAAGCATAGTAAAAACCAGGGCAGTGTTTCACCTAGATGCGAGAGTCACAGCGCAGCCAGAAATCACATTAAAAGCATAGTAAAAACCAGGGCAGTGTTTCACCTAGATGCGAGAGTCACAGCGCAGCCAGAAATCACATTAAAAGCATAGTAAAAACCAGGGCAGTGTTTCACCTAGATGCGAGAGTCACAGCGCAGCCAGAAATCACATTAAGGAACAACATGTAACTAGTGCAGTTCACAGTGAGACGTTAGTTGCAATGTTTGTTCATGCATCAACTGAGTATCAAAGGAGTTGCTAGAGATAAATATTAAGGAGGTGATTTGCTAGAGAATATGTGGCATAATACTTGGCCTGATGATAAATAATCATTACATTCTCAAGGCATGTGAGTCAACATCATAAGTCCTCAATGTCTGGTGGGCACCTATATAGTGGTTGGGTTGGGCAGCCGAGCGCAATAAGTTTCACATGTGGCCACAGAAGACAGTTAACACTTGTCATAAGGCAATCGGTAGTGACAAGGTGATGCTGAAAATAAAGTACCTGTTTGTAAGGGGTTCCGCCAGGGATACCAGGCTAGCCGGCAGTGATGCAGGGTGACTGGCCGACGGCCAGAAAGGCAGGACAGGCAGGGATAGGACTAGAGCCTTTGTGCAAAGCTTCATAGGGGAACGTCCCATAGGTGAGGGGAAATCGAAGCTATATTTCTGTAGGTGAAGCTTATCTGAAGAGGGCCAGGGGGTCTGGCAGACGGCAGTCACGGTACCGAACAGGCACAAAACAGGTGCTGGCCTTGCCTCTCGTGGGCCTTGGAGTGAGGGGGCCGGCTTCTCCTGCCGGCGGCCAATGGGGCAAGAGGTAGGCCCGGCAGCCAATCAGCTGGCTGCTGGAGGCCTGGATTCGGCAGATGCGGAAGCTGCATTCAGGGGGCGGCCATCTTGGAAAGGCAATGAGCCTCGTGGGTTGTAATGGCGGTACTTAATACTGCTAAGATCTGCTTGGAAAGGCAATGAGCCTCGTGGGTTGTAATGGCGGTACTTAATACTGCTAAGATCTTTTGCCATGGATGTCACCGTCCCTTGCAATGCCGCTATGGCGTCCTCCGCTGTACCGATCTGAGTTTCTGCCTCCGTGATTCGCTGCGTGGCCTTTTCTAGCTGGGCCTGGATCGTGGTGACATTGATATTGATAATGTCTAACTTATCATTAATGAAGGCGAATCCCTGCTGCATCATGGCCATGACTCCCTGTAGGTCAATGGTAGGTATAACACAACAGAGACAGAAAATATTTATTTATTCAAATTATTCCTCAATCTTAGTTCTCTCCAACTAACTCACTGTCCCTACAGAGTATATCTTTTATCCATCACTCGGATGTTACCTCGCCCTAGTGGTGCGGTGGTGCATCGCCTGTCAAGATTAGGGGATAGAAGAGAGATCTCGCCCTATCCTCTCTCACTACTTTTACTGATTTGCTAAAAAAAGGTGCACACTATTGGAAGTCAATTTGGCTATTTTTTATTATTATTGCTTCCATTTCGTGTGACTTATCACAAACAAAGGGGGCAATACCATATGAATAATGACCTTATTCAATATGCGATCCCCTGTTAATTTGTATTGTTAAGAGCTAAAAGGTGAATAAAAAATGACGTAGTTGTACAGGCCCATTTTTATTCTATATGGGTCTTGGGGTTTGGGTTGTCAGTCCAATCCACTTCGTGTCTACCGGTTTCAGCGGAATCGGATCCACTCTCCGCTTTCTTCAGGACTTTTCTCTGTAGCGCCTATTAGTACAGAGAAGCTAATTTTTTATATGTATCATAAAAAAGACAGTCTATTCAATTTTCAATTGATGTCTTGTGCTCCGTCTTTCACTTTGCAGAGGGCATCTCAATTTTGCTTTTGGGACTTCAACTTTTCTGTTTCTTCCCGTCCGTATAAGGGAATGTATACAAAAGGGGACTATCAGTACTATACATGTCTACAAATATTTGTGTTGTAATTGCCATGTGGAGGAAAGCTTACCTCTCCTGCTGTCTCAGTGGCAAATTGTTCTATTGTGTCATCGATTATATGTTTCTCATTTCTCTTCACAGGAGAGTAACATCTGTGGGTGGATAATCTATATTAATTACAATTTCCCAAACTTTATTCAAGTATTCATTGTCTCGTGCTTATAGTCCTGATTGGGGGATGCTCATGATACTCACCACGTGGGTGGTCTTCTTATCTCCCACTAAGCCAACGGTAAAATCGGTCTGTTGTTTTGAGAGTCGGGTGTTGTAGGGTGTACTTGCATGTATCCACTCTTTCAACACCTAAATGGAGAGATGGGAGAGATATATATCAGTCCCAGTTTTCACAGGTTTCACACGCAATGTTATGGTCTAAAAATAATTATGAATGCCCACGGAGTCATACCGATATACAATATTCCGATCGGTAGTTTCTGTGTTTGCTCATACATTCTCAATTCGTTTGTTTAGCATAATGTGTAGCTTGTTATTCTGACCCAACCTGTAGTGATCGTTCAGACCATTTCTGCATTCCTACACTTATTATTTGTCAAAATGCACATTATGATGGTTGCTTCCTGGATTCTACCACTTCAGATGTCGGTCATGATGGCTATGCTATGTTCACGCCTCTGCTCAATCTCGCACTACGTATTCGACATCGGGAAGCCGTATTATTGGCACCGGGATATATCAAGTTATGTACAATCAGGCCTTATTCCATATTCCTCGGTGTTCTTACCTCTGATGTCTTAGTTGTTCCACCATCGACGAGCGTCTCGCTGTGACGTCAGCTGCGGTTGTTGTAAACACCGCCATCTTGAGTGTGCCGGCTTTTTGTGTACTCGCGCATGTGACGTGTATCGAGTAAGGCACTAGTCCTTTTTTAGTGTTTCATATTGTTTCTAAGTTCTGCATTTGTACTCACGTAGTACCCGTATATTTAATATGTTTTGATATGACTATATTGATCTTGTACGTTTCAGTTCTACATAACTCTCGTGTGAATAGTAACCGAAAATGCAGGATGGCTATACATCTGTGCTGCCCCGCCGATATTTGGGATCCATTATTGCTAAGGGGGCGGTTTCTATTCTCATCCATGTGGAAACTCACAACGGGCTGACTCTAAATGCTGGCCAATGCATTCAGCTTCATATGTAGGCTCTAGATGGACTGGACAGATCGGTCCTAATCTTCACACTCACTCTGTGCATCTAGTGTGTTATATATGTAAGACCTATATCATGAGCCAGTGGTGTGATGTTCAATTACATACATACCATGACTCTATTCCAACACGATCATTGCAGGTCCAAAGTCAGTTTTTATAATACTGCTAAGGTTTGCCAGCATATTTCCTCGTTCAGTCCATTCTGGTGGCTGCCAAGTCTACAAATCCATTGCTGTTCTCTTCTGAGTAGTATGGCTCTGATGTTTCCTCCACGTTTGGGTACTACTACTTTCTCAAGGATAGTCCAGCTGATGTCATTATCTGAGTGTTTGTTAAGTACATAGTGTTCCACCAGAGAGGCTGTTAGCCTCTTTCATCTGATGTTGGATCTGTGTTCACAAATTCTCACTCTTACAGCTCTCGTGGTCATTCCCACGTATTTCTTGGCGCAGGGGCATTGGATCAGGTAGACCACATTTGTGGTATTACAGTTGGTGAACGTTCTTTGCTCCCATGGTGTGGTCCATCCTATGTCTATAGTGGTGGATCATTTAGTAAATGGGCAGACCGAACAGGTGCCACAGGGTGTGTGCCCTGTTGCCTTGGACTGTTGCCAGAGGCATTGTTGGTTGTCACAGGTAGATTCTTCCCTATAGGTGTGTACTAGGGCGTCCCTAATGTTTCTTCTTCTTTTGACTGCAAAGAGGGGGGTAGGTGACAGTTGGGCTGTCCCTGTTGATTCATGACTGCTTGCCCCTTCACTTCCAGTGACTACCTGCTTTGAGGTGGGTTTAGCAAATCTGTCAATTGTGCCACTCTTTTTGGGGGCTGCCCACTTAGGCATACTGTTGCACCCCTCAGCAGACTTTGCAGTGTACAGTACAGTGGGCTATATACTGCAAGTGGACCAGGATGCCACAACTTCTGCCTGCCAGCAGCCCGCTATTCCATGTGGCAGATGTTCACTCAGAACTCCCCCAGTACCGTTTGCACAAGTATTCTGCAGGCCTGGAAAACACTGCCCACACACTTATGCCCAAGCTATTCCACGGGGAGGCAACACCACCTGTGATTAATACATTCACATGTAACACGTTTGACCATGCCCCTCCAGTAGAGGAGGGTGTAGAGGGAAAGAGCAGGGAGGTCCGGCCAGCCAAATGCTCAAACCGTGCTGCCCCAACAAGTTTGCACCTGCATGAGAAGAGAAAATAAAGCCTCCACCCCCTGGGGTGTAAACAGAGCGTCACTTGCACTGGGAGGTAGCTCCTGGGTTCTTACACAGGCTGTATACAAAGGCTGCAATATCATGAATCACCTGCACTCTGAGTCATCACCCGCAGCCCTGTCCCAGAAATGTAACCAAAAGCACTCCTCAAGAGGATTGAATGGGGTCTGCCTCAGCACATTAACCAGATGATAGTTTACACGTGCTTCTCTC
The DNA here is from genome assembly GCF_040938575.1 of Ambystoma mexicanum. Classification (NCBI taxonomy): domain Eukaryota; kingdom Metazoa; phylum Chordata; class Amphibia; order Caudata; family Ambystomatidae; genus Ambystoma; species Ambystoma mexicanum. Next base: position 398,714,844 of record NC_090933.1, read on the forward strand.
CTTTCCAGCTAGAACCCAGAGCCAACCCGCCAGCAAGGAGGAAGATGACTGTTTTTTGCAGCAGCAAGGGCATGTGGGGGGGCGGGGTGGTAGTTGTATCCCAGTCTCTGTAAGCGTGCACCAGCAGGAGCCAGCCGATCCACTGTATCTATCCCAGCTACTGAACTGAAAAGTGGAGCGCTCCGGCGCTCACCAGTTGATATATGCAGTATGGGCTAAGCGTCTGCTGTAGGGGCCTTCCTGTATAGTATGAGTCAAGAGGCGGCACCGGCAATTTCACCTTGGTGGACTTCCCCCTGCCGTGCACTGTCCACAAGGTGCAACATTTATAACAGATTTAACTATGTCTGTGCCTGCATACTGTAATCCGCCTTCTTTACTGGTTCTGAAACAGCTTCCACCCCAGAGTGCTTATGTATACATGATCACACTGCTTACATTGAGACTACGCTTCCCAGGCCAGGGTCAATATTCCTACTCACTGTTAGGAACAATTTCATATGTGTATGTAATTTCCCCTCCATGTGTCAAGCCCCAAACTTTTTGCTGCTGTTTAGACACCATTGACTGACTTTGCCAGAGAAGCACAGCCTTCAGCTGCACTCCTCTGGGCTTTCGCTCACTTTTATGGGGAAACTGACATGCCCTTAAGACAGTCAGTACTGGGAGACTTTGTTTCCCTTAGTCCTTTTTCTCATGTTGCAACTTTTGTGTAACATGTAACAAGTGTGCAATGTATCTTACCATACAGCACACTTGGGTATATAGTCATTTCCAAAGGCCCTAGATACTCTCGTTGGACTTTTTATGAACTGTGCAGATGTGTCATGGACAGGACTGGTGGTAGCTATCGTTTTGCATTATTTTTAACCCTTTCCTGCCATGTTAACCGTGCTTGGCACGAAGAGGTGGCCTGGCCACGAGGTTCTTCTTCTTGTCCTTTGGCCATCTTGCCCCTTCACCTTCCCCAGGTCGAGTCGACCCGGGCCAGTCCTTATTTGGTCATGCACTTCCCGCGAATCCCAATGCTTTTGCGGGCTTCTGCATGCCTTGTGTGTGTGCCTCCAGGATGTAGGCTGGGATGTCTGGTCCCAATACACATCCTGAGGGCCAGAGAGTGTGGAGTGTCCTGAATGCCTGAGACCACCGTGGTCTGTGATTGGTCCACGTATGGAGTGAGTGTTTGTGAGCAGATCTCCCATTGGGTCCTCTCTGTTTTGGTGCGAAGGGAACTTTGGATAAGAGGAGGCTGGAAACACCACTACCAGGTCGATCTCCTGAGTTCTCACTGAACAAAGGATAGGATCAGTTTTGGGAGCCATGTAGGAGGACAGGCTTTCACTGAGGCTCCTGCAGATCCGATTATAATCCGGCATAAACCCGCATGAAAATGGACCCTAAGCCACTATAGTTGAAGGAATGCGTGTATGATACTCCTGGGCGCAGGCTGATACATTGTTGCACCTGAGAAAAGGCGCAACTAATACTAGAATAACTGAAGAAGACAGCAGAGGATCGAGTGCGGCAGGGAAAATGGCGGCCGCCTGAAGACAAAGAGACCAGATCCATAATAGCTGAACCCGACTCCGGCAAATCGCGTGTCCGTCTGCAGTGAGACAGTGAGATACCCCGTGACGGCAGAGCCCTTGACGAGAACCGTATCAAGGACGAAGCACGGTGTCGCCCAGGCGAGTGGCTGGAGGGGACTGGAGATGGGCACCCGGGGCAGAGAACGGAATGCCTGAAGTCGATGAGAGGGGTTGCCTGTAATTGCTGCAGAACGCGAACTTGCTGAGCCCTGCAGACAGATCGTAATAAAGGCACAGCTGAAACGCCGAAGAAGCTGGGCCCGAACGGGAGGCATTGCAACAGTAACAATGCATAGCGGGCGAGCCAGATAACTGATGCTCCGGATCCTGAGAGCAGAACAAGCGATGAAGACAAAAGTGATACATTAGTATCGGAGACTACCTTAACCAGGCAGGGCCGCGACATTGAAGAAGCCCGGCGATCGGTGAGGTGTATTGTTTCTCATGTCACAACGAAGAGAGAGATGGATGCACGGCGTGGTGAGATGCCTCAGGGCAGGTTGTGAAGAGCGCCCACATTGGATGTTGTTGGTCCGAGCCGCGGTGACAGAGTGCGCAGCACTATAAAAGTGAGAATATTTTGGATGCACCCGTTGTACGGTGGACACTACCCAGTCTGGGTGAATGGCCAGTGAAAGTGCCCAATGCAGCATTACTGATTACACCAGTTTAAATAACGAAATACGCAGAGGCACATTGATAGAAGAGAGACGGCTGTGGATATAAGCAGTGGAGTGAGGAGCGCAAAGTGCCCAAAAGCTGGGTGTTTATGATAGGGGAAAAGATTAGTCTCCAAGATGCAGTGTTAATGACTCCAATCAAGCAGTCCCACTAAGTCAGTGCCTTGTCTGGGATTGCTCAAGGGAAGCCCTTATTTATATATTTTTATGTCCAGTTCGTGTACTCTGGATGACCACCCTTATATAACACCCCTCTCTTAGAATCCCCCTGACCCCACTGAGCCAAGAAGTAAGTTTGTTTTGCAAATTTAAAAGGTCTATTTGAGAATTAAACAATATATATATATATCGCACTTTTATAATAAATTAATAATTGATATCACACTTAGACATATGACAGTGAGTGATCAACAATAGCACACTGGGTAATTACTTAGGAGTAGTATAGAGGATATGGTAGCTGAGAATGCTTTATATGGTACAAGGAAATGCAAGGTGGAAAAGAAGCAACACAGGAATAAACTTGATATGATTTCAGCAAAAGGTAATATAATCACTTTTCCCCTTTTAGCAATTCACCCCCCCTCTATGCAATGTAAGGAGGTGGAAGTAACACACACAGTCTTCAGGAATACAATCACAGTACAATACAAATTCAGTTCCCCCCTAGCAAGCTTAGAGAAACAGGGATGATTTTAAACACAGGCAAAGTACTTTAAAGGTGGTATGCAAAGAAGGGAAAATATGCTAAAAATTATTTTAATTCCCTCTAGAGGTTCAGGGTGAGTGATAGCTAATTTAAATTAGTTCAGGATCACTTTAGCAATACTCTATGAATGATTGTCAGGTTGCAAACGAATTTCAGCAGAGGAAAGCAAGGAGCTGCTATTTTGCCAAGTGAAGAAATTGAGCCAAATCACAATTCGCGGCAATTTTTCCGAGTGCGTCGAGCGCGATTCCGGAAAAAGTATAATGAATAGAAAGTCGGTTCTGGGTTTGTTGGAACAAACGGTTACGGAGATACGGACGATTTCGTGAAGGTAGATTCTCAAAAGAAAAGTCAAGCTCAGAATGACAGATGACAGTTTTCAGGTTTGAGATCACAGAAGGAACACAAGATTTCTAGGATGCAGTTCTCAATAGGTTAAAATAGTTTGAATTAGTTTATTTTAAACTAAGAGATTGGGTTTTGCACAGTTCTGGCGGTACTCACACTATATTTTGGACAGGAATGCGACTTCGCCACGGATCGGATCAGGATTGGACTGCGGTTCCCTCGCCACGGACGGTCTCTGCCTGGTTCTGCTCACAGCGATCTGGGTCAGCTCTGCTAGCGGCACTGCACAGCAGTCTGGATCTCTGGTTCTGGCAAAAGTTCTTGGCACTGCACGGCGGTCTGGTCTCTGGTTCCGGGTACAGCTCTGCTTTCTGGGTGTTTCTGGCACAGGGTTTTAGGCCAGAATCAAACAGCTCAGCCCGGCTGTTTTACTCTGATGTGCCCCTTGGAAGTCTGGGGTGAATCAGTTTGCAAAAGATTTTGAGGCCTGCTGACAAATTCTGAAGTCTGAATTCAAAGTTCTGGTCTCTGTCTGGATTTGAAGTCTAAGTGCTGGATCTGGTGTCTTCTGGCAAAACGCTCCGCAAGAAATCAGCTTGAAGTGGGAAGTGAATGTCCCTACCTGTCCTGCACAGTCTCCTTTTATATGTTTAGAAAGTGGGAGGGTCGGCTCATCTTCTATGCCCAACCCTCTCAACTTATCATTGGCCAGGTCCTCCTCTCTCCCTTGATTGGGAGAACTGGGTTGTGAGTCAGAGTGATGAGGTAGGTTTATAGTCAGAGGATCCTCCCCTTGTCAAATTGCACACAAATCTATTTCTGATCCAAATACATATTTATCTATGTACCATTTTTCTAATATTATACGTCCAGTTAACATATTTTCTGTAGCACCAAACCATCCGATCCCTGTCTTTGTAAGATGTCGTGTCCACTTATGACAGAATTCTGCCCTTTTCATCCAGATAACGACCTCTAAACCTTTCCAGATTTTACACAAATGTGCACCAGGGATATGGGTTTCAGATGATAAAGTGTCAGATTTTTAACATGCATACATTTGGAGAAGCAACCTTTTTTCCGCTACTATCCCCAAGAACATACCACAGGGTCCTAACACCTCTTAAAATGTGCACAGAAAAATCACAAGAATGATGATGTTATTTATATAATTTTTACAAGTCCGCACTATGAATTATCCATCTTTTTAAAATTATGCTCTGGCCCCGAGGGGTGTGGTTTTCCAAAGCACATGGTGGAATTTCTGGTTTATCCACTTCCCCCAAGCTCAGCTTGCTCACATGCAGTGCCCCTCCCCGTTTCCTTCCAAGAGGAAGCCATTTAGGACCCCCCTAATTTAACATTTGCCTGGGCCAAGGACAGTGCTTTGTTTATTTTCCTGCAGTCCGCAGGTGCTCCTCCCCTGATTCAATCAGGGAGGTGTCATCTCCTTTTGGTGGGGGCAGCAGAATGCAGCCAGGCCTGAGAGGAGTGGCTGAGCAAGTTTCACTCCTGTCGGGGGTAGTTGCCGGGCAGAATTCACTCTCTTCAAGCCAGGCTTCAGCTAAATGTCACTTTAGTTCCCAGTTTTCTACATTCAAATCAAACAGACAAATTTTACACATGCAGCTAGAACGCTGATTCTAAGTTCAAAACTATGACATTTCAACAGTTGCAAACTATGTGACACTCAACAGTAGGTCACTCATTTATTTTAAACATTTAGATTTTAGTGTCTTTCAGTCCAATTTCACTTCAGCTGCTGACATCCACAGCTCGGCCAGTTTTGTTATAAACATTGTTTTGGGCTCTTTCTCTTTCCAGATTTTGTATGCACACAAGCCTACATTCTGCCAAATGTCTGCTGGTGTTCATTGAGATTTTTGAATATCTTGCAATGTTTAAAATAGGCATTTTTAGCTTGCATTTCAGAGAAACAAAGGTGATTTCAACGCGCTTTTTTATTTTAGCCAATGGCACTGCTGTTTTTCCTTTGGCACACATTTCACTCATGGCACTCCTGGCCCCTCACGCTCGCACTGGTGGGTGGCAGGTCAGGGGACCATTTTGCTGTGCGCAAAACTGCGCGGTTCTCCAGGATTCTGGCGCAAATGTGGGCTTTTCCACCCTCTTGGATTTCCTAAGCCCACAGCACCAAGTGTTGCAGCATAATAACTTGAACGTGGGCCAAGACACCCAACAAGCCCCCCCGCCTGACTGCGCTTTAATTTCGAGTCGAGGGGGAGTCGGGTGCAATGGATGTTTTGATCCGCGCGTTGGTATGTCCGCATCCTCTTCTTCCAATTCTGCAGATGGCACAGTTCAGCATCTTTTCCTCCATCCGGTTGGATCGATCAGTTCTCCTGGCCGGTCCTGATGGGAATATTGGGCGGTATCCTGGGCCCCTCGGATCTTTGCTCCCGGTCCCTGGGTCGTCTTCCTTGGTCAGTCTCCATGGTTTCATCTCTCCTAGGATGATAAAGCAAAAGCGGCAATACCTATTCGTAGACATTTCTCCCCCACTATTGATATAGTAGGGCGGCATATACATTTTATAGTCAAAAACATGAACATATACATTTTTTAAATCAGGAGGCAAGACATGTTCAAGAATCATAGAATTTTATAGGCTATATGTGGAATATTTTATGGTGGAACTGAATTAATATGGAGCGGTCCCCTCTGGTATTGCAGAGGACTCCTCCAGTTGCTGCAGAGTGTGCCTGGGATGGCAACACTTTAGCTGATTTATATGGACCCACTTGTCTTCCCCTTCCGCCAGACTACCTTTGGGGATGCGGATCTTATAAGCTACTGTGGAGATCTTGTCTATAATTTCAAACGGTCCCTTCCATGTAGGCAAAATAATTTCGCTGTTTGGCATGGTTCCTTTGGAAATTGTATAGATAGACCCGGTCTCCCACATTATATTCCTTCCTGGTGGTCTTCAGGTCGTAGTGGGTCTTCATGCTATCAGCTGATCTTTCTAGATTCCGCTGAGCATAGGCAAAAGCATGTTGGAGGTGTTTCCTTAAATTCTCCACATACTCATGAGTTGTGGAGGCATTTATCAACGTCTGCTCTTGGGTCCTGTAGAGCAAATGCTAGGGAAGCACCATCTTGCGTCCAGTCATCAGCTCAAATGGTGACATTTTAGTTGCAGATGACGGGGTAGATCTGATGGCCATTGGGACCAGAGGTAATCGGATGTCCCAACTTGGCCCAGAATCTGCCACAAACTTTTTTAAGATGCTCACAATGGTCCGGTTGTAGCGTTCCACTGCCCCAGAAGAAGCTGGCCGGTAAGCAATATGTAACTTCCTTTTGACCCCCAGTATCTCCCACATCTTTGTCATTACCTCGCTGGTGAAATGGCTACCTCTGTCTGACTCAATCCTTTGAGGTAGACCAAAACGGGAAAAGATGTGGTTAATCATCAGGGCAGCTGCTGTTTCTGCCTTGCAGTTTGGTGCCGGGAGACATTCCACCAACTTGGTAAACAAGCATGTAACCGTCAACATGTACTTGTTTCCTCTAGACGAGCGAATCACAGGGCCTACGAAGTCGATTTGCAAATCTGACCATGGCAGTGTCATCCCCCTCTTTTGGAGAGGCGCCCTGTGTGTGAGGGATGATGGCTGAAATTGTGCACACACAAGACACCCCTTCAAGTATTGGTCGAGGTCCTGCCCCATGTGTGGCCAGTATGCAACCTCTCTTAAGATCTCAAGTGTTGTGTGAAACCCCCTATGACCGGCTGTGGCCGCATCATGGGCGTGACTTTACATCAGGCTTCGGAATGAGGTAGGGACCACCCACTGATCATGGCCAGCTTGAGATTTCCTTACCAACAAACCGTCTTGGATTCGGAACATCTTTGAACATTTCATCAACACTCTAAGGTCCTCCTTCCCAATGTAATCGATATCCGTCAGGGGAAAGTTCTCAGGGTCCTCAATGTGTTGGTAGAACTTACCAATTATTGTATCCCCCTTTTGAGCCGTAATTAAATCAGCATCAGGGGTCTCCTTACTCCATTGTGCAGTTGAAAGATCATTCTGAACATTTGTCTGGGACCTAGTGATAGCAGTGACCTGGATTTCCCCAACAGGGACTCTATTTCTATTAGATCCCCTTGGATGGCCCTGGTTTTGGCCAGCTGATCAGCTAAGCCATTTCCAGTTTTGTCTGGTCCCTCTACTTTGGAATGACCCTTGTTCTTTTTCCAGTAGATGGTCATCCCATTCGAGGTGACCAGGTCATCAATGTTTTGGATTAACTTCCCATGTTTCAAGGGTTTGTTATTAGCACATAACATGCCTCTGGTTTTCCAATTAACCAGGTGCTCCACGAACCCGTTCCGTACATAATCCGAATCTGTGATTATGACCAGTTTGTGGAGTTGATGTTGGACAGCAGTGAGGATGGCTTGATGCACAGCCATCAACTCTGCTACCTGACTACTTCGGGGACCAATTTTGTACCCAGAGGAGGGTTCTGGGGACTCATTCACCCTACGCCGGCCACCAGTTCTTTTTCCCCGTTGTTGTCAACATGGTAAGAGAATCCATCTACATAGACAGTGGGCATTCCCTCACACTTGTCTTCTTCAAAGACTTTGTGGGGGGGAATTAAGGTATGCCTCCATGTTGTCCTTGATTTTTAGACTTTCGTCCTCGAGACAGTTTTCTCTGGCACAATCATGCAAGTCAGCCAGACCTTGCGCGAGGGGACTCTTCTTGTTTTGGCCATATCTGACCTCCACAAGAAAGCCTTGCATTGACAGAATCCAGGAAGTAATTCGGGAATTACTCACATTTCCGGCCTGGATTCTGTCACTTTGGAGGTATTGCAGAGGCTGGTGTGGAGTCTCCACTATGATGTGTTCCCCCTGGATGAACGGGCGGTAATTCTTCAATGCCCACACCGTTGCCAGGAGTGCCTTTTCACAATCGTTGAATTTTTCCTCCACAGAGGATAAAGTTTTGCTCGCCTAGGAGATTACTTTATTGACCTTGTCATGCTTTTGGTATAATACTGCCGTCAAGCACGTATTAGAGAACCCTGTCTCCAGGAAGAACTCCTTGTTTCTGACAGGGTAAGCCAGGCAAGGTGCTTGTGAGAGGCTTCTTTTGAGTCTTCTTTTGAGTTGTCTTACTGCCTCGGATTGTTCTGGACCCCATTCCCACTTGACCCCCCCCTTCAAAAGATGAATCAGGGGTCTGGTGATCTCTGCGTAGCCCTCAATGAACTTTCTGCTGTAATTAGTCAGTCCAAGGAGGCTCCTTAGTTCCCGCAGAGTTGTGGGATCCTTCAGTTTCTGAAGTGCTTCCACTTTCTTTTCTTGGGGACAGAGACCCTGAGGAGTAATCTCATGCCCCAAGAAATTAACACGGGATCTACACCACTGTGCTTTCTGAAAGGAAAGTTTTGCTCCGGCGGCCCTCAACTGCGTCAGACCATAACGGATCTCCGCTATGTGTTCTTCCACAGATGAACTTTTGATGAGGACATCATCTACATAAGCCAGGTTACCCCTCGCACCCAGGTCGGGCATGGCCTTGTGTAGGAAAATGTTGAATTCATTGCCGGAGTTGAGGTATCCGAAAGGAGTTCGGGTCCATGTGTACTGCTGGCCCCCAAAGGTGAAAGCCAGTTTGTATTGGTCCTCCCTACTGACAGGCACGGTCCAGTATCCATTGGTCAGGTCTATTGCAGTGAATACCTGTGACCCCTGAATCTGGGCCAGCCCTTGGTCAATGCAGGGCAGAGGCCATCGGGAAGTATGGACCCGTTTGTTGAGCTCCCTAAGGTCGGCACAGAGTCTCCACTGGCCGTTTGGCTTCAATATTCCCAGCACCGGATTATTGAAGGTGCTGTGTACTGGACGGATTATTCCCTGGGACTCAAGGTTCTTAATTATTTCAGTAAGGGACTCCATGGATGCGAGAGGCAAATGATTTTGCTTCACAAACACTGGAGTCATTCCAGGGTCCGTGGGAATTGTTGTTGTGTGGATGTCGGTGCGACCACAGTCATATGAGTCTACCGCAAAGAGATCTTGGAAATCCAAGAAAACTTGTTTCAACTTTTGCTTCTGTTCCAGAGTCACACAGGCATCAGTCAGGTTGACTCTCTCTTCCACTATCTACCTGAAGCCTGGAAAGACTTCTGGTTTTGCTATCTCAGCGGCCTCCTCCAGCTGGGTGGAGAAGTCCCTGGTCAGAGTGCTGATATGGACTGGAGGCTTCAGGTGGGAAAGGCAGCCCTCATGGACCTGGAAAATCACCTCATCCCTTCTAAAGTCACAAGTCACGTCTTCCTTACCATAAGGGCAGGAGGTGTACACCAGGAAGTTCCCCCCATGCCGGGTAAAGATCCTGTCTGGTGTTGTATTGTCATCACTGTCACTGTCAAAACAGTCCTTGGGGATTGGTCCTAACAGTTCATTTCCTAAATCAATGGAGAAATGTCGGTCATCAACCGCCATTCCAATAATGGTGCCTGCGGCTAGAGTAATACTCTTTAAGTCGCTGTTATCCACCTCTATTGAAATGGTGTCATGTTCTATGTTGACTAATGGTGTTGGGTTTACCCCTAACCCTTGCTGTTGAAGGAAAGCATTTAGATGAATATAAGCATCAGGGTTTTTCAATTTTTGTCCTATTTTAACTTTCACTTCCAGGGAGAATTGTCGGGTCCTTTCTGGGATGGTGACTTCCTCTTTAATCTGAATTTCAAATGCATAAGGTAGCAATTGAGCTGACCTAAATGCTTTTTCTGGATCATCAAAGCCCATGGGATTATCCGCTAATCGGGACCAAGCTTTGAAGTTTATTAGGTCCAAACTAATGGCAAAGCGATTGAGAATGTCACTGCCTAAGTAAAAGGCGGCAGTGACGTCTCGCACTACCCAACAATTATGGACTATGCTCTTGTTGCCAATGGAGATTTTGAGCATACACCTGCTTGGCAGGAGATGTTTGGAATTGGGTGCTTCCAGGTCCATTTCCCATTTGTCTTTCAGTTTGAATGTGGGAATGGCTGTATCTTTTGGGAGTTGGCGGAACATGGCTTCGCTGATGAAGCTCTTACCGTTGTTCACACACACTCGAGCGAGAACAGAGTCCTTCCCATCATTTAACTGAACAGGGATGAACAACTGCTCTCCAATCTGCTGAATATCAGCCAGGCTCTGAGCTGATTTCACATCTTTCTGGACTATCGGAGTGGGAATGTCTGATTGTGGATTAGTAAAGAATTTCAGAGTATTTCCTTCCAGTGTGGAATACCACCTTAAACTGGAAGGAAGGTTGATTTTCAGAAATAGAGAGGACCCCCCATCACCAGTCTGTTGCCCTACTGCTATTACTGTCACGTCTGGAATTTGGTTGTTCTGGAAGTGAAATTCTACTTGGTCAGATTTTTGTTCAACCATGTGGCAGGTGCCGTTTAAAGTAACATGGTTGACACTCTGTTTTAATTTTATTGGTCGGCTAGTCTGGGTTCAGAGGACCTTGTTTATGCAATCTATTAGGGGTGACAACCTTCTCAGGAGGTCATTCCCTAGTAAACAAGGGATGCCCTCTGGAGTCACTACTATGACCGGGTGTCTCACCTTGTGTCGCCCAATTTTGATGTCCAAATCTGCAGTCCCCTCGATGGGAATTTCCTTCCCGTCAAAGTTCTGGAGTTGTCCAGAAAGAGAGGTGAGGGGGATTTGGTACTTCTCCCCCCTACCTTAATTCAGTTAATCAAAGGCCCTTTTGGACAGAAGGGTAGCTTGGGATCTAGTGTCCACCAATGCCAAAATTGTACCCTGCCCCTGTACTTTTACCGGGGCATAGTATCTTCCCTCCTTCTCCTCAAGGGGGCACAGATAATGCACATTTTTGGAAACTGGTGGGCTAACTTTCTGGTTTTGGACATTGAGAGAGAAGAAATTTGGGCAGAATTCTGTGGAGAGCCTTGGGAATCTGTAAACAAAAATTGGCAACTTGAAATGGTTATGGGTTCCCCTGGTTCCGGTTCTGGGCCGCCGCCCCCGTTTTTGGAGGCAGTCATCAGGATGGGTTTGACCCATGGGATTTTGGTATTGTTGGTTCTGGGATAGAATGAGGGGCGGCGACAGCTCAATCCCCACATCTACCCAGTCTATTGATTCGGTTTTAGGTTCCCCTGGTTCCGGTTCTGGGCCGCCCCCCGCTCTTTGGAGGCAGTCACTCGGATGGGTTTGAACCAGGGAAGTTTGGTTTTGTTGGTTCTGGGATAGGATGATGGGCGGCAACAGCTCAATCCCCACATCTACCCAGTCTAGGTTGGAATCCCTTGGGACCCATTTTTCCTTGGGAGGAGTTCTCCCATCTCTGAAGGAGAAGATCCTTTTCCCAGGATCCTCTGAGGATCCCTCTCCCTCACATTGGAAGACCTGTACCTTCTCCACAAAATGGGTCTGTTTGGGTACTTTGTTTCTCCTACCTCCTCTCTGCTCCTTGGGTGGCAGACTTTCAGGGGTATGAGATTTTGTTTCCGGTTCCTGGTTTTCCAGGGGCTGTTTACAAGTTGGGAAGGAAGCTTCCTCCAAGGCTTTACACCCCCTTCCCCTTGTGCCTCCTCCCTGGGAACCGGTGGGTTATCAGGGTGCTGCCCCCGTCATTGTTCTGGAGTACCAGGCCCAGAGTTTGGGGCATTCTGCACTGGCATGCTCATCTGAGGGTTCTGTTGAGCCCTCAGTATGTGACCCAGATCCCGTGCCATATTTTGGACCTGGCGCTCTAACTGTGAAACCCGCTCAGGCTGATACAGGGTCCTGTTTTCTCCCCTGGGCTGATCCCGGGAGGGGTAGCTATCCCTTCTCTGGTAATACCCTGGGTTGGGAAGATTTGGGTACCCCTCCACCCTTGGCCTCCCCTCTCCCGGATTAGGTTGTCTGGGCTCAGGGAATTGGGGAAAGAAGGATGGATGGTTTTGGGGTTGGAAATTGGGTGGATACCTGGGAAAAAAGTTCTGCCCAGTGTTTGGGGAATGTCTGCCCTCCTGTGGGAAGTTAAGAGGGAAGTTCCCTGGGTCATGTGCTTGGCTGGATCCCCCCCTTGGGCTGGAGGAGTCCACACATAACCCAGGATTGGTCTGTTTCCCTTGTAGCGAGGACTTACATAGTCAGGGGAGCGGGGGACCCCATTTGTGGGACTACCTCCTTGACCCCCTGTCTGTGACTGGCCCGAGGGCCTTCTGGGCTGTGAATTATTTGGTGCAGGCAGGGTTTTAGGTCCCCCCATCTCCAAATCTAAAACGGGGGCAACCTTTACCTCTGCCACCTTGGCAACAGCAGGGGTGCTGTTGGTTTTGTTTTTTTTTTGGCTGATTCTTGTTTTCCACCGGTTTCTGCACCTCATAGATGCGGGTGGCTTGCTCAATGACCCAGTCTAAAGATCTTTTCTCGTGAAAATCTCTCACGAGCTGGGTCATTATGTATTTGGGGAGAGCATGGAAAAATGTGTTGATGAGTTTTCTGCTGTCCGTGCGCACCCTTCCGGTGGTCTGCACAAAGGCACGCTTCAATTCTTGCACGAATTCTTGTGGGGCCTGATCCTCCCCACATTGCAAATTGTAGGCTGCCTTGCGAGCCTCTTGGGGATTCCGGTGCACAGAAAAGTGTTTCAAGATGGCCGCCCTATAGGTGGGCCATCTTGAATGATTTTGGTCCTCCAGCCCCGCAAAGAAACTGGAGTATTCTGGGGAGAATGTCCATTTGACGTACTGGATGCAGCTACTGCTGTCCTTCAAATGGAAGGTCTCCATCATTTGCTCAAAGAGCTCCAAGTGTTCCCACACAGAATACTTGGAGGTCTTGTGATAAGGCGTGATGACACTCCTGATTGCCTTAATCTGTTTTAAGGGGTCCTTAAGCAAGGCCCTTTTTGCCTTATTGGCCTTTTTGGTTCGGGTAACCCTGGTCCATTCATCCTCCGACTCAGAAGCACTGCTCCCAGAGGTGCCTGTCTGATCTTCCAGGTTTTCCCGGATTCTGCGAGCCTGGGAATGGCTGGCAGAATGTGGGGACCTGGTCTCCTGTGTCCTGTGATGCTCAAAGAAGTCTTCAGATCCCTCCTTGCTACCAGGATTTGCTGGGTACCCCCCCCCCCCACTGAACAAACTGGGCAGAGGTTTTCAGGATGCCCTTAGTGGGCCTATTCTCTTGGTGTTCCCCACTAAATTGCACTGGGCTTAGGTGCCCACACCTGGATTCCCGCCCATCCATTCCTGGGAGGTACTGGCCTATGAGCCCCATCTTTTTGGCTGGATAGTAATCTGCCATCCCTGTGGCCCCATGCTCATGTGCGCCAGGGGACATGAGGGTGGCAGAGTCCAGGGCCTGGGAGAGATGAAGGCCTCTGGTACTATGGCTCCTGAGGTTATGCTCAGGTGTTTCCATTTCCTAGCGAACTTCATCTCTATCAGCCCCTGCTCCTGGTTGCAATGCAAGAGCCTGGGCTTTCAGTTCCTCAACCAAGGCCTTACTAGACTCTATCAGTCTCTCCTGCATGGCTACCTGTTGCTGGAGCCTATCATTGTGCTGACAGAGAGCCTCATACTCTCTCTGTGCCTCCTGATTGGTCCTGGAGTACTGGGCCAGTCTTTGCTGCAGGAGGGTTACCTCCTGAATCCCATCCCTACTGGCCTGCTCCTTTCTTGCCAGAGCATCTTCCACCCTCCTGGTGTGCTCTAACAAGTTCTGATGCTCTTTTTGGAGGTCACCCAGACCCTGGAGGGCCAGGTGATTTTCTTCCATTTTCCTTTTTAAGTGGCAGACTTCCTGGCCTAAGGTATTCCTTTCCTGAGTAAGAGCCTGCATCTGTGCCGCCAGGTCGTCCCTCTGCCGTTGAAGGGCACCAGCTTTCTGGCGCTCTTCATCAAACTCTGTCTGGGTATCCAGGTCTTTCAAAATCATTTTATTGCTTTCCTCTTTCTCTCTGTCTAGTTGGATTTGCAAGGTGGCTACCTGCTCTGTGCATGCCCTGTTGAAATTGATCTGTTGCTCCAGCTTTTTCTGGCACTGCAGTAAGGAGTCCAAACTGTCTTGGTGCTCCTTCTGCAAAGCCACAATTCTGGTATCCTGGTCAAACTTTTCCTGTTGCAGGATATCCATATCCTCCATTTTAATGATGTATTGTCTACTCTCGTTTTCTGACTCCTGGCTTCTGTGCAGCCTCTGCTCAGAAGAGACCAGGTCAGATTGGGCCTTTTCTAACGCCATCTGTTGCCTATTTGCCTGATCTTGGCCTTCAGAACATTTGTCCTGCATGGCTCCCATATATAGATACAAATATGCCGCTATCCTGGTAATCTTATTGTGTTCATCTTTGGCCTTAGGAGTGTTACGCTCACCTGGCTCCCACGGAGGCGCTGGTCTGGTCTGGGTTGCTGTGGCCTCTTCAAGCGTGATGCGCAGAATTCGGACCAACGATTGAACAGGACCCCCAAATCCTGCTTGTCGGGCCCGTAGGATTATCCTTCTGCAGATGAGAAAGGGGATTAACTGTCTGCCGACTAGTGTGCTTGCTCCCCCTTTCCCCCCTTCGTTCTTCTCTGATTCCTCCAAAACCCCCGGTTTAAGTTCACCTTATGGTTTGGAAGGATGAACTCTCCATCCTGCTTCTGGTGCAGGGGCGCGCGTTCGTCCAGTTACTTCACTGGTTTTCAGAATGGCGCTGGCACATCCACTTGACTTTTCTGAGCGATACGCCGTATGTATGAAGATGCAAAAGTTCAAGTGTGGGCCTCCTTTTATGTTGTCTTTTCTGTCCTTTATTTCAGGTGCAGAACAAAGGCGATGCATTGAGGGGTTAAATTGACGGTGGTAAAATCAGGTGAGTTAGTGATGAGGGCGACCCCTCTAAATGTCTTTATAATTCCCCAGTAATGTCTTTTGTCCTTTCCCCATAGGGGCCGGGGTGCGGTACCTGCCAAAGATGCGGCGCCGACCCGAGATGTGGAATGGTTCACCAAGAAAAGCCGGTAAGTAATATGGCTGAAAATGTCCTTTCCCCATAGGGGCCGGGGTGCGGTACCTGCCAAAGATGCGGCGCCGACCCGAGATGTGGAATGGTTCAACAAGAAAAGCTGGTAAGTAATATGGCTGAAAATTCGGCTTTCCTCTTGTGTTCCCTTGCTCACCTTTTGTCTCTTCTTCTCTCCCCTAGGTGCAGAGATGTGGCGACCGGTGCTGAGAGCCGCGATGGAGCCGGGCGGCGTCTCGGGAACAGGTGAGTGAAGCGCGGCGCTGCAGCGAGCAACGCAGTGCTTTTAAATGGAAGTCTTCCTTCAGGAATGCTGGCGTGAAGATTCCGGATGCAGGTAAGAAGGTTGAATAAGTTCTTGGTTTTCACCTTTCTCTTCTCTTATTCCCTTACAGGTGTTCCAGGTTCGAGGCGGGCGTGGCTGGAGTCCAGGTGCAGGAGCAGACACGGTGAGCGTTCAGCTGCTGGGATGCAGAACAACACGAAGCACGTGTGGCTGTCCGGGCATGGCTTAAATAGCTTTGGAAGAAGTTCCAGGTGAGTATTCTTCCACAGCCCCACCCATGTAACAAAATAGTTCCTTCAGAAAAATAGTCCCTCCTAAGCCTCATTTGGCTTGGTTCTTCATGCAGCATGGTCTGCATCAGGTGAGTGTGCAGCATGGTCTGCTTCAGGTAAGTGCACCAAACACTTCCCCTTGTGAGCCTGGCACCTATGGCGCCAGGACTGATGTCCAACATGAGCCTGGCGCCAACGACGCCAGGACAGAGTCCAAAGAGCCCCTATAAAGGGCCGCTGGGCTTTTACCCGGGGGGGTGATGCCTGCTCCCCGGGGTGCTGGGCCTTGCCTGGTGCTCCGGGGGTAGGCATCATGACAAGGAGTCATATATAGTTCACTCAGGGCCACATGTAAGGGACCCTGATCTCTCCAGGTATCTGACCCAGTTGTAGTGACCTGTTGTGTGATCGCCTGCAACCATACATTTTGGTCCTGTTCAGACCATTCAAGTCTCACAAACAGTTTATGTAAGAGGTGCTCCCTAGCTATCTTCATATCTACCAAGGTCGTCATTCTGGAGATTGATTTCCTTCCTGACTTACAGACGTTTATATTTTATTTTGCAAAGCAGACCGTTTCCTTAGAGCGTTCCTTTGAGGAGTGCTTTACAGCGTAACACAGCGTGGTGATCTAACAGTATATTTATCCTGTCAGCTGGCACACTGTATTAATCTGCACAAGTGATAGATCTAATCCAGAATCCCCGGCTACCAGCCCCCACTTTGTTAATGACTCCAATCAAGCAGTCCCACTAAGTCAGTGCCTTGTCTGGGATTGCTCAAGGGAAGCCCTTGTTTATATATTTTTATGTCCAGTTCGTGTACTCTGGATGACCACCCTTATATAACACCCCTCTCTTAGAATCCCCCTGACCCCACTGAGCCAAGAAGTAAGTTTGTTTTGCAAATTTAAAAGGTTTATTTGAGAATTAAACAATATAGATATATATCGCACTTTTATAATAAATGAATAATTGATATCACACTTAGACATATGACAGTGAGTGATCAACAATGGATGATGTGATACTAGCACACTGGGTAATTACTTAGGAGTAGTATAGAGGATAAGGTAGCTGAGAATGCTTTATATGGTACAAGGAAATGCAAGATGGAAAAGAAGCAACACAGGAATAAACTTGATATGATTTCAGCAAAAGGTAATATAATCACTTTTCCCCTTTTGGCAATTCACCCCCCTCTATGCAATGTAAGGAGGTGGAAGTAACACACACAGTCTTCAGGAATACAATCACAGTACAATACGAATTCAGTTCCCCCCTAGCAAGCTTAGAGAAACAGGGATGATTTTAAACACAGGCAAAGTACTTTAAAGGTGGTATGCAAAGAAGGGAAAATATGCTAAAAATTATTTTAATTCCCTCTAGAGGTTCAGGGTGAGTGATAGCTAATTTAAATTAGTTCAGGATCACTTTAGCAATGCTCTATGAATGATTGTCAGGTTGCAAACGAATTTCAGCAGAGGAAAGCAAGGAGCTGCTATTTTGCCAAGTGAAGAAATTGAGCCAAATCGCAATTCGCTGCAATTTTTCCGAGTGCGTCGAGCGCGATTCCGGAAAAAGTATAATGAATAGAAAGTCGGTTCTGGGTTCGTTGGAACAAACGGTTACGGAGATACGGACGATTTCGTGAAGGTAGATTCTCAAAAGAAAAGTCAAGCTCAGAATGACAGATGACAGTTTTCAGGTTTGAGATCACTGAAGGAACACTAGATTTCTAGGATGCAGTTCTCAGTAGGTTAAAATAGTTTGAATTAGATTATTTTAAACTAAGAGATTGGGTTTTGCACAGTTCTGGCGGTACTCACACTATATTTTGGACAGGAATGTGACTTCGCCACGGATCGGGTCAGGATTGGACTGCGGTTCCCTCGCCACGGACGCTCTCTGCCTGGTTCTGCTCACAGCGATCTGGGTCAGCTCTGCTAGCGGCACTGCACAGCAGTCTGAATCTCTGGTTCTGGCAAAAGTTCTTGGCACTGCACGGCGGTCTGGTCTCTGGTTCCGGATACAGCTCTGCTTTCTGGGTGTTTCTGGCACAGGGTTTTAGGCCAGAATCAAACAGCTCAGCCCGGCTGTTTTACTCTGATGTGCCCCTTGGAAGTCTGGGGTGAATCAGTTTGCAAATGATTTTGAGGCCTGCTGACAAATTCTGAAGTCTGAATTCAAAGTTCTGGTCTCTGTCTGGATTTGAAGTCTAAGTGCTGGATCTGGTGTCTTCTGGCAAAACGCTCCTCCAGAAATCAGCTTGAAGTGGGAAGTGAATGTCCCTATCTGTCCTGCACAGTCTCCTTTTATGTGTTTAGAAAGTGGGAGGGTCGGCTCATCTTCTATGCCCAACCCTCTCAACTTATCATTTGCCAGTTCCTCCTCTCTCCCTTGATTGGGGGAACTGGGTTGTGAGTCAGAGTGATGAGCTAGGTTTATGGTCAGAGGATCCTCCCCTTGTCAAATTGCACTCAAATCTATTTTTGATCCAAATACATATTTATCTATGTACCATTTTTCTAATATTATACGTCCAGTTAACATATTTTCTGTAGCACCAAACCATCCGATCCCTGTCTTTGTAAGATGTCGTGTCCACTTATGACAGAATTCTGCCCTTTTCATCCAGATAACGACCTCTAAACCTTTCCAGATTTTACACAAATGTGCACCAGGGATATGGGTTTCAGATGATAAAGTATCCGATTTTTAACATGCATACATTTGGAGTAGCAACCTTTTTTCCGCTACTATCCCCAAGAACATACCACAGGGTCCTAACACCTCTTAAAATGTGCACAGAAAAATCACAAGAATGATGATGTTATTTATATAATTTTTACAAGTCCGCACTATGAATTATCCATCTTTTTAAAATTATGCTCTGGCCCCGAGGGGTGTGGTTTTCCAAAGCACATGGTGGAATTTCTGGTTTATCCACTTCCCCCAAGCTCAGCTTGCTCACATGCAGTGCCCCTCCCCGTTTCCTTCCAAGAGGAAGCCATTTCCGACCCCCCTTATTTAACATTTGCCTGGGCCAAGGACAGTGCTTTGTTTAGTTTCCTGCAGTCAGCAGGTGCTTCTCCCCTGATTCAATCAGGGAGGTGTCATCTCCTTTTGGTGGGGGCAGCAGAATGCAGCCAGGCCTGGGAAGAGTGGCTGAGCAAGTTTCACTCCTGTCGGGGGTAGTTGCTGGGCAGAATTCACTTTCTTCAAGCCAGGCTTCAGCTAAATGTCACTTTAGTTCCCAGTTTTCTACATTCAAATCAAACTGACAATTTTTACACATGCAGCTAGAATGCTGATTCTAAGTTCAAAACTATGACATTTCAACAGTTGCAAACTATGTGACACTCAACAGTAGGTCACTCATTTATTTTAAACATTTAGATTTTAGTGTCTTTCAGTCCAATTTCACTTCAGCTGCTGACATCCACAGCTCGGCCAGTTTTGTTATAAACTTTGTTTTGGGCTCTTTCTCTTTCCAGATTTTGTATGCACACAAGCCTACATTCTGCCAAATGTCTGCTGGTGTTCATTGAGATTTTTGAATATCTTGCAATGTTTAAAATAGGCATTTTTAGCTTGCATTTCAGAGAAACAAAGGTGATTTCAACGCGCTTTTTTATTTTAGCCAATGGCACTGCTGTTTTTCCTTTGGCACACATTTCACTCATGGCACTCCTGGCCCCTCACGCTCGCACTGGTGGGTGGCAGATCAGGGGACCATTTTGCTGTGCGCAAAACTGCGCGGTTCTCCAGGATTCTGGCGCAAATGTGGGCTTTTCCACCCTCTTGGATTTCCTAAGCCCACAGCACCAAGTGTTGCAGCATAATAACTTGAACGTGGGCCAAGACACCCAACAGCAGCAAGATAATTTGAAACGTGGGAGGACACAACCCACTCGGAGAAATAGCTCAACGAACACAAACTTATACAGGGGTGCCTCTAGGATAATTGCTCCAGGCTTGAAGTGATACACTGGTGCTGCATCAAAACAGAGGAGCAGGATTGATACACCAGAGAGCAAGCGGCCTCAGACACATAACTGAGGCTGCAAGATGTCAGGGCGAGGGGCCGTAAGTAAGAACAAAAACAAACAATCCACAATGGAAGCATTCGCCAAAACGCAGCAATCTCCCGTGACCACAGCGCCCAGAGGCGCGACAGCACCTGTGGAGAGCACCGTAGCAACTGAAAATCACCAAATATTAGTGGCTATTACGGAGCTGAGGGACTCATTGGGGGATAGCGATGGCGGACTTGCGCACTTCCCTGGAGGCTAAAATAGACGCAGTAGGCATAGAAGTCACCCTGCTGCGACAAGATGTTAGGGCGTTGGCAGAGAGAATGAACAGCCTGGGGAGTGCGGTAAAAACCAACACGGATACTAGCACCAACAATGCAAAGGAGGTTCACGTACTGAAGCAACAGGTAGCTAACCTGGAGAATCATGCGGAGGAAGCGGAAGGGAGAGCAAGAAGGAACAATATCCGCATGGTCGGACTGCCAGAGGGGGAGGAAGGCCAAGACCCTACAGACTATGTTGAGAACCTAATCTTACAAGAAATAGGGGCCGAAAAACTCTCGCAAGGATTGACAGTGGAGCGCGCACACAGAGCCCTTATGAGGAAGCCGAAGCCTGGGGCCCCTCCCCTTGCGATCATCGCAAAGATACTGAACTATAAAGATTGCAAGATTTTGGAGTATTTTCGTAAAGGGGGAACAATTGAAAGGGCTTCAAGCACCATCACGGCGTATCCTGACCTTACAATGTTGGTCCAGAGGCAACGGTACAGCTATGTGGCAATCAAAAGGAGATTACGCATGGCCGGAATCGAATACATGCTTCTGTACCCCCGCGAAATTGAAAGTGTTGCACAAAAGCAGGATGTACTTTGGTGTTTGGTGTGTTTTTTGGTTAGGGGGAGTTTAAACCGGGGAACAAGCCTATACAGAATGGAATGGAACTTAGATTTGGACTGCACCTGTGGGAGGTGGAATGGAACTCTAATAAGCCATGGGGGACCTTAAAATAGTTACATGGAATGTAAGGGGGATCAATAGTTATCTACAGAGAAATAAGGTCATGTTGTACCTGCGTAGGCAAAAAATAGACATTGCACTGCTACAAGAGACCCACCTGACACGGGAGAAAATGGATATGGTTGCCGGGAAGTGGAAGGGAGTGATGGTGGGCTCATCATATTCTGCTTATGCCAGGGGAGTGCTTATTTGGGTGGCGCCACATGTCCCATTTCAACGGTTGCAAGAGGTAGCTGAGACAGATGGCAGGATGGTTATATTGAGGGGATTGGTGGAAAATAGGGAGATAAGCATAGTAAACACGTACGCCCCGAACCAGAACACAGCGGCGTACATCAGAACATTGTGTACTAATCTGAGCATGTGTGTGGGGAGCGCTGTGATTTGGGGAGGGGACTTTAACTGTGTACTTAACCCAACGGTGGACAGATAGGATGGGAAGATTGATAGACCCGCCCCTGCTGCTAAAGCGCTGCAGGCATTGCTGGGTGACTTTCGTCTAGAAGATGCATGGAGAATGAGACACCCCCAGGAGAGGCAATATTCGCATTATTCTGCCCCGCAGCAGTTACACACGAGGTTGGACTATGTCTTTACTACACCTGAAGTAATAACAGAGATTACACAAATAGAGTATAAAGCAATGGTCCTTTCTTACCACTCGCCCCTGATCCTCGGATGGCAATACTGCCCCCCGAGAGCAAGGATCCCGACATGGCGCCTACGAGCAGAAGCACTGAGAGACCCCTTTTTTAGGGAGGACATGAGGGAGGAGATTGTAAACTATTTCGAGACGAATACTGGTAGTGTGGACTCGGCAGGAACACTGTGGGAGGCCTTCAAAGTTGTGATGAGAGGGGTAGCCATAGCAAAATCTAAAAGTCTGCAGAGTGGGATTCTAGCGGATCTACGAGAGACGCAGGACGAACTGCAAGAGGCTTTAAGGGGCGAAGATGAGACCAATGAGGAATTGGAATTGATAATCAAGCTACAGCAAAAATGCACTGAGTATTGGGATAGATTGTGTAACCTCAATTATAAAAAATATGTAGAGAGACAGCATGCGGGAGGGGATAAACCAGGAAGACTCTTGGCGTGGCTATATAAGAGCGAAACCCCCAGAGTTACAATTAGAACTATAACTAGGGAAGACGGTAGTGTGGCAGACACCCAAGAGGGAGTCAACCAAGAGTTTGCAGACTAGTATAAGTCATTATATGGAGACGACGGTATGAGCAGTCACGCTACGATAATAGAAACATTGGAGGATATAGGATTGCCAAAGATAAGTGCAGAGGAGAAAAAGGAACTAGATGCACTAACTACACTAGAAGAACTGGGGGAGGTGGTAATACAGTTGCCTACTAGCAAGACCCCGGGGGCGGATGGACTCCCAAGTGAATTTTATAAAGTATACATGGAAGAGGTTCTCCCCCCACTGTTAGAAATGTTAAATGAAGCGTTTGAGACAGGAAGTTTGCCAGAGTCACTGAGAGAATCGATTATAATACCGCTTCCCAAACCTAATAACCTAATAAGCCTGGGCATAGCTTTAGCTCCTATCGGCCTCTGTCGATGCTGAATCAAGACAGCAAGATATTGACGGCTGTCTTGGCAAATATATTGAAGAGGGTTATTGGTAGACTAATACACCCTGATCAGACGGGTTATGTCCAAAATAGGAACATCTCTAATAATCATAGACGACTCCAACGAATTATTGAGTATGGAAGCGAAAACGCAGGTGAAATGGCAATTGTGTCCTTGGACGCAATAAAGGCCTTTGATTCGGTCAAGTGGCCATGGCTGCTGGCGGCCCTGGAAGGCTATGGGTTGGGGCCTTGATATGTACGGTGGGCAAAAATAGTATATAGTGAACCGCTGGCTAGAGTCAAGACAGGATCAGTGATATCAGAAAGATGGCAGCTTCGCAGGGGCACCAGACAGGGATGTCCTTGGTCTCCAATGCTCTACATACTGGCCCTGGAACCTCTAGCAATATACTTGAGACAACAATATGATACCATAGGCATTGAGGCGAAAGGGCAATGACATCTGATCTCCCTATACGCAGATGATATGCTGCTGTACTTGCGGCACCCGGAAGAAAATCTCCAATATATTCTAGAAGTAATGGAGAGATATGCGGGGTTGTCTGGTATAGCGGGGAAACCCCAGAAGTCTAGCATGTTCCCATTAGGTGGGTATAAAGGGATTCCATTGGAGTAGTTACCCGTATTGCAGGTACCATGGGCAGTCAGTACATTTTGGCACTTAGGGATAGACATATACCACACAGTGGAAGAGGAGCATAGGCGCAACACGGAGGTGGCCAGTCAAAAAATCGAAAATTGCATGCGATTTTGGGTGAGGTTGCCCTTAGCAATGATGGGGCGTGGAGCAATGCTCAAGATGGTGGTCCTGCCTAGGCTCCTGCACTACTTTGGGAACATACCATACCTGATACCTAAGAAGTTCTTTACCAAACTGAACAGTATGTGCAGGGATTTCCTGTGGCATGGCACGCGGAACAGAGTGGCGCTATGGAAGCTACAGAATTTCTATGAAAAAGGGGGGATAAAACTGCCTAACTATGAGGTTTATTATGTAGCGAGCCAACTACAGTATGTTGCCAAATGGTTCTCTGATGAAGAGACCTCTGAATCCAGGCTGTTTGGACAAGATTGTGCACCATTTTATTTGAAAGAGATGATGTGGGTACCCAAGGCAGAAATGAAAGGGCGCCCCAAGATGATGTTATTGGGGTGGAAGATGTGGCGTAGGGCATGCCAGATGATGGAGAACCTATCTCCATGCTCTCCCCAGGTACCACTGGTTGCATTAACAGGTGCAGATGAACAGCTAAGGATGATAATCAGAAACCACTGGGAACCGGTTGGGTTGGCAGCAATGGGAGATATATTACCTTTGAGGGGCTGTGGGAAGAAACTGGGTTGCACGTGGGCCAGTATATTACACATCATAGAATGGTGCAGAGAATTAAGAGAATATGGCCCGAAACTGTGCTGGAGGAAGAACCAGATGCCACCATAGATATGATATACGACATAGCGGAAGGGGGCCATGAGATATCTAGAATATATGAGATGTTGATGTTGAAAGTGGGGAAGGAGGTCACACAGTTGAGGCTAGATTGGGAAACGGAAGTAGGAGCCCCGATGGAGGACGGGATGTGGGAACGGGCTAAGGGGTATCATAAGAAGGTATCTAGAAATGCGAGATTGAAACAGATACAACTGTATATTACGCACAGGGCATATATGACACCCCAGAGAATATCGAGGTTTGAGAATGCGGGACGGCAAGCATGCCCCAAGTGTGATGAGGAGAACGCGGGCATGGTGCATATGTTCTGGTCATGCCCGGTCATTGAATGCTTTTGGAGCGAAAACTAGCGGAGAAGGGGGTCAAGATTGTAGTGGACACAGTGTGGGCCTGTTTGTTGGGGGGGGTTCCCAAGATCACAGAAGCTCAAGCATGTGAGTAAACTGAGGGATTTGGCATATGTGCTTGCAAAGAGGAAAATCGCTATGGGGTGGAAGACATGCCATAGACCGCGAGTGGAGGTGTGGTGGAAAGATTTGCAGAAATGGGCGGAGGCAGAAACCATGGTATGGCAAGAAACGAGCAATGCTGAGGGGGAGGAGGAGACAGAGTCCCTGATGGCCTGGAAATCATTAATAGCAGAGCTGTTTGGGTCAATACGAGACCCAGCAGAACCCATGAAAGGAGAGATCTTACCACAGGATGCAGAAACGGAATGTGTAAAGTAATAGGCACGAAATGGGGGGTGGGATAAGGGAAGCAGTGGCTAGAAGTAAGTAATGTACAATGGAACTGTTGATATATGCACTGCCTGTTTGGTTTGTATTGTTTGGTTGAAATTAATAAAATGTTTTTTAAAAAAATATTCAAAAAAAACAAAGGATAGGATCCAAGTAGCCTGCAACTACGAAGCTGAGTTGAGGAACCGCTGGTGACCCGCTGGAAGGTTTGGCACCCTGAGCCTGCTGCCGTCCTGTGGGACCCCTCTGCATCTGGTCGTCCTAGAAGGTCTGCGAAGACGCTTCGACCCATTGGAATAGTGGGACCAACTATTCTCAGCACCTTCACCAAAACCTGCAAGTAAGCTTTCTCGGAAGTGTCCCTGGGCCAACCAGCGGGCTGACCAGCTTACGCAGGACCTTTGCTCTGTCTCTGCCGTCGTTTCAAGGAGACCCTCGAAACTTGGTATACTGCTAGCTCTGTGTCTACGACACCCTCACACCGAATTTCGTACACTGGGCATTCCCAGGTCTGAAGTGAGATGAGTGCTCCCGGACCGGAGTAAACGCAGTTACCGTGTTGCCCTGCTGCGGCAACGTCCTTTGCAAGTCTGCTGCTTTTGTGACCCTCTTGCCCCTGAAGCCTGCTGCAGTGAAACTGGGGCGATTCATCCACCCGGAGCGTAGAAATCGCCACTGTCCCATTTGGGAATCCTCGCTGGATCTCAGGAACTAAAAGGTGCCGAGACGTCCTTTTTGCTTCCTTCGAACCTGCAACCGAATTGGACTAGCTTGCCGAAGTTTGGGTCTCCTTGCATCAGGGACCGGTGAGTAATCAATACCCCAACCGGTGGCCTCTAGCGCCAGAGCCCATCTTTACGCATGAGTGCCCACTGGGGGCCCCTCTCCTGTCCACTGCTATTTCGAAATAGCGACTCCATCCCGAACTCTCGAACTGCCTCTGCTTTCAAGTGGAGGTCCTTCTTGAATAGTGGGAACTTATTCTTCATCACCTTATCCACCTTCCCGAGCTGCTAGAGATCCCTGAAGAGACCCTGTTTTGCCCATTGGAACAACCGCGTACGTTGGCATACATGTACTATTGAGAACAAGGCTCCCCTCTTCTTAGGGCTTGGACTGCCTCGTAGTTAGGTGAATAACTGATGTTGAATTGGGCCTAAATATTAACTCCACTGCCTGTTTCCCTCCCCTCTAGGCTGTCAACATATTTCATGCAGTCATCCCTTTAGACCCCCCCATGGACTTGTATATATTGTATTGAGTGTGATGTATTGGTTTACTTAGTGTTACTGTTATTCTTTGCTATAGTCTATGTTACAAAGGCCTTGTAATAAATGTGTCTATATTTTTAATATACCACCTGTCTGAAGTAATTTGTAAGTGTCCTTGCTCTGTGTGCTCATTGAGGTCCTTCCGTCACCCTCACCCCTCCTGAGACTTAGTCTTGACCGCCTGCCATAGCTACCCTGGTTGGTCTGGCTTGTCCAGAGGTTACCCTGTTCCAAGAAACTAGGCTGGCCTTCTGAAACTCTGCCCCTCCTGGTCAGAGTTCAGAAATCTTTCTTAACACTCACGTCTACAGAAATCGAGAGTTCATGAAAGAGCCTCCCACTTATGTAGCGGGGTGTTACGGTACACGAACGTGGTGGGCCGTGCGCCTCCCAAGGTTCCGATTTATATGAAAAGTCAATTGCACAATTCCCCACCTCACATCCTCCCGGCTGCTCCGCACCCGCTGCCCGTCACCTCTTGGCAGCCGCAGGAGTCAGGCTACTCCAGCTGCTCCTGCAGTCGGGTCCTCCAGTCCTGAGTGGTGAACAGAGCTGGCGTCTCCCAGCACACCCCCTCCTCAAACCAGTGTGGAGGAACGCGACAGCCGGCGCCCGCCATGGGCTTGATATCACAGGCGGTGTGATCAACGGCCGTGATCCCACGAGAACGCTCCGCTCTCATACACGGTCTCCTCGCCCTGCCTCCACGACTACTAGGCTTCACCTTGGCCAGTAGCCGCTGGGTCCTCCCTTGATGAGGAGTCTCCCCAGCGACCGCAGCCCATCGCAGGTAACACGCCCCGCCTGGGCACCACCAAACCTCATCAAATATCTCTGCCGCTACTGCCACACTCCATCTGCTTTCGGGGAAGGCTGTACCCGCACCTCTAATAACTCTCCTCAGTCGATCTTGTGGCAAGCCCTCTCTTTTTACTGTCGATTTAGTGCCGGTGTCCTCTCCTCCCACACGGAGCTCACACGATGGCGTCCATACAGCTGATCGCGCAAAAGCGCCTCCCATGCTTGTGTTTTATGTGCTTTAAGCCATGCAATTGCTGAAAGCTATTTAATGCAAGACAAGAGAATAAGAGGAGAGATGTCTGTAGTGCTAATTGAAGCCAACGAAAGGCTATTTCAAGGTGATATGCAGATAAATGTAGGTGGCACTCAGGACACATATGTAATACATTGACAGAGAAAAGGGACTGCCAGAAACTGCTGTCTGAAAAGTTGATAAGGACTGAATCAATGGTTAACCTTTTGAAGGCAGTACTGTGGCAAGGGTTGGAACTCTGATGCATCAGGTTGAGAGTTCAAGGACCCTATTAGATTTCTTTTTTTGTAAATTTAATGTATATCCTGCAATGGTTCAGATGGTGTTTTTCACTTGTTAAATGTCTTTGAAGTCATTTAGACAGTAGATTTTCCTTCAGTGAGTGGTGACATGCTTGTGTTTTATGTGCTTTAAACCATTGCTGAAAGCTATTGAATGCAAGACAAGAGGATAAGAGGAGAGATGTCTGCAATACTAATAGAAACCAACAGAAGGTTGATTTCAAGGTGATATGAAGATAAATGAATGTAGGTGGCCCTCAGGACATGATATGTAATACATTGACAGTGAAACTAGCAGATACTGCTGTCTGAAAGGGTGATAAGTATTGAATCTATATAAAACAGAATGAAGGATGAGTTTTGGACTCTGATGCATATGGTAGAGAATTCAAGGACCCCATCAGAATGTTTTTTTTAATTTAATTTATAATATCCCACAACGATTTATAGGGTGTTTTTCGCTTATTTAATGTCTTTGGAGTTATTTAAACAGTACATTTTATAATAGTGAGTCCAGTGATTGGTGACATGTTGCGGCAAGTGTCACATGTTCCATTCGGCTCCCACCCCTTCTCCACCCAGGCACTACTCCTATTATGCAAGCCTCAAGCTCAACACTCAAGCAGGAGAAGCCGGTAGAGAGACTTTAGTTCATAATAATGGTAAGTGACAATAACTGATCCTGGGTGTGTGAGAAATGCACCTGCTGAGAAGTGATTATCACTTAACTCTAAGCGTTGGGTCCTATCTTACGCCACAACGGTTATGCTGCAGCACTAGGATGAGACCGCTCTGTTGATTTGCGACAGTCGAGTGGAGGGTATAGCAGCCTTTATTCCTTCTAGCCAGCTTGTCTAAACGGTGTCTCCCAACAGTTACACATGCCTATTTCTGCTCTCTGGGGGTCTCGTAATAAAGGGCTACTAACCACGGGATGTATGTCTTTGCCTCTGTTATGACGCATGCACTGCACGGGGCCTCGGACTGTTTTCAGCTCCAAGGGCATGGGCGGGGGGGAGGGGGGAAGCTGGTCCCCCGCACCTCTTCAGCCGGGCCTGCAGAGGCCCCTCGAAGGCCCACACCCGGTATGGCGAGAAGTGAAGACAAGGCCTGGCCAATGCGAATAGAAGGCCCGTCTCTGTTCACTGTACGCACAGACACAAGCACGCAAAGGCTGACGTGACGCACCCACGCAGCTGAGCCACACCCAAAGATGCCTCAGAAATGCCAATTCCCCGGTCAGTGCTCAAAAGCCTGACTGTGACCCTTCCCCCATGAATGGGCAGCAAACGTGCATCCGCTTGTTATCACATCAAGTGGCTTTCGTGACATTGTTACCACCGTGCAGTAGGTTTGCGCAAACCAGTTTCACGGGTTCAACCACAATGCATTGCAACTTGACGGACTTGTTCATCGGCCGAATGGTTACTGCTTCAAAGGGTCACTCCTTTTTGCAAATAAGCACGACCAGTCGGGTGTAAGCAAAGAGCCCGGCGCTGGAAGGGGCGAGCATGTACGCGGCGGGTCTCCCCCGCCTCTGCATGGAGTACTTTGCGGGCGCAGCCGCGGGTCTCCGCGAGGATGCTTCGTGCCCGATCTGCATGGAGTGCTTCACGGACCCAGTGACGATAGAATGCGGCCACAGCTACTGCCTCTCCTGCCTCAGCCGCTACATGCAGCAGAGTGAACTCGTCATATCCTGCCCCAGATGCCGGCAGAGGTTCACCCCGGGGAACCTGAAGCCCGATAAGGGGCTGGCGGCAATTGCAGAAGTGTTCCAGCAACTGCAGGCTGCACACTCGCCACAGAAGAGCCACTGCCAGTCACTCTGTCAAAGGTGTCCCGTGTGCTGGGAATCTCCGGGCCCTGGACGTCACAGCGCAGCTCCTGCAGCTGAAGGGTTCAAAGGTTGTAAGGTACTGGGGAAACATCTCTTACAATGAAGATATACCATAAGCCAACCAACCTTTCTCTTAATGTCTAACAGAAGTGGGGGAGGGACGAACTTTCTCACGTACCTTTTGACACAGCTGCATTCATGGGATGTGACCTCGTGGGAAGTGATATTATATGCATGTAAGTGACACATTGGTTAGTCTGTTTTTTTTAACGATGCTACACTTTCCCACTAAACTAAACCTGTTCTGTTGAATGGATGTTTTAAAATGAATCTCAACGACTGGCATTGCTCTGGCAGCTTCCCAGGCCATCTTTATTTCAGGCCACTGCACCATTACAGAATGGGACCAGCCTTTTTCAGACCAGTCTTTGGTCCTGCCCCCCCACTCTGGGGGAACAAATAGTTTTTTGGGCTGTAGTTTAAGGGTGCTGGGGCTGCTATTGTTATTTATAAAGTCTTCTGAACGGTAATGGCTTCATTGCAGCTGTAAATCCACTCCTGTGTAGTAAAAATGTCTGCAACAAGTGTGCCTTCGGGCACTGGATTTTTGAGAAATATGTGTCCTTACACCTGTTCCTTGCATTGCATTCTTGTTAAAAACACGCATTGCCATCACGTGCACACTTCCCAGCTGTTGTCCTTTTATGGCCAGGTAGTACCTTTATGGCAGTGCTTCGAATACACCTGTACCATGTTTAGCAAAATCCCAAACTGTTGGTTTTGCCAGTGCTTGTTTACGCGTCAGAGGCAGCCATACGCATCTTCCACCATTAGGCTGCACATGTGAAGTGGTGCTAAGGTATGCTACAGGCAAGCGCACATATAGAAAAGAAAGACGGCTCGTGCATGCGTAAAGGGGCCGTGCACTGTTCCTGGATGTGACTGGCTAACACAGGGCTTTGCTGCTGGGTCGCGTTTTACTTTTTCTGGCAGAGCCATTTGAGGTTTTAAGTAGAGATGGAGGAATAATGCTGCCCATTTGCCGCCCAGAACAGTGACATGTTAAAAAAATAGCAGAACACCACCAATGTATGACAGCACAAAACATCATTTGGTTAGGCAAAGCCGGTTTGCAATGGAAAAAGTATACAGCAAAAGGAGGAAGTGAGTTGTGGGTGGGGAAAGAGGCGTTTGAGGGCCTCCCATTATGAATGGATTGTGCAAACATGTTAATGTTAAAGGACATTTGTACCGCGCACTATCACCACCGGAGTGGTCCCCTGGCGCTCTGGCAGCTCTGAAAGAGGAGGGGAGGTTGAGTTAGTGGGAGGCGGCAGGAAAAGTGCAAGAGAGCATTGATATGCTGTTGGCAGCCGGGGTCCGTTGGTGGCTGGGCTTGGGGTGTTTGCGGCCGGTAGTCGTCGTGTACTGTTGTGCGAGACTATGTGTGTTATTGTTTTGTTGTTGCATTGTAGTGAAGTTTGTGCGGTTTGTTGTGCTGTAGGTTTTGGTTTTGTTTGGTTTGGAGTTTGAAAGGTGTATGCAGAGAGGGAAATTGTTAGTAGGGTTGGTTAGTTTGCGTCTCTATCCTGAGTTCAGGCGCTCGGCTTGCGTAGTCTCCCCTGATGCGGCTCTGTCCTGATGTGGGTCCGACTAGCATATAAGGTTCCTTACTCCTCTGGCCCCCACCTCTAACATGCTCTCTCATAGCTCCCCTTATCCTCCCTTCATACTCCTGTGGCCAGTGCATCTGCCAATGTCAACCTCTCAGTGTGGTGAT
The DNA here is from genome assembly GCF_040938575.1 of Ambystoma mexicanum. Taxonomy (NCBI): domain Eukaryota; kingdom Metazoa; phylum Chordata; class Amphibia; order Caudata; family Ambystomatidae; genus Ambystoma; species Ambystoma mexicanum. The sequence continues at coordinate 398,745,835 of NC_090933.1, forward strand.
TGCCAATATCTCGACAATACCACACCACTGTGGCACCTGGTGGTAACTAAGTGGTGGGCGAAAGTGTTGGTGGGATTGTCTGGGGTAGTTGACTCAGTTTCTGTGCGTGCCGCCTGTGTTTCAGTCTATCCGGTGTCATCCGTCCAGGTGCCGTGGGGGTTGCCCTCTTGGGTCGGGATGTCTGTGTCCTTTACGGTTTTGTCATCCTTTTTCCGGTTTTTGGTTTCCATATTTAGTCTGTGGTGTTGAACAGCCAGGTTTTTAGTGATTTCCTGAATTTTAGGTGGTCTTCAGTGTTTCTTATTTCTTTCGGGATGTTGTTCCAAGTTTTTGCGGCTAAGTGGTAGAAGGAGGTGCCTCCAAGTTTTTTTTTTCTTAAGGTATGGTTTGAGTTCCAAGCGGATTCGATGGTTTGTAGATTATTTTTTTTTGTAGGAATTCTGCTCCTTGTCCGCTGATTGCCCTGTGCGTTATGCACATTGTTTTGAAGGTGATGCAGTGTTTTACTGGGAGCCAATGTAGTGTTTTTAGGGCTGGAGTGATGTGGTCTCTTCTGGATAGTTTGAGGAGTAGTCTTGCTGCTGCATTTTGGATTCATTGCAGTTTCTTCAGGAGGTATTCTGGTATTCCGAGGTAGAGGCTGTTTGCATAGTCGATTTTTGACATGATTAGGGCGACGATACTGAGTGTTTTGTGCGTGAAGGTAGAGGAGAGGTAGAATTCTTCTTGCTGTGTGGAGGAGGAAAAAGCATTTCTTCACTGTTGCATTTATTTGTGGCCCCAGGGTTAGGGTGTTGTCCATTAGGACTCCCAGATTTTTTACTACCTTCGATGGTGTTGGTGTGTTTCCCATTTCCGTAGGCCATGGGATGGTAGTTTCGTTCTCTTGGTCTTTGCATACGGTCATGATTTCAGTCTTTCTTGGGTTGATTTTTAGGTTGTTGGCATCCATCCAGTTGAAGACTTCTTTTAGACAGTCAGTTAGGGTTGAGTGGTTGGCATCGGTGTCTTTGATTTTGTATATGATCTGAGTGTCATCTGCATAGTTGTAACATATAATGTTGTATTTTTTGAAGATTCTGATGACCGGAGTCTGATAGATGTTGAAATATAGTGGGGATAGTGAGGATCCTTGTGGTACTCCAGTCGTTAACTCGTGGAGTGGATTTGAAAGGTTTTATCCATACGGTTTCTGTTCTGTCTGCTAGGAATGATTTGGCCAAGCGTAGTGCTGTGTCTGTTATGCCTATGTCTTGTAGTCTTTTGGTCAGGGTGTCGTGGCTAACTGTGTCAAAGGCAGCGGAGAGGTCGAGCAGAATAAGGGCTGAGGTAGTGTTTGAGTCCGCGTTAGTTTTGAGGTCGTCCCAGATGGATAGTAGTGCTGTTTCCGTTCCTCTCGCTGCTCTGAAACCGATTTGAGCTTAGTCCAGCAGGTGGTGTTTTTCTACGTGTTCTTGGGTTAGTTTATATACGTAGGTTTCTAGTAGTTTTGCTGGGTAGGGGATGTTAGAGATCGGCCTGTAGTTGGAAAGGTCATCTACATCACCACTTGTGTTTTTCAGGAGTGGCTTGATGTATGCTGATTTTAATATCTTCGGTACAGTCTCTGTTGATAGTGATACATTTAGAAGGTTTCTGTAGTGTTCTGCTGGCGATCCTTGCGCGAGGATTGATTTGTAGATGTCTAGGGGACAGGGTTCCATGGGTGATCCCGCTTTCTTGCTTCGTTTGACCAGCATTACGAATGCCTCTGCTGATATTTCAGGAAAGCTTTGGAGTTTTTGTTGTGGTTCCATGTTAGGTTCGTTGGGTTGTGGGTTGTGGTTGGTTGGGTGATGGGTGATTGGGCAACGAGGAGTGCCGGCCTTAGGCACGGTTGAGTTGGATGGCAGCCCAGTACCTAGAAGATATTTTCTAGGTTACCATTTCCAGGTCTCTTACTCTAAACTTTCCGGCGGTTCCCCAGAAATTATCACTGGAATGGCTAGTGGACCCAAGGAGCAACACCTTCCGGAGACCCTCAACTGGAACTACAAGCACCACAATGCAGGGGTCCAATGGCCAAAACCCAGCCTGGACCGAAAGGAATGGTTGTCTTGTGGCAAACTGACTTTCCTCTCCTGTCCCGTAGCCGAATGAGAGACCAAGCGCCCGCCAGTGTCCCCAGAATCACCACAGATGAGCAGCAAAGGCAGAGCTGCAGTGAGTAGGGAACAGTACCTAAGATCCATATGGATAGTGACTTACGTAATACAGGAGGGACACTAGAGTCTTCATGGGAGGCTGAAAGTAAATAGAGGCTTAATGTGTGTGTGGCTAAAGACCCTTATAAAGACTCCCAGGAAGAATCCTAGCCACAAAGGGAACATGAAGGAGGGGTGTGTATAGACCAGGCAGAAATTGGCCCAGAGAGACCCAAGTACCCAATGGAAGCTTAAATAACTTTCTAGACGGGAAAGGGGGGATATAAACAACCAGGAGAGTCAGTCTTTAGGGAGAGGTCTTTGGTTGAGGACAGAAGAGGAGATGAGAAACAAGAGACGAGAGAGGAATGTGCAGCAGGTGGAGAATAGTTTGGAGAGAGTTGAAGGTAAGTTGTTGGGATTTAGCTAGTGGTACCAATTTTGTTGTATGACTGAGTGGTTGAAGATGAGAAGGAGTGACAGTAAGAGTAAGACTATGAGGGAGGAGGGGAGACGAAATGGAGGGGATTTAGGAATAATTCAGTTTGCAGTATGAGCTATTAAAAAAGAAAAACACTCATGGTTTAATAGATGGGCAGTGCAGGGGTCAGTGCCCACCAAGCAGACATACACACGTAACCAAAGTGTGTAATCCTGAGCAAATCATTTATATCTCACTGTGCGTTTCCTGACAAAATTAGTACCCCCCAGCAATGAGGTGAATCGAGTGTTGGTTTACAAACTAAAGAAAATTAATTCCCTGAACAACGTCCAAGCAATTAAAGCGGGGGATGGGATATCGCGGTATCGCAAGGAGAAAAAGGCGTCTCTAATCTATAACTAATTTAGAAACTTGATGGCGGGAGAACCCAGTAATGTGGAACTACAGTCTGATTATGTAGAAAAGGCCTTTCTACCAAGTTTACCTACAGGTCTCATGGAGGCCCTAAAGAATCCTTATCTACAGAGGTGCAATGGGCTATTAAAATCCTTAAGAATAAAACTCCCAATTGGGTTTCAACATTATTGTATGAAACATTCCAGCACCAGTTGGTACCTCGCATGACAAAATTATTTAATTCATTTTTTATTACGGCAAGAATAACCTTGGCGATGGAAGAATCGGTAACGGTACTGATACCCAAACCCGGGAAGGACCTCACGGAATGCAAATCATACCGGATGATTACAATCCTGAATGATGCGTAAATCTACTCCAAACATCAAACTGGGGGTTATAGCATTAGATGCACATAAAGCATTTGATAAGGTGGATTGGGGATATATTAAAGATGTGTTGGGGCATAAGGGTTTAGGCCGTATTTTAGTAAACTCCTTCCAACAAATGATCAATGTGTCCCTCCACAGTAATTAGTGTAAATGGGGTACTAATGCCTAAGATAGGGGTTTTGATAGGAACAAGACGGGGCTGTCCCCTGTCCCCCTGATCTTTGCTTTTTCTATGGAACTGCTTGCTTCTGGTGTGAGAGAAAACAACAAAATTCAGGGAATAGAGATTAAAGGGTACACATACAAGATATCCTTATATGCAGACGATGCCTTGACCTCGATAAAAGAGGTGGCGACATCTTTTGTGATGTTGACGGTGGAACGTAGGAATTTGCCTTTGTATCAGGCTTCTCAGTTAATTACTCCATGTCTAGTGCCCAATGTGTTTCTTTTTTACGACAAAGGCAATCTGACCAGGCTAAGCTTAGCCTGATCGGATGGGCGATATTTCCCATACATTATCTGCGGGTTCCGATCACTAACAATAAATTGTGCATCAATTGTACCAACTTCCATCACTTGTTCAAGAAATATTGTGGTTTGGAAGAATAACTGCCATCAAGATGAACCTGATCTCTAGATTGCTATGACAATGCTTGGCTCTGCCAGTTAGAGTCCCGGATACCAATGTGAGGAAGCTCAAGGGAAAGATTATGGAATTGGTGAGGGCGCAAAAGAAAGCCAGAAAATCTAGGAAGGTTATGGTGAGGGGGTAAAAAAATGGTGGCTTGGGGTGCTAGATGTCCATGAATACAATATGGCTGCACAAATATTGCACATGTTTCCTTGGAGGAGAGAGGAGGGGGCGGCCAAGTGCAAGCAGATTGAGGAGGCTTGTTCTCCAATAGCCCTTTCTTGCCTTCCCTTTGTAGATATAATTCAACATAATGCAGTTTCCCCAATATTTTCCTCAACAGCGACCACCATTTATTACTAGAGAAGGGCTGTACAGAAATGAGGGATTAGGACGGCTTTGAGCCCACTCCCCCTGGTTTGGAACAGCCTGGACTTACTAGCAGGCAAGGATAGTGCACAATATAGCAGTTGGAGAGAGGGTGGTCTGGATTATCTGGGGGAACATATATATTAGTGGGAGACCCCTAACATGAGAGTGATTGATTCCAATATGCGCAGTTAAGGCATTGGGCCTCTCACCCAAACATTAGTCCTGGTGTGGGTTGATACCATGCAGCGCTGAAACTAATGATACGTTCCGAGATACAGAAAAGGAAGGTTTCCACCTTCTACAAATTGCTAGATAAGTAAGATGTGAGAGAGTGACCGGGATATATGAGGAGAGTAGAAGAGGAGCTGGGAGAGGAAATTAATGATGAGGCCTAGGCGCGTAATCATGGGGGCTCTAGATGTGTGATTAATAAGGAATGCAGGGTGAGCATATGTTATAGCTGGTATATGACCTTGCAGAAATGACACAGGATAGATCCCACTTGCTCTCCAATTCGCAGGCGAGGCTGCTCGGAAGTGGGATCCCTGCCTCACCTGTTACAGACGTGTGGAAAGGTTAAACACTTTTGGAAGGAGGTTTTAACACAAATCCAAAGCATTACAGGAATAAACCTTCCGATGGATCCACGGATGCTTCCCCATGGAAATATGGGGGAGGGAATCTTGTCCATGACTGTATGTAGTGGTCTTGATAAATTCTAACGGCAGCTAAGGTTATGATCGCTCGTAATTAGAAAAACTCAGAAGGGCCCCTGATTCGAATGTGGTGGGTGAAAATCTGGGAAACCATTGTGGCTGAGAAAATTACAGACCTTATGGTAGGTACATATGAGAAATATAGAAATGTATGGTTGCCATTTGTAGAATATGCTGAGAAAGTCCCGGTGTGACTGGTAAGCCTTCCATTCGCCTCAGATTTCCATTACTATGAGGGCTACTGGCTGACTCGAAGGGGGGGAGGGGTGTCGGTGGGGAGGGGGGAGCTAGTGAGATGTAACTATTGATTGTGGAGCCAGATGGGGATAGAAGGGATTATAGATGTGCTGATGAAATAAGTTGATTCCTTTTGTTTATATTTCTAACTAATGTTTATTGTGATGCTAGAATTGTTGTAAAATATTGTGTCTGTTGTGATGCAGTGGATAAACTAAATAAACAGATTTGGTTGGGAAAAGAGATTTCAACATTGCGTAACAATGGCAACCCAATACCGTCTATGAAACATTTAGATTATTTAGGCATTCCCTTTTTTCGAATTTCCTTACCCATGATTAACACGGTCAAAACAAGTGACCAGAATGAGGCAAACATTGAAATTGGTTGATCAAAGTGGATCTAACGAATATCTATTGAAATTAATAACTTTTTGTCCAAATTGTTGTTATGGGAGGGCTAACTAGCTGACTATAAGTTAGCCTCCCTCTAAATAATTGCTTTTAACTCCGATTCTGTAGCAGATCGTACATTGGTTGATCATACCGGATCTAGCGAATATCTAACAAATGACATACATTTTACAAACTGGGCTTCTCCCTCAACTTCAAGAACTCTCAGGTGACACCTTCTGAAAAGCTCCAATTTATTGGAGCGGCCCTGGACTCTTCCTCAGGGAAGGCTTCTCCTCTGAGTTGAGGACTCAACATATCTTGCTGATGGGTATGACATTTCAGAACGCACAATATCTGCCTGCATTCGATTTTCTGAGGTTGCTGGGTCACAGGGCATCCTGCATTTTTCTGGTGCCGGTGGCCCGGCTAAGGATGAGGTCTCTCCAGTGGGCCCTCAGATCCCAATCGTCAGTTTTCAGGCCGTATGATGGGTCTTTTTCAGGTTTCCGAACAAGGTAGCACAGGATCTCCTGTGGTGGGCCTGCAAAGAGAACGGGATGATCGGGGAACCTTTTTGGCAAACCTGGTCAGATATAATTGTAGTCACGGATGCTTCCCTCATGGGATGGGGAGCACATATGAGCGATCTGACGATGAGCATGCTTTGGTCACCAACTGAAGCAAGACTACACATAACCCTGTTAGTGCTGAGGGTGATCAGACTAGCTCTGATAGCCTTTTTACCTTCCATCCAGGGAAAGAAGGTCCAGAGAATGACGGACAACATGGTGGCCATGCGTTAGCTCAACAAAAGGGAACATGTAGGACACTACAGGGTTCGAAATTAAGATTGGATAAGCAGGAGCTAAAAGCAGCTCCTGGGTCTTGTGCATTGAGCAGTGACCAGGAGCTATCACTGGGGAATGAGGCGCTAGTACATAGCCTTCCGCAAATGTAACTTCCACTCATTATTTTGTCCATTATGTATGATGTCTTAGGCTTTAGATGTGTCCAAATGTTTATTTGTAGACAATCCTAAATGGACAGAATTAAATTCACTTAGGTGTGTTTGTTCGGCATCCGTCGGCATGGGGAGCCAAAAGCAGCTCCTGGTAGTTGCAGGTGCCAAGCTAACCAGGTTCCTCTGGGCTACAAGTAGGAGCTAAATAGCTCCCAGCTCCCCTCAATTTTGAACCCTCCACTACTACTGTACACAGGCGATGCAGCTCTGGGTTTGTGCTCTACAAAACGGGATCCCTCTATCAGCTGTTCATTTAACCAGGAAAGAGAATAAGACGGCGGATGTTCTCAGCGGGCAGAGCACGATTTTACCAAGATTGGGAGTTGGCTCAGGAAGTCTAGAGATCTTCACCCTCTGGGGAACCTCGCAAGTGGATCTATTTGCGCCTCAGATCCAACAGGAATTGCGACATGTTCTGATCCAGGGAATTTCCTCAGAGAGGAGCTCCGGTGACGCCTTTGTGGTGGACTGGGATTTTCCGTTCCTATATGCTTTCCTGCCTGTCCCTGTCAAGTCCTTAGGAGGTTGAAGAGGTTTGGGGGATCCATGATCTGCATTGGCTAGGAGAACATGGTGCACGTACCTTCTGGACATGTCCATCTGCCCTTCATTCCGTCGCCCCAGAGAGGGCAATTTACTCTCGCAGGAGGGAGGCCGTTTTCTTCACCCAGGAATCATAATGCTGAACCTGCATGCCTGATTTCTGAGAGACTAAGGTATAAAGATTGGGGCCTACCGGAAGACGTTATGGAGGTGTTGCTTTCGACTAGAAGACCATCAACTGCCCTACCGCTGCTTTTGGAACACATTTTGCACTTGGTATAGAGCAAATAATATAGACCCTTTCTCTTGCAATAACCTGCGGTTCTTTCCTTTTTACTCCACTTAGCCCATCAAGGGTTGCAGGCGGCTACCAATAAATGATATTTGCTGGCGCTGTAAATCTTAAAATGCATGCTGAAACAAGGCCCTTATTTACTTTTTTAACACTTTATTTATTGAAGCGCTTGACATTTCAGTACAGGCAATATTGGCATCAACATTTTGCATAACATTCCAAACAGTTGGTTGTGCACCACAAACATAAGTTTAATTGTGAGAATCGGGCCCTCATCTAATGCTGTGGCCAGCAGCATCATCCCCCTCTCAAAGTGTCCCAAGAGCATGGGGTCTTTACCAACCAAAGTTCATCACCTGTCTGTTTCATCTTTCCGTGTCCTTATTAAGTAGGCCTTGTAGGGCAATCAGATATCAACCAGCCTGTTTCCAACTGGTTGTAGGGTGGCGCACTGTTCCTCCTTGTCCGAAGCCCAGGACACAGCACGCAGCCATTGCGGAGTCGTTGGGCTTGTGGGTTTTAGCGATAGCAATAATATGCATCGTACCGCCAGTATCATACAGAGGCCAGCCAGCTTATGAAAAAAATGTCTTTAGTGACTCAAATCTATGGAATAGGCAGTTTATCGGGGTCGCATCAATTGTACAATTGAACATATCTGAGAGCCAACCCCTACCCAAAATTCATGCAATTTCGGGCAACCCCACAACACATGGAGGTATCCAGCCTCCTCTGATCTGCACCTAGGGCAAAAGCCAGTACCCATCTGGTTGAATAACCGTAGTCTAGCAGGAGTATAGTGATCACGGCGGAGTACCTTGAACTGAATCAAACGGAATCTGGAATTGAAAGACACCTTACAGGTTTGCATGCACATGTCCTCCCACATTTCATCCGTGATGTCCAAATTCAAGTCTCACGCCACTTGGAGCGTGCCTTGACCAGAGGGGTCTGCATATGGTTTTGTATCGGGTCATATAGTTTTGATACCCTGCCTCGGGTGTCATGCGCACACATCACAAACTCCAGCACGGGATAGTTAGGAGGCACAACTGGAAACCCCTCCAAGGTCTCCCTAACCGGTCTGTGTAGTCCCCCATATTGGAGCTAGCGTGCAAACTGCCTACGCATGAGACCAGGCACCTCTTGAGCAGTGATAAAACTTCCTGTAATGTAAATATCCCTTGGACACAAATCCATCTAGGGCCCATTGTCGTACCACATTCGCACTTACCCTGGTGAGAGATCGGATACAGTTCCATATCGGTAAATCGCCTTGGAATGGTTGCAAGACCCCTATTAGTTTCCACACTCTGCTCCATACAAATGCAGTCGCACTCGCAGCATCGAACGGGCAAGGATCCTTAAATAGTGGAGAGAGTACCAGCGACTGAACATCCCGGTCTCCCGTTGAATGTTTTCTCGATTTTGATATGCGGGCAGAGGGTGCCATCTGCAAACCAATATGCAGCATATTGTGCTTGGGCCACCTTCCAGTACCTTCTAAAGTCAGATGCTGCTAAGCCCCCACGAGAATAGTGTCTAGATAACGTATCCCATTTTAGACAGACCACTCCAGCATGCAACATAAAACTGTCAATGACCATGCCCAGTTCCTTAAAGAATCGCTCTCCAGGCCAAAGTCGGATATTAAAGAAAAGGTACAAAAGTTTCAGGAGGAACATCATCTTGATCAATGCAACTCTACCCTCTATGAAGAGCCGCAGTTGCGACCAAGACTGGAGTTTTGCCTGCTAGCTTGCCTGCTAGCTGGTGTATATATGACTCATAGTTACGATCCATCAATGTAGCGTGATGTCTTGTCACCACCACTCCCAAGTACCTAATATCTCGGGTGACCAAGAAAACTCCAGCAGGTCTCGTGGTTCTTCTGTGTCTTCCTTCAGCAGAAGGAGTACAGATTTGGTACAATTAACACGGAGTCCCGACACTTCTCCCAATGTTATAACATCCCTCATGATCAGGGTTAGATGTAGTTGCGGGTTTCCGTATATATAGTATTGTCGTCCGCATACAAGGATATTATTTACACCTCCCCCCGATATTCGGACCCCCCTGTGCCCGTGTTTGTGTCAGATGAAGTCTGCTAATGGCTCGATGACTATGGCGAATAACAGGGGTGATAGCGGGCAACCTTGCTGCATGCCCCCTAGCGATCGAAACAGCTTTGTCCCATTGGTTCTGACTCTGGCAGTTTGGGAGGTATATAACAATTGTATCCATGACAAAAAATTGGGCCCATAATTACATATACCCAGGACTTTACTCATAAACTGCCACAACACTGAGTCAAACGCCTTCTGAATATAAAGCATTGCCGGTAACGCTTGCACTTTTGGGCTGATTTTGGCCAAAATATTAAACAGACGATGTAGATTTAGCGCCGTGGAACACCCAGGTATAAAGCCTGATTGATCAGGGTGAATCACATGACTCATTTATGCTGAAAGTCGGGTGGCTATGACCTTGGTGAAAATCTTAACGTCTGTATTTATTAGTGATAGCGGTCTGTAGGAGCTGCAAAGCTCCACCAGCTTGGTTGGTTTCAGCAAAACCATAAGGACCTCTTCCCTTAAAGTAAGGGGGAGTATCCGATTCTCGCATGCCTTGCACCATGCATCATATAGTCGGGGTACTAAGAGCATCTTAAAGTATTTATAAAATGTGTCTGTGAGGCCACCCGGCCCGGGGGCCTTACCACTAGGCACGTCGTCGATAGCCTGGTAATTTCTCCTTGCTGTATAGGTAAATCCAGTGAGTATCTAGCCTTGTTTGATAACATTGACAGCGAGAGCTATTTCAAGAAAGTATATCCGGGGAGGAGCCGGCATCACCATTTGCGTAAAGGTCTGCATAAAAGGCAATTGATACCCGGTTCACCTGGGATGTAGTGTGCACGAGTGTTCCAGCAATCTCCTGAATGCATATTATGTAACCGCTACCCCCTGCTTTACGTATAGCTCGGGCTTCTAACCTGCCAGGGCGCTCTCCCTCTCCATATTTACGTGCTGCCATAGGGGTCTCTATACATTTTAAATCCCTATCAGCATGTGCTCTGAAGTTATAGTCTGCGCAATGCATCTTCACTATTTCTTATATTCCGCCGTATGGTTTTGAGGATACCATGTTCTGTAGCCATCGCAATGCCCAGGCTTCCCACAATATACCACATGACGACACTGATCCAGTGTTTACTTCAAAGTATAGATTGACATGCTACTCTAAGTGTACTCTGAAGACCAGGTCAAGCAATGCCCGAGACTTGAATCTCCAAGTTGGCCTGGTACCCAGGAAAAACTCCCAGTTGCAGAGACGGCACAATCAGGGAAGTGGTCAGAAAAGGTTGTAGGAAGTATGTCAGTTTCTCTCACAACCCCCAGTAGAGACTCTGAGATCGGCCGTATATCGAGCCGGGACTGAGAATCATGCACGAAGAATAGAATGAATATACACGGGCCATAGGATTAAGCACTCTCCAGGCATCCAACAACTCCAAATCAGTCATTCTGTTTCATACCAATTGGGCGTAGTAAGTGTCCTATCTAGATGTACACTCAAGATAGTATTAAAATCCCCTCCCCAAATCACTGGAACCAAAGGGTACAATGCTAGTAAACTTATAATATAAGTGTAGAATGCCATAAATGTTCATAAGGATCACTTCCCTCCCTGTCAGTGTCCCATACATCATCACGTACCTCCCCAGTGGGTCCACATGGGCTCCCTTGTGTAGATATTGCACAGATTTGTGTAGCAATGTCAGTACTCCCCTACACTGGGTGGAGTATGCAGTATAGTATCTTTGTTTGCGCAAGTTCTTGTCAAACCTTTCACAACCAGCAGCAACCGCATGGGTTTCTTATTAAAAAAAAAAGTATCTGAGCCTGGTGCTGTTCTAGATACAGCTGTAGCTTTCACAGCTTGACAGGGTTCCCCAATCCCTGCACATTCCAGCTCACACATCTGATCTCACCCATCCCCGCTCTCGCATTCAATAGCAAACTCCAACTGTATGGTCAACATCATTGGGATGTATTTACAATCGCTTAATACCAAGTACCTACACATAATGAATTCAAAAACATTAATATCAAGCTCATTTTTAACCCAGCTCAACCCCCTGCCACCCCCATCGGAAGAATGAATCCCCAAAATCTCCCCACCCAAGGGAATTTGCAACTTTGCATGGGGAGGCTTATATGCAGGCAACAGCCCAGATTCCGGCACAACCATTTATCGGGATAATGTGAAATCTTACTATCCAATTGGAAGTACAACACCAGAACAAAATATTGAAACACATGTTAGGCCCGTGGGCAGCCAATCGGGGGATGCATCACTGAAGTTGCAGCTCATTTATGCCGTTAGCCTATGAGCACAGTAATGTTGCAGCTTGCAAAGGGTCAGATCCAGGCATTATCCCGCCCAGTGGGTAAAGTGTAATATTTTGGTATCTCATCCGTTGAAGTGTTCATCAAGAAATTTCATAGCTTCCTCAGGGAGCGTGAAGACGTAGGTTTTGTCATTTTGCTCAATACATAACTAGGCTGCGTACAGCATCGCGTACTTCACATTTCGATCGCAGAGTATTTTTTTCACAGCCATAAAGTTTTCCTTTCCTGTTGCACTGACACTCAGAAGTAGGGGTAGATGTGGATCCTACTAGATTCCAGGAAGAGCTCGCCCTTGGCCCTCGCCACCCGCAATATAGTGTCTCTATCCCGGTAATTGAGCAAGCAGGCAATTATGGGCCGTGGTGGCACTCCCGGTTTGGGTTTAGGAGCCAGGGATCGATGGGCCCTATTCTATCGTGAACTGAGGTGAAAGCTGAGGTGCCCCGAGTATGGCCAAAAGAGTTTGCTCCACAAACTCTTGCATGGAGCATTTGAGCTTGCCTTCAGGTACCCCTATGATACGCAGGTTGTTACGTCACAATCAGGACTCATCGTTTGTTTTACTGATAGCGTGCACTTGCTTTGATAACAAATTAACATATGTCCTCAGAGTTGACAGCTCTTCCTCCACAGTCCCACCTCTAGTCCCTGCTTAAGTGATACAGGTGTCTGTTTTCCCCATTTGGGTCTTGATGAAGCTGATGGTGCCATTCATGTCATCCAGTTTGGTATGGATATCTGAAAACCCCTGTGGCATATATTACATCATACGTTGCATTTCCGAGGGCACTTATTACTGAGAGCCTTCTGTCATGGCGTCGTCTGATCCTTCCGGCACCTTCGCTGTGGCCTTGGTAAACATGTTTATCGAACTCTGTTTCCTACCGGCACCCTTTGTCATGGTCCACGCTTGCATTATTTCTCGTCAGATAGCGTACTAATGTGCACCAGGATCACCTCAATGTTTCCCGGGTATATGGGCCCCAACTATATACAGACTTAACAATTCAATCATGGAATCTGGGGGCCATTCACATAGTCCTCACAACCACACCAGGGACCGAGAAGCCCCGCCCAAGGGGGTCTGCAACTTATGTCTGCGGGTCTGCTAGGATCAGTCCCAGGGTGTTGTTCAGCCTATGTCTTGTCTTGCCTTTCAGCCACAGTTTTCCCCTTAAAGGTAGCAGCTCTGAGTTCTACCACTGCCCAGGTGCCAATCAATGTGACCCGGGCCGAACCGCAAAGCACTCACAAAGTCACTTAGGTAGTCGGTAAGTAGAAGGTAGGTGCATGCAGCAGCAGGAAATTGCCCAGTACAGGGGGTTTTGGAGCCTTGTTTGCCACAGAGATTAAGGCAGGAGGCTTGCAGGGTGCCAGCAGGTGAGTCACGCTATTCCTCTGACGAGACACTGATCAGGGCCCAGCAAAGCATCCCCCTTCTGCCAGTAACGTACGGCTCTGTGTGGTCGCTGATCCCATGCACCAGGATTCACATCCAGCATTCCTGCTCTCTCCTCACCCTGGAAATGCTGCTCTGTGTCTCTTAATGTTAGCCTGCTGTGCTCCCCGTGAGCGCCCCGCGCTGAATCGAGTCTCTGCACTGCAACATATCATTCACAGGGCGGGCACACACCAACAGCAGTCTCCTTACCAGGGTGTATCTCCAAGCCTCCTGCTGTTTCACATACCTGGCGAACCTGATCTCTGTGTTGTCTGCCGTTGGCGTTATGACTCTCCCGCACTGCAGTCGCTCACTCCCTGCTGTGTGCCACCCATCCACAGCAGCGGCCCAGTCAGTGCCTCGGTCGATCTTATCATGAAGTGCCTCCTTCGCTTTCCTTCCGCTCCAGTATCCCTGCCGGGGAGTGCATAGCATATAGCTGCCGGTCCCCCGTTGATGTAGTACCTCCAGAACTGGGATATAGGTGTGCGCAACACTCGGGCTGCGGAGCTCTCAATTCAGGCAGCCATCTTGAGCTTTGCGCAACAGTGCCCCCCCCCACCAAGGACCTTATTTCATGATTACTCTTGTGATGCAGTTTCTGAAAGGACTGACTAACACATTCCAGCCAGTTCCTTTTCTGGTTCTGTCCAGATATTTGAATTTGGTAATTACATTCCTGATGGGAGCACCTTTTTAGCAGCTCCATTCCTGTGCTCTCAGACTAATAACATGGAGAACCATTTTTTTATGTGGCTGTCACTTCTGCTCGCAGGGTGAGTGAACCACCAGCCCTATCCTGCAAACCACCATTTACTGTGTTTTCCAAGGAGACAGTGGCTTTGAGGGTTCACCCCTCCTTCCTTCCTAAGGTGGTGTCTGAATTTTGTTATCCCAGAAGATCATGCTACCTGCTTTTGAGGAACATCCATCAAAATGAATCTTACATGGGATAAGTAATTAGTATAGTGAGTTAAAGTGTGGTTAAAGACCCTCCTGATACATCCCATAGAACATGTTATTGGGCCCATGTTACTTCTCGGTAGAAGGGCTCCCACATTTTGTGAATGTTATTTTTGCAATCAAATAGTTGAAGCAAAAGACCTTCTCAAATATACTGTACGACTGAGAAGGGTAAAGATAGAACCTCCTAACCAGTTGGATCCCCAACCATTGCATTCAATTTAGAATTTTTTAGGTTGCCCTCATTGCAAAAGTGCTCATAAGTATTGAGCAACAGATGTGGTGAGTTTACAGTCTTAACGATCAAACCGCATCATTGGCAAACAATAGAATTTGCATTCTACATTTCCATATTTTGTAGTATCTGGAGTGACTTGACGGAGAGTAGAGCAAATGTGTTCTTGTACAATATGAAGGGAAACTGGGACAGTGTTTTCCTGCTGTTCACACTGTTTTCCTGCCCTGTCAGATTACCCTCCCTCCTGTGCTGTACTTTTAACGTATTATCTTGGTAATGTCCTCGGATGCAATTGAAAGGGCCAATTCCATTCCCCAAACACCAGCACTGAACCCCGTTTCCATATTTCACTAGTAGTACACATGGTCTGGTGGCCCATGAAGGCTAAGCACCTCAGGGCATGATCAACACAGAATTTTTGCCAAAATTAAATCAAAGTTCAGGCATTCACTTAAACTGGGCGCCCTGCAGCATGGGGTTAGGCAACCTGTATGTTTTTACAAGCACTTATGTAACTAAGTACGCCTTCTGTAACAGCGCTGTGATGCCCAAGGGCTGTTGGGCACTTTATAAAAAATGCAAATAAATAAATACAAATGTCATTGGAAGGGGACGTTACAGGGTATAGTGGCTTGGATATCCCATAGTACAGGGGTGGCATATACCTAGGGGTACCAGGTCCTAAGTGACCATTCTGAGGAGCAGGATCTTGAGTTCTTTACTAAACTGCAGGCATGTTGAATCGGTCCTGATTGCTGCCAGCCGGAATTATCTTCCAGTAGGCTGGGGTGTAGCAAAAGAAGGCCTATTTCATGGATTTCTCCTTGGGTGCTAGTTTAGTCTCGAGCCTTGCAATGGTCTTAATCCTAAAGAAGCATGTCCCTACAGAGCCTTCACGTGTTGTGGCTAGGTAGGGTGGCTTTCAAACAGTAGTTGCCTTTCATGTAATGCAGGTCGTTTTGAAGAGAGTCGCGGCTGCGAGGGGTAGCCAGTGCATTCTTTCAGGATGGGGGAGACATTGTCAAATTTCTTAGTTCCCGTTATCAGGTATGCAGAGGAATGTTGAACACCCCCCAGGGGGTTTGGGTTGCAGCTGGGACCTTGGTGTGGAGGGTGTTCTCTTCTTTGAGGCATGAGATTACCAGTGCTTGGGCTGTGTCTCTGAAATCCTCAGGTGCGAGGAAGGGTTTTATCTTCCTGAGGTGTGGTAGTTTACAAGTGGTTTGGGCTTTATTGTTGCTATTTGTCCAAAATTAGAGATTACTGCTATTAAGGAACCCAAGTGGTTTGTACTTTGGGCCAACTGAGGTGTGAATACATCAAGGTGCCTAGTATTCAGACACCCACGGATGGCCTCCTGTTTGGAGATGGCCTGGTAGGACAAATTCTGTTTTAGTGCACTTGAGTTTCAGATAGGTGCTTGGCATGCAAGCTTGGATGAAGGAAAGGCATTTCTTTAAGCATGACTTGTCTCGATTACAATTCACTTTGAGCTATTACGTAGTTTTGTCAGTGTACAGCTATCCCCTTTTTAGGAAAAAGAAAAATAATCACTTGTTTCCATGGCTCCAGGATAACAAGCGATGCAGCGGCTGCATTACAAACCCTTGTGAAAACCGGAGCCTACATCTCCAGTTTATATTTGGATACACCTGAGTCAGTTGTGTCCTGGAGGATGCTATTTGTGTTTGTAATCGTTGGTTTCAACATGGTTGAAATGAGGACACTGTTGCTTCCCTTGTGGGATTTGACCCTATAGATGATTCATTGAATAACCAGGTTACGGTGAGAATGCTCCTGCAACTTCATGAATCGGGTTCTTTAGGAGGTCTTAATCATTTATAGGAAGGGTTTGAATTAACCCTTGTGGTTCTATGCTGTGCTTGTTTATGTGGTCCTTGTCTCTGTGCCCTTTGGTGCCTGCTGCCCAGCATCTGCGTGTACGCCTTCTCTATAGAGAAATCCAGGCCCTTTATCGCCATTACTTTATGCTCATATGTTGGCTTGTGTGGCCTTTGTCTATGTCCCTTGTGGTGCTTGTCCCCACTAGGTGCGTGTACGACTTCTCTATAGAGACAGCCATGCCCAGCCCTGAAACCTCTCCACTGTCTCCAAGTGGCTGCAAGAATTAATTTCAAGAGCCTTTGCATTGCCCACAAGGCTTTCTGAGGCCTGGGTCCAAAATACCTTCAGCTGTACCTCCGTAATACCTTCCCTCCCGAGCCCTTTGCTCCTCCACCTCTAACTCTCTCAGGGTCAGTCGTTTTTCAAAGAAACGAGCTAGGGGTAGATTTCTGTGTTCGGCTGGGGCCTCCCTCTGGAACAACCTCCCTGCCACTCTGAAACTTGAGGAGAACCATCGCCGTTTCCGCAAGCACCTTAAGACATTGCTCTTTGCTTCTGCCTTCGCTCCTCCTCTCCCCTGCTTTTCTATTCTATCCTGGCATCGTGCACCTGGTTACCCTCTGACTTTCGGGCCCAGGTACCTGCTCCCCCTGCCACCCACCCGCACTGCCTCTTTGCAATCCCTTGCACTGGGGTCTGTATCTGTAACCCTACAGTCCCACCCCCCTTTGTTTCTGCACTTACCAGACACACCCTGTCTGTTGCCTTTAACCTAGCACTTGCTGGCTGCACTACCACAGTTTGTTGCTTTTTATGTATTTATTTTTAATCCTTTGCTCCGCACTCTCCACTCCTCCCCACCCCCTCCCATGCACTCTCCCCTTTCCCTCTCACATGCACTTGCGCGTTCTCAATGTCACTGGGCCTAGTAAGATCGTTGTTTTGTTCTCCCTTGTTCCCCTCCCTTGCCTCATCGCGCTTTGAAACACTTGTACGAGCGCGATACACCTAAAATATCAATATCAATGCCCATTATCGCCATTACTTTACCCTCATATGTTAGCTTGTGTGGCATTTGTCTATGTGCCTTGTGTTGCTTGTCCCCAGTAGCAGCTTGTACACCTTCTCTATAGAGACATCCTTGCCTATTCTCGCTATTACTTTAATTTCAAATGTTGGCTTGTGTGGCCTTTGTCTACTGCCTTGTGGTGACTGTTGCCCTGTTGCTGTTTGTACACCTTTTCTCTAGAGACATCCGTGCTCATCGTTGCTATTGCTTCACCCTCATATGTTGGCTTTTTAAAGGTTTATGCAATTGCTTAGAGAGAGATTGCGTGTCTGTCTGGTAGTGACCAGTTGTAGGCAGGTTTCCTGTTGTTGTCTGTCTAGACTAGTCTTCTTGCTTTCTTTGGCAGAAGCAGTCAATTGCTGCATTGTGTTTGGGGGCATTTGCGGTCATGGCATCCGCACAAATAATATGTTTGCTTTGCCTTGTTGTCTTGGCACTTTGCTTGAATATAAGAAGGATACCTTTAAGCAGTGTTTACGAACATACTTATCAAACCCTCCACAGAGCCCAATACCACCCACACTACCAGTGGTGCAGAACGTGAGTCCTTTAGACATCTGAAAAGTTAGATAAGTGAGTTGACAGCTTGCAGATGAGATTTGTGTGTAGTTTACAGGACACAGATGAGAGTATGACCGAATCAGCCTTTCATCAGACGTTGGTTAAAAGAGGGTTATGATAGCTTTGATACCATGCAAGAAAAATTTGGCTTGGCATCTATTGATCGGTTTCGACATGCACAACTAGCTCACGCCATACGCACCCAGACACAACAACTATACCCTCCTTCCCCCCATAGAGACCAACATTCTCCCGCAATGAATCCCCTCCAATGTCACCTCCACCCTCTATCAGGCCCTTAATCCTTCGGGGCTGAACAACTCGATAGGCTGAAAGAAAGATGGGAAAGAGACCTAGGTGATCTGGAACCAGAGGACTGGATAGATGCTCTAATGTCCCCCCGAGAGATTGGGATAGAAGCCAAACTCAGACTGATACAACTCAGAATACTCCACTGCTCATACTACTCAGGTACAGCCATGGCTGGATGGGGAGGGACCGAGGATGAGACATGCATTAGATGCAAGCGAGAGCCAGCCACCTTCTACCACGTGATCTGGGACTGCCAAGTATTCCAAGTCTTCTGGGGGGATTGTATTAATACATTCTCCACCATCCTAGAGACACCAATTCCTAAAGACCCCAAAATGACACTCCTGGGCATCTGGGGAGAAGTAGACTTGACACAGTATGAAAAAATGTTTCTTGCGGTGGCGCTGGGGGCGGGGAAAAGGCATATCGCTGCAAACTGGGGCTCTGCAGACCCACTAAACCCGAACCGTTGGAGCAATGAACTAAACAGATGAGCTGCTTGGAACGCCAAATCTATAATGCGAGGAGTTGCCCCCGTAAATTTGAAAAGATATGGGGCAAATGGCTCGATGCTCACTGAGACTTATACCCTCCCCATCTCTCCCCCTCCCCCCTCCTCCTTGTTCATCCCTTTCACCCTCCCCTTACCTCAAGGACACAAGACGTAACCAGTATTGCCAGCTATTACCTGTGTCGCAATTGTATTATTGCTTCTTCGTCCTGTGGCGCCTTTGCCACTGACAATACCGCCATGTTTACTGATGTATGCCTATGTGTATATCTATGTTGTTGTTTGCTGTTTAAATCCAAATAAAGAGTTATTAAAAAAAAAAGAGGGTTATAATAACATGCGTCATTTAAGTGCTGAGACAAGTCTTTCGGTGGTGAATGCTCTATAAATGTTCAATATTATGTTTATCGAGGCTCAGAGACTGCTAAGTAGTTTGTTATATGAATGCACACTCAAGAAAAGTATTTGCACGCTTCTGGAAAACATTTCTTGGTTTTGTAAGTAATGCTATGGCGCACCTATTAAAACAAAGTCAAGGAGACATGGCTCAAGCGGCCTCGTATATATGACCATCCACTTTGATGTCTTATTATCCGCAGCCAGGTCTCCAGAAATGTCTGGCGGCACTGCAGGAAGCCCTGGAAGAGATTTTGAAACAGAAACTGAGCGAGGAGGAGAATGCCGGCTGCTGTCAGGTAAGGGTGGTGGCACTGGCGTCCCGGCACCATTTACCGTACACCATTTCTCTTTATAGTACACAGCTTCAGGGTGGAGCGTTGCGACCCACTAATAGTACAATCAAATTGACCTTTAAGAATGACTGTAAAATATGAAGCTTATCTCCTGTGTATATGTGTATTTTCTCATGCGCATTCATTGTGCCTACCCTGAAACCTGAGTGAGGAACTAGGCCCTGCATCAAGGACCCCTACCCTACATGAGCTGATAGAGAATAGATGAACCAGACAAGGCTTCCTAGCGCTGTGCTAGGAAGAGTTTACCACAGGCACACACTCTTAACTTTTGAAAATCACATTTGACGGATCTGTACAAAAGGGACCTTAGTAAGGCAAATGTCCTGTGTTCCTTTGCTGTGCATGTTTTCAGGCGTGCCCATTCAGGTGGTTCCAAGGGTCTTACCTGTGTTTGTCCATGTTTAATTCTGTCGTTTGCAATGCACTATGTCGTTTTCTACTTTTCATAATCTTTCCAAACTTACTTTGTTTGGGAGCAAACGCGTTTACCTAGAAACACTGCATGTACACAGAGGTACGTCTACTACACCCAGCATATATTGTCAGACTACATAATTGTGCATGCAATCGCAGCTCCTTAACACAATGTTGACAATTCTTGCCGAACACTTCAATGGAGTTCTAGGTTGGACAATGGAAATGTATTGAGATATTTCATATATGAGATTAGGGTCACCTTAATGTCGGTTAAAATGTTTGGGATTTAAACATCATTTAACCTCCACGCAGAATGTTGGGGTATCCACATCGGAGCATATTAATTTCATTATTGTCATCCTACACACACACCCCCACCCACCCAAACACACAAACACACACACCTATGTCTTATAATAATGTGATAATAATAATAATAATAATTTTTTTATTTTGAATTTTAATTGTAATTCCATTTTTACAAAAAAATGGAGAGTGTATAGTTCCAACAAGCTCCAAGCTTTTTCTATAGTTTCCAGAATGTGGTGGGTCGACTCGTTTCCATTTTCTCATCCGGATTGGTTTCTTTGGTCCAGGTCGAGATTGTTAAAGAATAGCGCCACACCAATCACATATTTTGTTTTTGTTCCCCTGTTTAGGGCGGTCCACCAACTCTCTTCGTAAAAAGTATTCAAAGTTCTGAGAATTTTATTCAGATGTCTTTCTCTAATGAGTTGTGTTCCTGTACAGGATAGTAGGAGGTGCCTGCTGGTTTCTATCCTGTCTTTTTCATCACAGTATCGACATTTATTGGCGATAGATTGTTTTCTGGCCGCCAATACTTCGTTGGTCTTTATCTGATTGAGTCTGAATCTTAGAAATAGCCTTGCGAGGCGTTTGTCCGGAAATTTCTCTAGGTAGCTCCGTTCAGTGTTCAATTTCATTATTATAATAATATTTATATTCACTGAAAAAACGTTAGTTAAAGTTTAGTTAAGTTCAATAGATTTATCACGACAAAACCCTTAAAATTCAGTGCATTTGGGAAGCCATGACAGGCTTAACTTGGCTCACTCCTGTTTATGTCCCCTATAATGCCATGTCCCCCATAATGGCATTTTGTATCATTGTGAATCTTTTGCTTATAATATGTATGTGCTCATGGGCTTTGCAACGGGAACCCTCTGACTTAAGTTGGTCATGACTCCCCAAATGCGCTGAATTTCAAGGGTTTTGTTGCGATAAATTAGCTGAACTTAACTAAACTTTAACTAAAGCTTTGTCTGTGAATTTCAAGGGTTTTGTTTTTTCTTCCATGCCACCAGCCAATATACATACTTAATTTAAAAGACTACCTGGCCATTAGCTATGGTAGGCCGTGGCCACTATGCATGTCTCTAGGGCCCACTAGCCAGGGTCCTCAACCCTGACTAGTGTCAATAGCATTTTTCTGCCTTTTCGTTTTCGGGTTATCTCTCCCATTAACCAAAAAGAAATGCAAATTTTCAGTCCTGAAAAGCCTGTTTGCCGCATGTTAGGGAGAATTTTCATTTCTGTGCCAATTCCCTTTAACCTTAGAGACTCAGGGCATTTATTTTCTTCAAATAAGCTTTATTGGTGAAATGGCATGGATAAAAATTCAAACAGTGCATGTTCTTCATAAGTATAATCCGAAATTAACCTTACACATTTCTCCCCCCACCCCCTGCTCCCCAACAGGAACTTCATCAAATGTCCCAGCCTCCCCTCCCCCAAACTTCAACTCCCGAACCCTCCCCCCTCTACATCCTAAACTAGGCCCTGGGATGATCATCGCGGCTGTCATATCGGATCCTGTTCTGACCAGGTTCCTCCTGTCGACCACCCCACATTTTATTTCGAGTCTGTCTTTCGAATTAGGGTTAGATTTAGGGTTAGTGTTAGGGTTGGGTTAGGGTTAAGGGGGATGGGGCATCTGGGGGGACCCCCCCCCCCAAATACAATAAACATTCAAATGTTAAAAGGAGCTGGCCAGTTCCGAAATTTCAGCACTGGACTGCTCCATGTAACGTTTTAAAGTTACAAAAAAATGCATTGAAATGCTATCTTTCACATGTAAAAGTACATTTCCGTCTCCATTTATTTTCGATGGACTGGTTTCGATGGAAATGCAATTGTACATGTAAAAGATAGCATTTCGATGGATTTGCATTTCGATGCATTTCCATCGATGGAAAGACCATAAACCCTTAGTGTATAAATAAATAAATAATGTATTATAACTTCAAGTGTGTTACTTGGATACCTGTATTTACAGGTTTCATTGCATAGCTCTACAGCTCACATTGCCCCTCTTAAAATAAACCTGGCTGCTCAGTCACGCTACCAACTTGTGTAGTACCGGCCTGTATTACAAGGTGGGTCTAATACCAAGGAGACAAGTCTTGTGTAGTCCCACACCAGTTGGACTGCACTAATTCTTACCTAACACTTTTGGCAGGCGATGGGATTGGTGTAAAGTGGTTTCAGTGACTACTGGTTGTACTTTTGCCCAAATAAACCACCCACAAGCTAGCACCACCAAAAAGAAAAGTAATCTTGTAACTGAAAATAATGCCTGGAATGGATAATTTTAATGAACAGTCCATTACTGCACTTACAATGGAAGAATTGAAAGAATTATGTAGGACAAGGGGACTCAGTTTAAAGGGTAGAAAAGAAGAGTTGATGGAAAAGTTTTTAAATCACCAAAACCCAGGAAATAGACCCATAACCCTTACTCCCAACCTTGACATGGAAATTGATTAAACTGATAGTTTAGAGCTTAGCTCCAATCTGCCAAATTGGTCAGAAGGTGAGGAGGATCCTCACAGAGTGAGCAACTCCCCTCTTCAGACTGTCACTGTACTTCAACAAGCTCCTATCACGACCCCTGTTGGTCACAATCTATGCCCAGAATATCTATCTCTTGAAAGAATGAGACTGGAACTAGAATTCAAGAAACTTGCAGTACAATCTGAAGATAAAGAGAGAAGGCTCAGAGAGAGGGAAATGCAGCATGAGTAGGATATGAAAAAGATGTCCATTGGTCCTGCTTCCTTCATGTGGTCCTCTCGGTCTACTAGTCCCAAGAGACCTCACTTACCAAAAGAAGCTGTAAGTATGTATGATCCTAAACTTGATGTGTTGGATTGGATGAGTACATTTGAATTAACTTATGGTTTGCAGAATATTTGTGGGAATTTTTTAGTTGCATGGATCATGTCTAGGCTCCCCCAGAATGGTTGTGATGCTATTATGGAATTGAATGCTACAGACAGAAAATATTATGCACTAGTCAAACAGGCACTTGTTGCTAGATTTGGGAAG
Organism: Ambystoma mexicanum; assembly: GCF_040938575.1. Taxonomy (NCBI): domain Eukaryota; kingdom Metazoa; phylum Chordata; class Amphibia; order Caudata; family Ambystomatidae; genus Ambystoma; species Ambystoma mexicanum. Next base: position 398,769,336 of record NC_090933.1, read on the forward strand.
ACTCCTTCTCAATACCTTAAAATGTTTAGAGACCATAAAAAGAAAGATGGTACCCCTTGGGCTACCTGGGTTTATGAATGCCTGAAAAACTTAGATGGTTGGGTGAAAGGATACAAAGTAAACTCCTTTTGAAAGAATGAGAATTTTTTATTTTTTTACTAGAGTATTTTTGATGCCCACTCTCTATCCCAAGAGACTAACTCAAGCAGCTGACTTATGGGTTGCCAACAGGGTCACTCATAAGGATTTTGGGGCATCTCAGAAAAAGGATGAGCGGAAAAAGCACAAGAAAGATGGTAAAGAAAATGTGTATCCTCCACCACCTAAAGACGGCCACAAAAACCATAAGGGTACATTGCATGGGAAACCTATAGGGCTCGTAAAACCTCTGGGACAAAACCAGAGGGAGTTACCACAAACCCCCATTCCAGAAAAGCTTTGGTAAATGTGTGGTTTGTGGGTCTGGTGACCATGTGAAAGGGGATCCCAGATGTAAGGGTAAACCTTCAGGGGTCCACACTGTCTCCTTGGCATTCACTGCAGAAGAGGAAGCGCCAATGACAGGTGCTCACTTTCACCTACTAGCTGATGACCCCATTGGAGTTCAAGCTAGTGTTTCTTTAGTGTCCTTGGGTCTGTGGAAACAACAGAAGATAGATGTGTATAACACCATACCCGACAACACAAAAGGAATAAGGACAGTGTACTTGTAAATGGCCAGGAGACTCCTGCCATCAGAGACACTGGGGCCAGCATTACAGTGGTTGATGAAAGTTTCTTCAAATCTGAGGATCTAGCCAAGGCCCCAAAGGTTCCTCTAAACTTGCTGGAGGCCCTATCCAAATGGTTTCTATTTTGTCAGCCCTCATCCAGTGCCCTATCCAAATGGTTCCCATTTTGTCAGCCCTCATCCAGTGCATTAACATGACTGTAAGAATTCCTGTTAGTGTGCAATCTGAAGTACCTGGGAAAGTTATTTTGGGTAATGACTTGAAAACTCTGGAGTAGTCTCCAGTACCCCCAGGCCTCCCTGCAAAAAGAGACAGGAGCTGACAAGATTGGCCAGAGGCGCAACCTTGAGAGACTCTCAGTGTGCGGTCAGGGAGGAATCCAGCATCTCAAAACCAGAGACAGGCCAACCTTCCACTTCTAAAAAGAAGAAAGAGACTAAGGAGAAATCCAGAGTCTCAGGAAAGAAAAAGGGTCTCAACCTCAAACCTGCTCTGAAAACAAGGACTTCCCCGAGAGGACAGTCCCAGGTCACTCCAGTGGGTGGACGAACAAGTCTTAATAGGAGTCTGTTTCTTTGTCAAATATGAAAGAGATGCTGGCTGCCCGAATTGTACTTTGTGATAAACCTTAGTGTTTTAGAAACCTGAGCAGGATCTTTTGACTTGGGTGTCAACAATGAAACTCTCCATCTGATACAGTTCACACTCTACTGCATCGAGTGCTATGGGTGAATAGCCTCTGGACAAAAATCTTTTTCTAATATTTTCACATTCCCCCTGATAATCACATTCCTGACTACAGTTCTGTTTGGCTCTTATATATTCACCTTTTGGTATGTTTGCAATAACGGTTTTCCTATGACAGCTTGCAGCATGTAACACTGAATTAACAGATGTAGTTTTTCTGAAGGTATGAGTCATATATCCAGTTTGATTCATTTTAATTCATAAGTCCAAAAAATCTATACTCGAAGTGCTGGGTATGTAGGTAAAATACACACCCCAATTATTTGAATTGAGGTATGTAACAAAATTTGATAATTCACTTGCTGTGCCTGTCCAAACCATGATAACATCATCAATATAGCGCCTCCATAGGTGTGTATATATGGCTGAAATAGAGGGTTAACCAGTGCAAATAGTTGTTCAAATTGGTGCATGTATATGTTAGCCAAAGCTGGTGCGAAGCTGGCTCCCATGGCGATATCCACCTTCTGTTTATTCCTATTAAATATTGATTCATTTTATGTCAACAGTACATGCGCAGTGTGGTTGTGTAATTGTTGTAAATTGTTGTTTTACTGGGCATAGAGTACATTTTGACACAATCACCTACTGCAGTTACAATCATCCTAGTATTCAATTGTTACCTAATAATTATATCATTCTTTTTCACCATAAAAAGGTCATAAAACCGATAAGTGCTTTGGGTTCCAGTCTTATGCCACATACTTCTTTAGTACCTCTTGGAGTTGCATGTACACTTCCACAGGAATTAAATCTGTCCACATCCAAAATTGTGAGGGTGACAGTACCTGATACACGCTGCCTCATGTGCAGCATAGTGGGGTTCCTTCATAGTTGCCCAACTGGAACTCAAGGTCCTGGGAGCACACACATTGACTTTTGCAGCATCCTGGGGTGCCTTAGTTGCCCAACTGAGGCTCGGGAACCTGGGCATGCACATGTTGCCTCACGTGTGGCATTCTGCAGTGGCTTTAGAGTTGTCCAACTGGCGCTAAGGGTCCTGGAAGAACACACATTGCCTCACATGTGTGAAATTGCAATGTACCTGTGAGGTACACAACAGGGCACCCATGTGATGATTTCTTAGGTGACCTCACTTCTTGCTTATTCTCCTTGAAAGTGGTTCCACGCCTTCTGTAAGACTCTCTGATGGTGAGGGAGTTATGTTAAGTTAAAGATGCTTGTATAGTGCACTATCACCCGAGGGTGTCCTGGAGCTAGTCGGGAAGAACCTTCAAAAAGAACAGTTTAAAAGCGAGGATCTCACTTAGGAAAGAGAAAGGTTTTGAGTAGTTTCTGAAATTTGAAAAAGACCACAGGCCCCCTAAATTGAGTGGGTAACAAAGGGATCACCTTTTTGAGTGGTTTAAGCTTAAAGAAACCAGCTTTACAGATGGCACTAATCTGCAGTTCTGGTGACAAAGCAGAGGTAATTTCCATTACAATATGTTTACTGAATCGACTAAAGAAGGCATATTCCCCAAACTAGGGGGCCAGAAGTCTAAAGTCCATAGCTGGCAAATGGCCAGAGGACTAATAATCATAACTTCAGTTTTCTCATCGTTGAGTTTGAACCAACTAGCATTCATCCAATTTCCTATTGCGGTGAGACAAGATCTAAGATGAAGGGCAGAGTACATTGGATTTTGATCCACTCTCAAAATAAGTTGGGTTTCGTCTGCATAGGAGTAGAACTGACAACCATGAGAGTGGATTAGACTAGCTAGAGGCTTAACATAATGTTGACTAGCAAAGAGGAAATTTCTGAGCCCTGGGGTCCCCCCAGGTCAGGGTGGAAGTTTCAGATCTCTGGAGGATAGCTCAGGGGCAACACGCTCAACTTGGAAGCAAGTCGATGCGGAGCAACACAGGTTTGATCCCCGGGTCCGCGCTTAGGAACCTCTGTGTATTAAGCATGTTATAAATAACCAATTAAAATAAAGATCTGAAAGGAGAGAGAGAAACAGACCGAGAACGGTTAGACAAGAAAGAAGTAAACCACTGAAGAACAGGAAGTGGAGCAGCTCCGTGCCCAGGTTGGGCTTATCTCCTGCAGTGTCATGCTGGGCACGTGAAATGTGAACGACTGTGCTTGCTGCAGCTGCAGATGTGCCTGTTGGAGTGAATAGTCCTGCCGGGCAATCACGGATGTCAAATACTACTGCACCGTGTTGATGGCCTCCATACAGTGGACCATGTTCTGATGCTTGCATTGCTCCAAAATGCCAACAGGAGACACAGCATGGGCGAATCCTTGGTTTGATGATGCAAGTCCAGTACTGATTTGCTGCATTCTCCTGCTTTTAGTGGTCTGCACATGGTCCTTCCCTGACTGTTCATGAAGGGTCATGAGAGCTGCTGTATGGCTGTTTAGGTATTTCTTAATGGATGCCTTGATGTCATGCTCGCGTGTGAGGAGCTGATTGTGCTGCATCTGTATGTGCAGCTGTTGTACGGTTACATCAACCCATCTTATGGCCTATTGGACAAGTTCACCAACAAGGCTGTGTGATCCTGTATCTCGATATCATCATGTGGAGGTTGTGTATGCTGGGGGTTTGATGTCTGCTGGTGTGGGGTGTTGACAGTTGCCAACCTGGTCTTCAATTAAATTATATATACTTCGCTTCATCTTCTAGCTCAATGGTCTTCTGGCGACACCTCTTCCTCCTGCACCACTGCTTTCTCCTGTGAGGTGGGTTCTGAAATCTGTCTGGAGACTGTTGAGGTTGCCTGATGGTACCACTACCAGTGCCTGGTGTGTGTGTCTTGGTGACGACTGGGTCTGCCCTACTGCCAGTGACGTTTCATGGGTAGGATCTGCAGAGGTGCTGGCAATGTGCTTTCTCGTCCCAGCTGACTGCTTCTAAGCCCTCCTTCTCTACTGTTTGGCTTGTGCATGTCCAGCATTAGGGATGCTGCATTGCTGTGATACTTTGCCTGCATGGAGTAAATCAATCATAGATGCTATCAGCATCTGCACAACAGGTATGTTGGTGTCTCAGTGTTTACCTACTCTGTGTGATGTGTATGACTTTTGGGTGTTGCCAAAAGTTGGTCATTGTGACTTCTATGGAAATCTCATGCCCATGTTATGGGTTTCCAGAGGGGTTGAAGTCTGTCCAGAGAGCACTTAGTTGCGGTTGAATGTACACTCGGTGTGATGGATGTATTGGTTGGCATCTGCCTACTGTGTTGCAGCTTTAGAGGTGTGGGACATGTACGTATTATATTTGATTTGTGTGTCACAGTATGTGTGGTTGGATGGTACGTGTGTGGATTTGTTGGTGGCTCACTCACCTGTGTCATGTCCCTCCTCTAAGCCAGTGGCACTTTCCAGTTTGATTAGTGGGAGCACCCCCTGTTCCCACGTAGTCCATGCTATGATTTCCAGTCCCCCTCACAACTGCTATCTTTGGCTTCCTGAGCCTTGGTGATTTTCTTCCACATGGCACGTTAGAGGTGATTTCACCTCTTACCTGGGTCTTCTTTCTCACATTGCAAAGTGGACACTGCATTGATAGCATTCACCAGTGTCATCCACATGTCCCTCTTTTTGCTGCCACTCAATGTATGCATCTGCATTGAGGAGTCTTACCTCCACTGGTATCATGTTGCCATGTTATCTACCAATCCCTGCAGCTTAGTCTCCTTACGATGCGGGGCCCTAGCACCTGACCTGCTTCTTGAATTGAGGTTAATGTATGGAGTCCTGTGTCTTTGCTGGCTGTCCACTCTGCTGTTCAGATGAGCTCCGTCACTGACCTCCTGGGGGTTGTGGAGATATTTTGTTGAGGTGGTGGTGGTGTGAATTCCTCCAGCACTATGACCAAAGGCAGTAGGACTTTGGCATCATTTTTGTCGGTAGTTGAACGAACACCAGAAGAACTTTTACATGACTTATGCCACTGGCCTGTCCAACGCCGGAAGGTGTTTCATGTAGCTTCTACCGGCAATGGTGGGCGGCTGTCGCTGATGTCAGTCTATCTGCCATTTAACATGGCTCCACCTTTGTGGATTACTCGGATGTTCCACTGCTGCAGGGTAATGTTCATGATACAATGGTTCTCTGTCATTTTCAGTCAGCGGACGGCAGAAGGCATTGTTGGCAGACATGGTAGTCTTTACGCCAGACTCTTGATGAGGTCCAAAGTATTTGAGTATTCGCTGTAGCACCTAATTGGTATCCACGTGACTGTATGTACAGTCTAGCTTTAATTACTATTGCTCCTCTGTATCCTAATACCGTTGTTTCCTTTATTCATGGTTTATATATATATCACATGATGCATTTTGAATAGGATTGGATTAATTGTATGGTAGATGGGAGGCAAGTTGTGAGCATGGATACCCCAGAAGCCCCTGGTCAGTGGCACACATTCATGATTTTATTGGTAAATGTTTTGGCTGTGGGAGGGGTGTTTTTCACTGCATCTTTGGGATATACTGTGGGTGAGGCGTGAGCGGATCTCAGATTTTCAATACTTTTAAAAAGTCATCGTGGAATATGTTACTCGTTTTACACATATGGCCCAGGTTATGGAGCAAGGAAATAAAAACTAAAAGTCAAACCTAAGCAGTATGAGTGATCAGACACAGGATAGAAGCCTTTCAATATTAACTTGTAGGGCTCAACAGCTGTCCCATGGCTAGGGAAACTATGAACTACCTTGACAGGTTAGGCATTAGGGTTGCTTTTATATGAAAAAAAAACATTGATTGCCCAGTGAAGAGCAACTGGTTCCAAAACAGTCAAGTACTAATCTATTTTCTTACATCTTAGTCATCTAATTCAAGGGGCGTCATCACATTAGTGCATAGATCTCTTTCCTTTACAGTGTCTCGGGTTGACATCGATGCCGAAGACAGATGTATCATACTAGAGGAGCTATGGGGCAACGCGCTCGCCTTGAAAGCAAGACGACGCAGAGCAACACAGGTTCGATCCTCGGTTCCGCACTTAGAAACTTCAGGGTATTAAGCGCATTATAAATAACCAATTAGAATTACAATATGCAACTTTTCCCTTGCATTGAATTATTGCTTTATTTTTATTTGTTTTAAATATATTTTTATTGGGATCATTGATTAAACAAACAACATACTGTATTTCACACTCGCTGTGTGAAGCTGACAAAAGATCAAGGAAATTTACCCAGAATTCTGTTTTATTCAAAATAAAAACCTTCCCTACCCCCTACTCAAGATTTCTATTAAGTAACGAGGTACTGAAAGAGGCTGAATGTTTCCCATTGGCAGGGTAGCATCTGGCAGCAGGTGCGTACCCAAGTCGTAAATTCTCAGGGTTCATATCTGTGTCCATGTAGTGGAGCCATTACACAGATCTTGTGGTGTTGGGGTGTGATGTAGGGCCATGCTATTCTAGTGGGGGGGGTGCTTACTTTGTTTTATGGTGTCTGGGTTGGCAAGGGGGTTTGCCTTTTTATTGTGCTGCTTCCAATATTCTAGGAAGGGGAGCCACTGCATGTCAATACGTGTGTGGGTTTCCATGAGTGCTGCGGTGAGGCTCTCCATTTCGTAGATTTCCTTGGCTTTGCGCAGCCAATCTCCCTTAGTCGGCAGGGTGATTCCCTTCCATTTTATGGTTACACACTCGTGCTGCTAAGAGCAGGTTTCTGGGGAGGTGAGGAAGAACCAGGTAGTGCTCCTCGACCTTCTCTACACCAAACAGCACCAGGAGTGGAGTGGGTTCCCTGGGATGAATCTTGCTGGTATAAGGGGTGAGTACCTGATCGGAACATTGCAGTTCTGAGCAATTTTTTTCCATATCTCATATGTGGAGTAAACAATGTTCAGGGTTGTCGATGGTACCCAGATTTCGCCTATTATGGCCGCATGCAGCAGATTAGGGGTTACCAGAGTCCGTTCAATCTGGACATGTGGTCTAAGTGGGTGGCGTACCAATGCCCCAGGTATTGGGCCTGGGCGGCCCAGTAACAGTGCTCCAGGTCAGGCAGTGCCAGACCACCTTTTGTTACTGGTTGAGTGAGTATTGTGTAGGCTACTCTCGCTAGCTTGCCTACCCAAACCAACTCGTGGACTAGAGCACAGTTGTTGGCGGAACCTTCTCGATAGTAACAGGGGGATGTTCACAAACAGGGACGGAAGCCTGGGCAGAATGACCATTTTCACTATGGAGACTCAGTCCCATAATGTGAGTGGTAAGTGTTTCCATCTAGATATTTTGTCGCGTAGATTTTCAACTACTTTGCCGTAATTATCCCGAAAGAGGTCCTCATGGTTTCTGGACAACAATATTCCAAGATATCTGACTCCTGTGTATTCCCACCTAAACCTGTAGTCATCTTTAAATTCTTTGGTTTCAGGGGTTACGGGAAATATAACTGATTTTGTGTGGTTAATTTTTAGGCAGAAAAGGAGCCGAATTTGATAACTTCACGTATGACTGGGTTCAGGTTTGTCTCCGGGTCATGGATCAAAAGGGCCACGTCGTCGGCGTATAACGACAGTATCAATTTGTGGGGGCCTAAGGAGAGACCCCTTTCCAGTGTTTGGTCCTGAGGCTTGCATGTAGGGGTTCCATTGCAAGTGCAAACAGTAGAGTTGACAGGGGGCATCCCTGTCTAGTTCCTCTCCGTAGCTCTGTGCTCGCTGATGTTACTTTCCCAAGTATGAAGTTGGATAGGGGGTGTTTGTAGAGAAGGGAGATCAGGTTTAGGTAGTAGTCGCCCAGACCCAGCTTCCTTAACACCGCCAAGAGGAATGGCCATTCGACTGAGTCGAGGGCTTTTTCAGCGTCCAACAGGACAACCACTGCTTGGGATGTTGGGTTGAGCACCTCGATGATACCGAATATTCATCTGATGCCAAATGACGTATTGCGACCTGGGATGAAACCCGCTTGATCGGCAAGCACCAGACCTGACATCAGAGGGAGCAGTTGGGCGGTGACGATTTTGGTAAGGATTTTGGTATCGACGTTCATTGGCGATATTGGCCTTTACAGGGCACATTCTTCAGGGGTTCCCCTAGTTAAGGAGCAGAATCACGTTTGCTTCGAGAAGTGTGGGGGGCAAGCAGCCTTTCACCAATGCTTCTTCAAGTACCAGCAGTAGGGTTGGTGCTAAGGTTTGGGCGAAAGCTTTATAGAATTCCCCTGGTAGGCCATCAGGGCCTGGGGCTTTGGTACTTGGAAGTTCCTTTATCGCTCCCAGAATCAATTGTAAAGGGTTTATTTAACGATTCCCTCAGATTCCCCTCCACCCAGTACAACTCTATGCCGTTTAAGTATTGCCGAAGGATCTCTGGGCTGCTTGAGTGTTTGGAGCTGTGTAGGTCATGATAGAATGCTCGGAAGGTCTCTACTATTTCGTCTTCTGTGTAAACTAGGTCACCTTGGGTATTACGGATGCAATCTACCTGCAGGGGTTTTCTATCCGCTGCCAGCAGCCTTGCTAGCAGGGCTCCCGACTTTTGGCCTTCCCCATACACCTGCTGCGGTGTCCCTGTGTTAGGAATCGGCTTTCCCTGTCGGCATTGGCTCTAAACTTGTCCAATTCCTCCCTGAGACATGCTAGGGATTCAGGATCACCCAGAGCAGCGTACACGTTTTCCAGTTCTTTTAACCACGTCCCACCCGCATCGAATTCTCTTTTAATTAATTTCAGCATCCCGTTCTCCTTAACCATACATATTCCTCTGACGTAGAATTTTTGCGTTTCCCGGAGGGCCGCGCTCAATGCCACAGTCTTAGTTGGTGGCCAAGAAGAGTGCGATCTCAGTACAGAGTTCTTGGCCGAACACCTGGTCCTGAAGTGCTCCTGATTTAAACCTCCAGTTGGGTCTACCATGTTTAGTGTTTGAGGGCGTGCCTTCAAGAGTGACAGGGGAATGGTCGGAGAGTGTTCTCGGAAGTATCTGGCAAGCCTCTCATTGGAATGTTCCGTTCCGGGACACCAATAGATAATCTAGCCACAAGCTAGTGTTGTGGACCCAGGAGTGATGGGTGAAGTCACGCGTATCGTTATGGGCAGAGTCTCCACACATCCACCAGGTCGTAAGCCCCACAAATCTCACGAATCTGGAGGCTCGCCTTGGAGGAGGTATTGGTGGCTGAGTGCGATCTGGCCTGTCTGGGATCTAGTACAGTGTTTAAATCTCCACCCTATATGATCGTGGCTGTGTCCATTCCCACTGGATGTGTAATTACCCAATCAAAAGTGTTTGCCCGGAGGCCACCAGGGGGCGCGGGCAGGATGGACGCCTGAACGTCGAGCTCCGCACCCAGCCCCGGGTGAATCACGATTTATCGGCGAAACGAGGGTCCCATATACTACGCGACCCCCCCCAAAAGACGTGGAAGCCTGTGGCCCCCACCTGGGTCCAACTTTGGTTCCGATCCGACGCTCCTGTGCGGAGTTACACGGACCAAGGCGATATCGGCTGCCCCTCCCCCACGACCTGGCGCGGAGTGGCGCAGGAGACAGCACGAGCCGCGCCGCCCACGAATAGGCCCGAGAGGGTGAGCCCGCGGCGCTTCCTCCCCTGGGCATCCTCCGACTTGAAGAAAACCGTCCACCCACACAGGGAACGCACGCCCGGCGCCTCTGGTGCCCGAGGCCCGGCCTGACCCGGAGAAAGGCGGCGTCCGTCGTAAACTGGCCGACACGAACCCCTCATGAACTGGAGAGAGAACTTGCTGAAATATCAGTTTGTTCCCAAAGAAAGGACCATGGCCGCCGGTAGCCCCACCGTCCCACCCCCGGATCTGGGGGCTATCCAGAACAACATCCAAACGATTCTGGAGGAGATACGAGGTATGAGGACAGACATGGGGGCCAAACTGGCCGACCTCACCACCAAGGTCGCCACCCTAGAAGACCGCGTGGAGGGCGTCGAGAATAACCAACTTTCGGCGACACTCCTCGAAACCCAAATGGACATGAGACTCCGAGACATGGAAAGGCGCGAGGAAGAGCTTCGGTTCAAGGTTGACGACATGGAAAATAGGGAGAGGAGGAACAACCTTCGAATCTTTGGCCTGATGGAATCTGAGGGCGAATCCGTACAAGGACTTGAAGGCAAAGTGCACGATATCGTGAGGATCGCCCTGGGAACGGAAGACGTGGGGGCGACCAACTTCGACAGGGTGCACCGAGCGGGGGGGGGAGGCAGAGGCCCACGCTCGGTTCTGGTTCGGCTGCACTACTACAGGGACAAGATCAGAATCCTGGAAAAGGCGAGACATCTTGGCACCATACAGTACGGTGATTCAAAGGTATCCATCTTCCAAGACCTCTCGGCCCTAACCCTGTCAATGAGGAGGAAATGCGGCACACTCACAAGATGGTTGCAGGGAAAAGGAGTCCGATATCGGTGGGGTCACCCCTTCTATTTGGAGTTTGAGTGGCTAGGTGAGAAACACCACCTGGTGTCGGAGGAGGACATACGAAGAGCCACGGACGATCTGGTGAACGACCAGGCGGGCCATTCGGGCGCCCAGGAGGGAGGACCACGGGACCCCCCTAGGGGTCCCGACGGCCCAGGAAATCACAGTGGGAAATCTAAGGTCAAGGGGGCCCGAAAGTTTCGGAAAACCAGACACCCGTCGATGAACCCGGAAAATCACACTGACTCATGAAAATGACGTTCGATTGGAAGGAGAGAAAATCATGAGGTGAGAGACGATTCAGGGTACGGACGCAGGAGGCCCCGGGCCCACGAACTGCCTTGAACGGACACCGCGGCGGTGTCGCGTTTGGCCCACCGGACCTTGGGTCGGCAGACCATTATGTTAAAAAGTTAACTGTTTATTTGTGTTGCCCCGCGTTTGGGTTTCTGGTTGTGGGTTGAGGGCCCGGGCGGGGTCTCTGGTTTTTGTCTCGGTTAAGTGCACCGAAGGCCTGCAGGGGCCGACCTGAATCGGACTTGCGATCTGGGACTCTCCAGACACACGAAAACCCCGGGGCTGGGGTTGGAGTCCTTGGTGGTTCGTTGACCGGCCCCAACACATGTTGGGGAGAGTGGACGGACGCCTCAAGGTACAAGGGTGGGGAGGGGGGAGGGAAGACACGGGGAGGGGGGTCAGTTGCAAGGGGGGAGGGGATGGGGGGGATAACGGGGTAGTTTGGGGGACTCAGGGGGAAATTCAGTTCAGACCGCAAGAATACGCTTGGCAAGGGGCACTAAAATTCAATCACCACGAGGGGTTCAGAATACGCACACGGTATGATGACAACGATTGAAGGGAAGGTGGGCACGTTAAATGTCAAGGGTCTAAACTCTCAAAATAAAAGATCCCTCACGGGCAACATGTTCCGAAAACAACACCTGACGGTCCTATTTCTACAGGAAACACATTATAAGCGCGGGAGGGAATCCAGAATCAAGGGGAAAGACATCGGTAGCAACTATTGGGCTTCACACCCGACCTCGAAGAAGGAGGGGGTGGGCATTCTCCTGGGAAGGGCTCTCCAACTAACGGGGGTGGAAACCAAGAGGGGGTTTGGGGGTCGATTTCTGGGTGTCAAGGGGCTTTGCGAGGGGCAGCGAGTTACTCTCGCCACCGTATACGCGCCCAACACGGGCCAGGTGGAGTTCCTCACACGGATCTTTGGTGTCATGGATGAATGGGCCGAGGGGGCCATGATTCTCGGGGGTGATTTTAATCTCATAGCCGACCCCCAACTGGACTGGTGGTCCGCCAGAGGTGGGGTACCCAAGGGGATCACGAGGGATAACCTGGCCTTGCAGAACCTCTTGAAGGATCACTACTGGGTAGATGTTTGGCGCAAGGCGTACCCGGCCCAGGGTGGTTACACATTCTTTTCTCCCCCGCACTGCACCTACACCAGAATCGACCTTCTGTTGGCCTCAGAGGAGGGAGATGGGGCGATGACCCAACCAAAAGTCGAGACCATAACGTGGTCGGACCATGAACTACTTATAGCTAACTGGTCCCTGCCCATCGCCCCGAGATCGGCTCGATGGCGGTGCAACGACACGCTCCTTAGGGATCCAGTATTCCGTGAGTTCATGAAGCAGGAAATGCTGGCCTACTTCGAGACAAATGACACGGGGGAGACGGACATGTCCATGGTATGGGAAGCGGGGAAGGCCACCTTCAGAGGCCTCCTCATAGCGGAGGGCTCGAGGCGTAAAAGAGAGAGGGGCCTGATCGAGAGCAGACTCCGAGGGGAGCTGCAGATCTTGCGGGCCAGACTGGGAGTCCCGGGAGTGGACCGGAGGGCACTATTGGACGAGATGCAGGGCAAAAGACAGGAGCTCCATACGGTTCTCATAGGGGAGGTGGTTAAGAGGATGCGATATACCAAACAGAGATACTACGAACAGGGCGACAGGGTAGGCACTCTGCTGGCTCAGAGGTCGAGGGGGTGTAGAGTGGAGAGAGGGATTACCCGGTTGACCGACGAAGAGGGCAGGGTTCATGGGAACCGGCATGAAGTGACGGAATGCTTTGCTGAGTACTACAGCAAACTCTATTCTAGGCAAGCGGGCGAATCTCGGGAGGACATTGCCTCCTACCTGGCAGAACACCCCCTCCCCAAACTGACCGACCAGGACTTGGAGGCCCTCGAGGGGGAAATTTCAGAAGAGGAGGTGGAGGGAGCCATCAAGAGACTGAAGGCCGGAAAGGCTCCTGGCCTTGACGGCTACACAGCGGATTTCTATAAACAGACCCAGTCCACCTTAGTGAAGCCCCTGACCAAATTGTTCAACCAAATTAGAGGCAACGACACGATCCCCCCGACTTTCCTACAGGCCCTCATCACCGTCATACCTAAACCTGGTAAAGACCGGGCAGCTTGTGGGTCTTACAGACCCATTTCACTTCTCAACTTAGATGCCAAGATCTTTGCTAGGATCCTGGCCTCCAGATTGGAAAACTCCCTCCCACGCCTGATACATCCTGATCAGGCGGGATTCGTCCTCAATAGACAGGGTTCCGATAATTTAAGGAAGACCCTCCATGTATTGGCCACGACCGAGGCCAGGAATGAAGGCGCTCTCCTACTGGCTCTTGACGCGGAGAAGGCCTTTGACAGGGTCAGCTGGGCTTTCATGAGGGAGGTTCTCTTGTCAGTGGGGATGGGTCCAAGGTGGTTGGGATGGATATCCGCGCTCTACTCCTCCCCCTCGGCCAGAGTGGTGGCTAACGGGATTGAGTCTAGGGAATTCCCCCTTGAACGTGGCACGAGGCAGGGATGCCCCCTGTCTCCGTTAATCTACGCATTGGTGATGGAACCGTGGGCAATCTCGATCCGCAATGATGCGGACATCAGTGGTGTACAGATGGGGGATATGCACTGCAAGATCTGCCTCTTTGCGGATGACGCCCTGCTCTATGTCACCAGACCGTCCCAAACAATCCCTCGGGTTCTGCAGGGCCTCGCAAGATATGGAGAACTATCGGGGTATAAGGTTAATTTGGACAAATCGGTCGCATTCATGGGTGGGAACCTGCCAGACACGGAGGTGACCTTTGTGGAGGGTCTCCCCTTCAAGCGGAGCGATGAGGGGTTCCGTTACTTGGGAGTCCAAATCACACGTAACCTTGAGGACCTGTATGGGGCCAACTTCCCCCCCCTCTGGTCAGCAATCAGGAGAGACATAGAAAGGTGGGCGGGAACGGGTCTCTCATGGATGGCACGCCTTAACCTTATAAAAATGGTTATCCTCCCAAAATTTCTGTTTCTCTTTCAAATGCTCCCGGTCCAAGTCCCCAAGGCCTTTTTTGACGAGACAAAACGCATCCTCCTTAGATTCCTCTGGCAGGGCAAAAAACACAGGATTTCATACGAGGTTCTGACTAGGACCAAGGAAGATGGAGGGGTGGGCTACCCTGATCTCGAGACGTATTATAGGGCTTCCCAGTTGAGGATCCTGGTCGATCACTTCTCACCGGGACCGAAAAAACAGTGGGTAGCCATGGACAATAGGCCCCTGGCGCCCGTCACACTAGAGGAATGGCTCTGGGTCCCAAGGAGAACGATCCCCAGATCAGTCTTGAACCACCCGATTCTAAGAGTACTGTGGTCCCTGTGGAGAGAGGGAGGTTACTATAGATGGCTCACGACATGGCCCTCCCCCTTGAGCTGCATCTGGGCCCCTCCTTTCCTGGCCAAAATAGCGGAACCAGCAGCCTACCAGACATGGTTCGAGGCGGGCCTTAGTAGGACCGGCCAGTTGTGGGTGGGGGGCTCCTTCCTCCCCTTGAAGGACCTTGAGGAAGCCCTGGGAATAGGCACGCTTTCCCCGTTCCGATATCTTCAGCTTAAGGGTGCCCTCACGGAACCATCTTGGGGTGATACCCTCAGGAGGGAACTCACAGACTTTGAAAAACTCCTTCTGACCGCAAGGGGCTCCAAGGGGATAATCTCCCGCCTATACAAGCTCTTTCTGTTCTCCATCCCCCGAGACCCGCCACCAGCACGCATACAATGGGGTAGGGACCTGGGCGAGGAAATTGATGACGAGAGATGGACAGAGATGTGTAGACGGGCCAATCGATCCACATCCTCCCTCCAATATCGCCATCAGGCCCTCAAGATATTACATAGATGGCACTACCCCCCGCAAAGAATAGCCAAAATGCGTCCAGGATATGACCCACACTGTTGGAAATGTAGGACAGAGAGAGGTGACTATATCCACATGTGGTGGGGATGCCCAGTGGTCCAGAAATACTGGGACAAGGTGCGGACCTGGATCAAAGGGGTAGATGGGATAGAACGAGTATCCTGCCCGTGGCTCTTCCTCTTCGGGATTAGTAACGAAGAGGACCGGGGTAACACTCATGATCACATGCTCCAGGTGATGCTGGTAGCAGCTAGATGCTGTCTAGCGCAGAAATGGAAACACCCGAGAATGCCAGGGGAAAAAACCTGGGTGACCAAAGTAAGGGCCATCTACGACATGGAGTTCCTCACACACCTGCTCGATGAGTCTAAGTCCAGTATCGAGGAAATTTGGCTCCCCTTCTTTGATAAGTACGGCCGAGTGGTCTAGGTCCTGAAGACTGAGCTGAGGGATTCCCCTCCTCCCCACGGATGTGGGACCATGGGCCAAGGACCCGGCTGAGAACTGAACTCGTTTGGCCCATATGACTTTGGCGTGTCACACGCATATTGTATTGACGCCTCCATCATTAAGAGAGCCCGTTGTGCAAGTGTTTATCAAGGCTATGTAAGCGCGAACTGAAGGGGGGTGGGGGGAGGGAGAGGGAGGGGGGGGGGCATGGGGTGTGTTTCGTCTGGTTTTCTCTTTATGTTAACTCACATTAATAAATGCAATGCAAGAATGTAACCTCGTTATGCACCAAGGAAACTTAATAAAATTGATTTTCAAAAAAAAAAGTGTTTGCCCCATCTGTGTTTGGCCCATAGGAGCTGACTAGGACAATTTTGCTGCCCTCGAGTATCCCTCGGACAAGGAGCAATCTGCCCTCTTTGTCTCTTTTTGTTGCAAGTAGCTTGAACCGCACCCTTTTATTGATTAATATTGCCACCCCTCTAGCATACGATGAGTAGGATGTGTAATACCTGTGCCCCCCCCCCCAGTCGGGGGCCCAGTGGTTCTCATAAGATGGGAGGAGGTGAGTTTCCTGTATGAGGGCAATATCAATGGTGTGTCTCCTAAGGTATTGGGACACTTTCTGGGTTTTGGTTGGATTGTTGCCTCCTCTAATGTTCCATGTAGCTAGTTTGAATGGATTAGAAGTCATTTATGGTTATGCAGGATTTGGGTGTCGTTTTTGGGTACTGCCTTGGTTGTGCGGGTGCGTGTTTGTTGACTGTTGAAGATTGACCGCATGGTCAGTCGGTGGTGGCAGGATCCACACGTGGCGCTATTCCTTATAAACTTCCCTATTCCTGTGTGCTGCTTCCCACGTAACATAACTTGCAGCCAGGTTACCTTCCTCCCCACACCCCCATGGGCAACCCCCAACCCGCCCGTCAGTTGACCTGCCCTCCTCAACTGGTATCTAACAAACAGTGCTGAGCTCGGGGCGCTAGTGCCCATCGAAGTTCAGCAGGTCCCATTCAGTCAGTTTATTTAGCTGTGCCTGGGTGTATGCTATTATGGTATCGTATCAGATATGGAGTGATGCTTTCAGGTTTTTATGACACCTGTGCTGGTGGTGTTGTGTTCGAGCCTGTTATCCAGGGCTCATGGTGCCTTGCGGGCTCCCTCTCCACCAACCTTTGCCAAGATGGATTCCTTCTGTTGCAGTCTCTTCTCTCCGGTCTTGGATTGTTGCCCAAGGGTCGGCAGCTCAACTCGTCCAAAAAGGTGTTCACCTCTTTTGGCGTGTTGAAAAATTGCGTCTTCCCGGTGTGCTGGATCTGTAGTTTTGCAGGAAATAACATCGAATACTACATCTGACTGTCTCTCAGTCATCTTTTACTCCAATAAAGGATCTTCTTGAAGCTTGGACGGCCAAGGAGAAGTCAGGGTAGATTTGGATTTTGTCGCCACCATATTGTAGATCGCCTTTTTCTCTAGCGAGTTTCAGGATTGTGTCACGATCTTTAAAGTTGAGCACCCGAGTGATGATAGGGGGGTGGGGGGGTAGCAGTTCCCGGGATCGGGCGGTTGGACGGCACCCAGTGAGCCCTCTCGATGACAAATAGCTGGGACAGTGAGGTATTGCCAAACAGTTGTTTGCACATGGTTTCGACAAAGTCTTCAATTTTGAGTGGTATTTGTCTCTCTCTTACCCCAACCAACCTGATGTTATTGCGGCGTGCCCTCCCTTCCAAGTCCTCGTTCTTTGCAGCTACTGCTTTCATTTGGACTTCCAGCATCCACACCTTGGACACCAGCCTAGTGTTACTGTCGTCTTGATCTGAGACCCTCTGTTCTAAGGAATCCAGCCTGTCACTGTGTTTATCGAGCCGGTGCTGTATTAGATTGACTTTTGATGAAAGTGTGTCAAGTTTAAAGTCCAGGTTGCCTATGCCAGCTTTGAGTTCAAGGAGAATTTCACGAATATCGATGGCCGGAACCTGGTTTGTTTCTTCCTCTTGTTCCATTGTTGGCATCAGAGACGCTGATTGTGAGTGTATCCTGGGGCCCTTGACTATGGCTCCAGGTTCGAAATTTAGCTTCTTCTGGGATTTATCTGATTTACCCATGCTAGGATTTTGCCCCTGAGGGGGTAAGGAGGAGGGGCGATCTGTTTGGTCCTATTAAGGCATGATCAGCGATGCTGGTTTTCCGCTGAGGTGAGGGTTTTTCCATCAGCTGTGCTTGGGATTTGACCATCCGACGTCAGGTCTGGTTAGCTTTGTCGATGGCCCGATAGGCGCTATGGTTGTCACAAGGGGGGTGTTGCTCCAGGCCTCGCTGTGTTCTTGAGTGAGCTTGCTGGGTGGTGGATTTATTTTGAGGTCTTCCCTTGAGGAGGACAGAAGGGTCCTCTATCATTCCCCTCTGGCGGTCGCGCTTCTCACGAGCGGTAGTGTCTTTATGTATGGTGTCGCTCTCTGCTGTCACGCCTCCCGGTTCCCAGTCCGGTGGTGCCCTTGACTCTTAGAGGACTTTTCACCCTTTACCGTGAGACAATTGGTCGATATAAACTGAGGTGATGATTAGAGTGCCTGTTGACTTTTGCTCACCCAGTTGTGGGGGGTGACAGTCGGCTGAATTGGCTGTCAGAGTAAATGCTTCACCCACCTGGGACCAGGACATTGTTTTGTCCAGGTGTGTCTGTTGGTTCACCGTGGTGAGGGTGTTCTTAGCGAGTATTTATCCCTATTGGTTTGTGTTGCAACTGCCCTTTGTTTGAGTTTGTACCAGTTTCTTTACTCGTTGGTGAAATCTTGTCTGTGGACGCCCCGGCATTGTGGTCCGAGTGGTGGTGTTACAAGGGGGTTGTAGTGTGTGTCGGATGCTCCAGGTGCCGCCTGGCTCCCCAACGGGGATATGGCTAATTGAAGTGATTCGGGCTTCGTTGCCCAGATGTGCTAAGCGGCTTTGGAGAAGGGGTTATGCCGCAGCAGGTTTGTTGGTCAATGTGACTCTGGGCGGGTCACTGGGTGCTCTTGGCCTGTAGGCGAGTTTGTTACTCTTTAAAGGGACCGCCGGGTGCGCCGAATGGGCTGGGAAGTGCCACCAGGGGGATTATGGACAGTTGCAGGGGAAGGGTCGGCCGAACCCGAGCATGGCGGCACACTCTAGATTTTTCCTGGTGCAGGGAGGTGGAGAATTTGTCCTAACGAACCAGGGGCGAAAAAAAGGAGTTGTGGTCTCTCCTTACCTGCACTGTTGCCTGTCCGCAGCGGTCCTGTGCCTCCGTCCAAAGACAGTCTAAGTGCAGCACAAGCGCTGTGATGTTTGTAGTGTCGTCAGTCTCACGGACCACTCTCTCACCGGGCACTGTATGCTGTTATCGGGGGCTGCGTGCGGTCACACACTGGTCTGCAGTCTTGGTTACTTTAGCCTAGCTGTTTGGCATATTCGTGGCCGGTGCCTCCGGGGGCGGACGGGCCGCTTATCGGCTGTGCACGGAGGCAGGGGCAAACCAGTGTCTTGTGGATTGCATCATTTCTGAGCTTATTTGAGGTTGTGCCACGGGAATCGGCCGAGGCGAGCCCCAAGCCTGTCCGGGCCTCGGTGTTGTGTGCAAGTGCGGGAAGGGGGGTGCGGTGGCCGATCGGAGGGTGTGCTGGGTTGTTCAGGGCCTGAGGGCCGCACTGTAGTGTAT
The DNA here is from genome assembly GCF_040938575.1 of Ambystoma mexicanum. Classification (NCBI taxonomy): domain Eukaryota; kingdom Metazoa; phylum Chordata; class Amphibia; order Caudata; family Ambystomatidae; genus Ambystoma; species Ambystoma mexicanum. The sequence continues at coordinate 398,788,524 of NC_090933.1, forward strand.
GTCACGCCGCCTTCTGGGCTTGTGTTCTGCTCGGGACTGGCACGGCTGACTCTGCTTATCCACTTCCCTTGGACTGCCTCCGACGTGCGCTATCCAGGTGGCTGCATTGGAGCCCGTCAGGGGTACCGCCGGGGAGCTGTTGCCATCTCCACCTCAGCGCTCCATAGACGCACCTTAAGGCTGTCAGGGGTCTCGTTGTTGCTTTCAGTGAAGGAGATCACACTTGTGTTCCAGATGGGAGCAGGCTCCTCACTGCCTCCGCTCTGGTCGCAGTAGTTCTGTGGCTGCGGGCATGGCAGCAAGTCGCAGTGTCTTGGCCCTGTGGATCTTTGATTCCTCCTGGTTGTACTGCTGGGAGACCTAGTCCACGCTGGACTCTGGTGTTTGCTGTGTGGAACGCTGCAGTCCCGAAACATGCCCTGTAGCGGGAGACATGCAGCACAGTTGTTGGTAGCAATTATGTGTTCCTCGGCATGCGCGGCTGCGTGATCGGGGCACATGGGCTGCGTGGCGGCGGGCGATCAGGGGAGTCCGCTGGGGGCATGCCCGCCGTGGGTACGGCTGTCACTGTGAGCTGTTGTACCTCTGCTGGATGTGAGCCGCCCCACGTGTCGCGGGTTCATACGTGGGTGTATTCTTCATTTTCTTCCACTTCTGGAGGCTGACCGTCGGCACTCCGCCAGGATCAGGTCTCTTTTCCCGGCCAGTGTCTGCACTGCTGATACTTCATCATGGGGACCCTCTGCAACTCAGTCGAGACCTCGTTGTGATTGGAGGTGTTTAGGTACTCGTTGCCGACATTGGGATGTTGAGTTTCCCACTTCAGGCTTCCGATTTTACAGGATTTATGGGATCTTTGCCTTGAGCTCACAGGGGAGCTGCCATCTTGGTTGGGCTCTCTAGCGCCCTCAAAGGTTACCACACTTAATACTTTACTATCCTATGTTCCTCCAGAGTAACTGGAGGGATTACTAGTTGCCTTGTCCTTCCATTAGACAACACCTTTGTAATTGCACTTTTCCCAATCAGACCTATATTCTCTGCCATAATTTATATAATGCCATATTCAATATGGCATTATTGGGGTGACTCTTCTCCAAAATGTTTTGCTTTTAATTTCATCAGGGTTACGTACAAACGCAGCCAAATATATATATATATATATATATATATATATATATATATATATATATATATATATATATATATATATATATATATATATATATATATATATATATATATATATATATATGTATGTATGTTTCCCAATGATCTGCAACTTGTCATCACATGTTGAATGGTCTCCAGTTGGTCTTGAGCTAGACTTAACCTACAAACCCTCTCATTTAACGGCTTCCCAATTCGGGGCCAATCACTCCCATTGTAGGCAGCTGATTCAAATGCAGGAGTGATCTAAATCTATGCAATGCCGGGCCGGGGATAACATCAAGTATCTGAGGATACAAGTAAGTAAGCTGTATTTCAGCATAAGCAGTGTATAATTTTAATATATTTAGGTGGTCATGATTAGCCATCCAATCCCATAACTTTAATTTAGTGGTGAATTCTTTTTTTACGATATATTCTTCTTTCTCCCTCTCTGCAGTCCATTCCACATGCTCAAACATTTCCAAATATTTTCTTTTAAACCCTTCCAATTCTGACGTACCAGGCAACATTTCTAACCCGAGCCAGATACTTGAGCAAATCAGCCATGTACAGGTTGAATAACATGGGGGCTAAATCACATCCTTGTTTCAACCTTTTAGTAGTCTGTATTTCCTGATAGCAAGCCCCATGGTATCCAACCTAATCTGCACAGCAGTATCAGTGTGAAAATCCTTTATCATACCAAACAGATCTTCGGGGAGCCTACTCTTTCCAGCGTACACCATAATCTCTTTCGGTTGACTGTATCAAATGCTAATTTAAAATCTATGTACATTATGTACAGAGGACGGTTATTTTTCTTTTTCGCCCGATTAGCCAGAGTATTTAATAAAAGCAAGTTATGCACAGTGGTGGACCTTGATGTAAAACCCATCTGATAAATGTAAAGAATTGTATCATCATCCACCCAAATCTTTAGTCTCTCCAAAACCAATGATGCGAATAACTTGCCAGCCGAGTCTAACAGAGAAAGTAGACAGTAATTTGTAGGATCATTGCATCATCCTTTCTTATGCACAGGTATAATAGCTTTCCCCTAGTTGTTGGGGAGCCACCCTTCCTCACATACCCTACGAAATAAGATCCTAAGGATTCTACCCCATTTCACGGGGTCCATTTTTAAAACAATATTAGCGAGTCACCCAGGGCCCGAGAACTCTTTAGGGTATAGATTTTCCTAATACTGTTCATTTTATCAAAAAAATACTTTATATTTAAAATTCCTTCCAATAACAGTCTCATTGTCTTGTACCGTGCAGACCTTCTGGATATGGTTCATCCAAATCTGCTCACAATTAAGATTTAATATGATACCTTCTTGGTTATCTCTAACATGACTTCAGGCCTTCCACAGATTTTTAGAGTCAGCATTATTTATGATTTTTAACATTTCCTTCCACTGAGCATTCTTAATGCTATAACGCCAGTTTCTGAGCCAGTTACGATATTTGTTTTTAGCTCTCTTGATATTTGAAAGTACTGTAAGCCGATCTAAAAACTGTTTCTCTATTGTAGTACTATCGCTTCTAAGTTGAATTTTCGCTTCTCTAGTGGCAGGATCTTATCTTTTAATTTGACTTCCCCTTCCTCTTAGCAGATATCTGTTCCCGAGACGTATGACATTCTTTTGTAACTGCTTAAAACCACAGAATGATGTCTTGAGCAGTACCTTCTGGGAGAAAAGGCGTTACGGAACCAAACAAATTGTCTAGATATACTTTCATCGCCTGCATTTTTTATTAGATCGCACACTCCTGTTTTTCCCTCATTCACCATCAGATTACAGTGTGAGCATTGCATGGTCACTGTAAGGAGTAAAGTTAGATTATATCTATTGCTTTGCATTTATAAAAAAGTAGTTTAATGTTGCCTTCCCAGGAGCGCCCTACCATGTATATGATCCCGGTATATCACCTGTTGTTCGATCATTAAACATTACAAAATCCCACTCCCTCTCCACTTTGTGCCTGGTAAATATACTACTGACTGATTTATGCAACATATTTCTCCCCCTCCCCTCTTTCGCAGGAACATAAATGTGCTCATCAACGCAATACATGTTAATATTGCAACCTATAATAACCATGGAATACATAGTCTCCGTCATCCAAGACGCTATAGTTATGCCTATCGTATTAAGTACTTCAGGGGTTAGTGAGCTGTTTGGAGGTACATATACATTAATAAATAAGAACCTTTTCATGATACAGTCTTCAAAAGTGCACAAAAATTACTTCAGCCACCAGGATGCAATTAAAATTACCTACCATCTCAGCATTTCTTACTGTTAAATGTGTTCCCACCCCAATGATAAGGCCCCCCCTTAGGTCTACTCAAGGTGTCCTTGATAGCCAGTAAGTGAAGAAGGGAATAACCATCCACCCATACATCATGCATTGTCCACATCTCTTGCAACAGGAATATGTCATAGTCAAATATAAAATGACAACCCTTACGCTCGTGTATGGCCAGGTATACAGAGAGAAGGAGTGGTAGGGAGCAAGGCGCACACGCTCCTAGCGGTCCCAGTAAATACAGTTCAGGAAGAAAATGACAAATGCCTCAAGGAATGGGAAGCAAGTGCAAAGTTTCTGACCTGAGTGTAGAATAAAGCTGGACCAATGCCCATAATACCACTGAAGAAAGCAGCATTATGTTTCCAGAATGATGGAGCAGTAAAGGTTGGAGAAAACACAGTAATGGATCATTACTGGGCCTGTGGATCTAAGGCATACAAGAAGCTGTCACCCAACTGGGGAGGAGTATGCTTGCTGGTACATATCATCACGCCAGCACTAGTAGTTCCACAGAAAGACATCAAGACAGATGACTTCCCTTAAATGGATGATGCCAGAAGAAAGAAGAGGTCAGTGGCACTAACTAGGGTGAAGAGAGAGAACGACATATCGTCAGCATCCGAAGATTCACTGGACGACATACCACCTGAGCACCGATTGTTCAGCAGAACAGAAATGTTCTTTGCGTCAGTAGTTCCAGCTGTATAGACCTACACAAACGCAAAATGGCTCCAGATTACAAGATGGGATCTGATGTAGACAATAAACTCATCTGTCAATGGCTTCAACGCCATAAACAAAGAGCTACGAGCAGTAAGGTTAATGGCCCTCCAGAACAGATACGTTCTGGACCTTCTCGCAGCAATGGAAGGAGGAGTTTGCGCCAAGATCGGGTCTTCTTGCTGCACATTCGTTCCAGCAAACGGGACACTAACTGAAACAGTTACTAGATTACTGAAGATGCATGCCAAAATGGAGGAAGAAGCAAATGGTGCAAGCAAAGATGAAAGTTGGCTGTCATATATATTTCCTGGATGCCCACATGGATGGAGAATGGACTGAAGGTGTTGCTAACAGCACTAATACTAGTGCTGGTACCACTGTGTGTGATCAGGATATGCATCACACAGTGCAGGTAAAAGATGGAGAAAACTGTAGGGATGAAAGTATTAGATACAGCTGCTGAGGAGGACAAAATAATAGAAGCCCGGAATACCATGAGGACGCAAATAAGAGTGTCAGTTGTTCCCGACTGAAGTGATATTCGAGTATCCCAATGACTACAACAAATATTGGGGAAAATGGGTATGATGCAACCCGGAGGGAGAATGCTGGTATATGACAGGCAGAGTGACAAAGATTTGGCTCCCGAGGGCAACAGTAAATGTATTTGGAGATCTAGTTGACAGGTCGACCAGACGGGGGACTGAAGAGCGGGTACCTGGAATGGCCCCCCCGTGTCCCCTACACGCATGGCAGCCCAAAGAATCAGAAACGAGAGATGCCAGTCGCTGTTTTGCCAACCCCCTGGAGGGCCAGCACATCCTACGTATGTGAGCAGATATAGACAACTGTTCAAATCCTATACAGCTGATGTCTTTGCGGATAGAGGTGACACATCGCTAGACCGGGTTGACTAATGATAAATATCTGGCCCTGCTGATGTCATTAGTGACACCACGACATAGTAACTTTAGTCACGAAGCAAACTTGCATCCCTGCATGAAGTTACACAGACAAACACGTGCACACACAACTCATGCATACACAGTTCTATAGACAGAGGACAGATACATGTACATACTATCAGAAGCCTTTTTTTCTTTTCATTAGCCAAACGCAGAAATGTGAGAAAACAAGCGTTAAACAGAGAAAGCTTGCAACCGCTTATTGCAACTAACCATATGGATCTTCGGGGACGTATAAAGAACCTGCCAAAGCCAAATACTACCAACCCCTAAAGAGAATACCACTATATATATATGTAGGAAAACCATAGAATGACTGTAGTGAATTCACATGAAGCCACAGGCCTCAGAATAAGGAATGAAGAGATGCAGATTCTGCAGCACGAGGCAAAGGGCCAGTTCTTGCAGCCAAGGACAAGGATGGGTGGAACATTCCTGGCTCCCGGGGCAGGCAGCCACCTGCAAAATAACAGAAAAAATCCTCACTAATTGCAGACCAAAAAGCTCTGTTTTGCGGCCCTCACCCATGTGACTCAGCCAAGCCGAACAATAGCTTTTTAGCTATGGTGGCAAGAGAAGCGGTTTCCAGCGAAGACAGACGGAATGGTTTCATGTATTGCCCAACAAACATTGCAACCTGCAGTTGCAACCATTCCATACACATATACAAGATGTCTACAAGGGGAAGATATTGAGGAAACGAAAGGCTATATTTGAGTTGTGGAAAGTGTTGCTGAACGATGGAGGGGCTGTGGTGCGGCATCAATGGATGGTGAACCAACAGGAGACCCTGGACGAAAAGGGGTCAGCCCCTACTTCTCCTCCTGAACGAGAGCGAAGGGGCAACAGCTGGGGTACAGGGATTATATTCAGCGAGGGAATTGAGAGCAGCGGCAGGGTACACAAACCCAATATTTGCACCTCCAGTATACAGCAGAAGTGAGGGGCGGAACGAGGCCAGAAAAACCGCAGCAGGAACTGAAAGCTCAGGAGGCGAAAAGAGAGAGCGCAGCGAGATCCAAACGCATGTAAAGCAGAATGACCTAGGAACAGAGGGGAGACAGGAAGGACTGGAGAACATGGCATCGAACGAGTGGATGGGAGGATAAATATTGCTTAAATTAGATGGGAAGACAGCGGGAGAAGCAGGAGGACCAACTAAAGAAGCAATGGATTGTAAGGACACGAGCAAAGCAAGGGAATGGGCAGAGATAATGGAAGAGGCAGAGAGACGAGAGAGGGAGGAAAAACAAGAACGTGAGCTACGAAGGGAGAAACAAGGCAGAAGCGCGAGAATGCAAACAGCGAGAGATGCAGAGACGGCGAGAGCTTCAGGAGATGGCAAGGAAAGGGAAAAGCAAGTACAGATTAAGAGTAAAGAGGAAGTTAGAAATAGAGCAGCTCGTAAGAGATAGACGGCGCAGGGAAGAGGAACAGCACGCTGTGAACGAAGTAAGAGTAAAGTTGGGTTTAAGCACGTTGTGACAAGAATGTGGAGAAGGAAGAGCAAGTAGAATGAGACCGAGGGAGGAGCTACGGTAGGGCACCTACGCTGCCAGACAAAAGCAATACCAGGTCCTTCGTGAGGGGGGACTATGGGAGCGTAATTGACATAGAAGAAGTGCAGCAGGGAGGCACAGTATTAAGAAGACTAAACTTCCAAGACAACATTGACAGTGACGGCAGAGATCCTAAATCGAATGATGGCTTCAGAGGGAGTGAGGATGAGGGATTGGGACAACCTGCCTGTTAGGCAGAAACCTGTGCAGTTCCCTCTGGGACCGCTGCAAAAGATTTAGGACTACAGGTGTTTGGCAGTAAACCCACTTGGTAGCAGTCTGTACCACACAGATTCACTTGGTAGCTGTGGCTGAGCAGTCAGACTTCCCTCAAGAAGAGTTAGGCAGTATACAGAGTATTCACAATAGGTCAAGAGAACACAATGGAACAAGTAAACACTGACCAAGGCTTGGTGTAAGAGATATAATGATTTATTTAAAACCACATCTAGAAAAACACACAGGCACTAATAGTAAGCAATTCAAAAACACGGTCACTAAAAGATATACACTCCCTTAAAAGAATATTAGACAAGTCTTAAGTAAAGCCACACTTATTTTCAGACAGCGGTGAGCGCTTAACGTAGATGGCACTCTAATAATTTGTTTTAAAAGGGAGAGAAAAGCAGAGAATAAATTGAAACCGATCCCAACACTTTTTCTCGAACACAACAAGGGAGGAAGGCAAAGTAACACTAGGAATTCAGAGTCAGTAGGCTGGATCCGCTTAAGAGGAACCAAATGAAATGTGGCCAAGGTCACACGGTTACAGTGCACAAAAGTCTTGCAACGGTTCAAAAAGGAGTTGGATCAAAGAGAGGGACCAGTTAGAGGGTCAAGGCGGCCAGCCCAGTCCAGAAGGTTAAGGGGTTATTATTACCTTGTAGCAATCTTTAGAAAGGGAGGCCTGGCGGACACGGTACCTTAAAGTGGTGAGAACACTCCAGCGGGGGCAGTTGTTCCTGGCAGCAGATGCAAGTCGGTGCTTCGTCCGGGGGAAGAGAGGATCTCGTCGGGGAGGAAGACAGGAGTCCGTTGCACTGCCAGGGAAGAAACCAGCCGCAGAGTTTCTCAGGTACAAGGAGCGGTCCGGTGATTCGCGGTTCAGTGGTGAGTGGCTATCCGGCCGCCGGGGTGCTTGGCACGGGCAGTTCGACCACAAACCGGTCTGGGGTGCGAAGAAAGAAGGTAAACTGGTTGTGCCCACCAGTCAGGGGAAGAAGCCTCTCCAGCCAGGAGATCTTCTCTGTCGTCGGGAAGTGGTGAGTCAGTTCCGCAGGGCTCCACCGGTGGTGTTGTCGTGGTAGGTCGGCTCAGCTTCTCCCTCGTCGGATTCTCAGGTCCTGTGGCGACTTCTGAAGTTCCAGTCCCCAAAGCCCTGCTTTTATGCAGCATACCCCCATTCACTCAGCCTAGCTGTCAATCTAACATGCTAAGTGGTGAGCCGACCGGCTCACCACTTGGGCCAATCACACAAGAGTGCGACTTGAGTTACCAAGGTAACTCAGTCCAGGGTGCCTAAACCCCCCTCCCACACCCCCTGTGGTACCCAGACAGAGTGGCACCACCTTTGGCGGCTTCTGTGGAGAAGCCCGCCAAAAAGTGGAACAAAGGGCTCGACTTGGGTTGGAGTCACAGAAGAGAACACAAACGCCATTTTAGAATTGAGTCTTGGCAAAAAATACCAACCGGCGAATTAATATTAAATAAATAAACCGGCGGTATGGTCGAGGCTATGAGAATTAAATAATTAAAGTTGGTAGCCTCGAACAATGGGAAAATCCCATAGGGAAATATTTGCGGTCGAATATAAAAAGTAGTTTCCACTGCCACCAGCCAAAACTCGATCAGGGGTGATGGAGACGTGCCCCCTCGACTAACAGACCCCGGGGCAATCGAATTGCCCCGACCAGTACGTCCACAATATGATGGTTTGTACTGGTTTCTGTTAATAATTTGGGACTAGTAAAGCCAATGGTGACTTTACATGCCCTGGGAGACAGTAGTCAGTCCCAGGGTATGGAGTCTATGGTGGCGTGTCACTATGACACCCCTGTGTTACGTCATGAAGGGTGCTGTGTAACACACATAGTAAAAACACATGAGACCCTATGAGTAAAGGACCCCATAGCCCATAAAACACATTAACAGTCAAAGGAACACCATAAATCATGTCCAAGAGTGGGAGAAAAAGAGTCTCACTCTTGGCAGGAGAAAAAAACAAACTCCACAAATGCAGCAAAGCTGCTAGGGGACTCACTAGGTTAGGAAATTCAGCCTAAAGAGAGAATTCTCCCTAACACTGCCGGACGTTCTCGAGCGAGGAGCACAGACCGAGGCACGATATGGAAAGCCGGCAAAGACACGGGCGGATTGCGGGGCAACAAAAATGAGACGGCACAGCATTCTAGGGCCGTATCGCACCGCGTAGAGTTACCCCATATACGCAGAGGCTCAGAGACCTTCCAGCGTGGAGGAGGGGAGAATTGGTGAGGGCGTTCACCGCCACCAAAGCAAAAACACCAGGAGACAAGATGGGGAGACAGGGCTGACACAGTTCCCCTTACTGGAGAGGGGAGGAGGGGGCCCTCAATACATACCATGGCAACTAATAGACAAAGACAACTTGAGGTGTAAGCTACCATTGTTGACCGCGGGAGCGGGGAAGTGGATATACGAGATGGAACGACTAACAGCAGGTCAGACATTAGTTGTGGGGGAGATAAAAAGTTTACTGTCTGTGATTCTCCGAGATATTGCCGATGACATATGGAAAAGGGCCAGCTACCCAGGAGTAACCGCCCAGAACACGGCGCACAATGGTTCCCCGTTTAACAACTGCTGAGCAGCTATATGGCAAGCTCTACTGGTGCAGTACCCAGACACCTCAGACATTAGTGTGATCATGTAATGCAAAATGGGGGAAGACGAAGACCCCTTGCAGTATATCCAGGCCATCCAAGAGAAATGGAGACTTGAAACACGAGAACCATGGGACAAGATAGAGGGATTATTCTATCATATACTATGTCAAGGGTTGCCAAAGCAGGTGCAAAAGCAACTCAAGAAGTTAGTGGGGATGGAGACAAAACCATGGTCATAAATTCAATTCACCATAGTGCACTATTGCAGGCTAATGCAAGAAAACATGAGGAAAGAAAGCAGGAGGCGTCAAAGTTAGTGCAGAAGAAATTGTCAAAATATGCCATGGAAGGGGCAATGTTAACAAGTACGGGAGGACAACGTGCACCACAAGCACAGTATGCACCGCCACCCGTGGGAGGAGGTTTCATGGGGCGTGGTGACACGTATCACAGGTTCAGGGGAAGAGGGGGGTCACTGAGGGGTCACGGGTATGAGCATCCAATGCAACAAGGCCAAGAGGGATTTTCAGGGGATACCAGAAGCCAATGAGGGGGCCACCGCAATGCTTGGTGTTTGGACAGATAGGACACATCTCCATGGTGTGTAGGAGCAGAGGGGGAATGGAGGTATCAGCCCACATATCAAGGAGAACAGACTGAGTATTATGCTCAGGACCAAACACAGCCACTATATCCGGCACAGCAAGATGACAGGACACTGACACGCACAAACTCCATGGGAAGGACCCCCATTTGTAAACTAGGAGGGACTACCGTGATGGAGGGGCAACCCATTTGCAGGGAACGGCATGTCGTTATACCCTCAATAGGACTGCCCACAGACAGACCTGGTGTGTTCCATCCTATAATTTACACCCAACCCGGCAGAGGAACCTCCATATAGGGGTGACAATAGGTGACAACACGTTCTCCTTTCTTATACACACAGGGGAAACTAGATCCTGCATCTGGGACGGGAGGTATAGAATGTTGGGCAAAGTCATGAAGGCACAGAGGTTTTCTGGGACGAAGGAATTGGTTCCTTTTACAGACGATCTTACACTTTCCATAGGGGAGCATGACCTGGCTCTACTCTTATTGTATTCCCGACATACACCAGTAAACATAATGGGAAGAGATATCATGAGTAAACTTAAGTTGACCATCTTGTTCACTGACAAGGGAATAGTGTGTTCCACCCCTGGGATTCACCTTCTAAATGTGAGGGAAATTATCCAAGCCTATTGCAGACGCATGGTACAGAGGGGGGTGCCAACAGACAAAGAGCTATTGCGATATGGAGCTCAAGTAATAATAGCATGGCTCCTGGGGATCCAGGGAAAACTTTGGCACCTTCCAAATGAGTACATTTTCGGACCAGAGTTACCATTAGACGAGAAAGAGTTGATGGTAATGCCACTAGAATTCGAGGCACTAATAGGTGGAGAGGACTAAATAACAGTGCATGGGACCAATGACACTGGATGAGCATGGAGGTCCGTGATTGCGGTGGCAGAAGGGTACAGGTTAACTACTGTGACAGACGAAGAACTGTTCGAAGACAGACACTCAAATCACGAGGTAGTGTTCAACATTAGCATAAATACTGGGTGAAGATACACTACAGAGAAGTACCACAAAGAATGGCAATGATGCTACAAGCAACACCAACATTCCTCAAGGAAGACTTAGCAAGGGTCCCCAATGTCTCATGGACCACAAGTCCCTATGCCGTGGGGCTTCTGAAGGGAATGGGAGCAGTGAAGATGAAACTTAAGCAAGGAGCGATTTTACAGAGAGCTAAACAATATCCCTTGTCGAGGGTGGCAGACAAGGGCATCTACGAGACAATTGCAGTTCTAGTAAAGCAAGGCATCTTAATACCACCAGAATCGCCATGCAACACAGCGGTGTATCATGTGAAAAAGGCAACAGGAGTATAGCAGCATTTTATACAGGACATGCGCTCTCTAAACCATATTGTTGGAGCAAAATTTCCTTTAGTTCCGAATCCAGCGACAATTTTATGTAGCATTCCTACGGAAGCTACCCACTTCACGGTCATAGATTTGAAGAATGCTTTCTTCTCTATACCACTACATCTGGACTCACAAGACTTAACATCGTTCCTATATAGAATAAAAAGTAGAGACACACTCGACTTCCTCAAGGGTACTGCAAGTCCCCTTCCATATTTAACAGGGTCGTCCAAATGGACTTGGGAAATGTATAGTTAGAAAGTCTTGTTATACAATATGTAGACAACATCTTCATTTGCAGCAAAACAGAAACACAGTGTAGAAACGACTCTGTGCACATGTTGACTGTGTTCACAGAAAAATGGTACAAAGTAGACAAAGCCAAATTATAATATTGTCAAAAAGAAAATTGGAAAACTAATCTCGCAAGACGGGGGGAAAGTGACAGAAGAAAGAGCCGAGGCAATTCACAAGACCTCAAAACCCATGACTATAAGACAAATGCAGTAGTTTTTAGGACTATGTAATTACTGCAGAGCGTCGGTATTTTACTACAGCACTTACACTAGACCCTTGTTAAGCTCACTGAAAGAAGCACAAAGAGGGGGGCGAGCACCTTAAAGTGGACAGAAGAAATTACCAAAGCATTTGAAGAGCTGAAGATAGCAATATGCACAGCTTCCGTGTTAGGGATCCCTGACTATTAAGACGAATTCTTCGTATTCTCACACTCCAATGGAGTAGTAATGACTGCAGTACTGATACAGAAAAGGACTATGGGGCACAAACCATTAGCACACTAGAGCAGGAAATTAGACCCAGTGATGAGAGGACACTACGCTTGCGAGCGGGCACAGGCTGCAGCCACATTTGCAGTGGAGAAGTCAGCAAGTACGTTGACTACCCAAAGGGCTTTCGGGTATGAGGTGATACTGTCAAACCCAGCTCTCAAGATAGTGAGATGCCGACTTGTCTATCCGGCGACATCTGTCGCTGAGCCCATAGAGGATGACGACTTAGTGCACGAGTGTACTGCGAACATAGAAAACCATGATGACATACCTAAAGTACAGGAGAACCCACTTGAGGGGGAAGACGTACTTTATATTGACGGGTCGTCGACAATAGACCAGTCCTCAGGAGAAAGACATACAGGGACAGCAATAGTGAGTTTAAAAGAGAACGGGAAAAGCGAGGTGGTAGTAAGCGCACGTTTACTGTTACATTTTTCAGTGCAGGCTGATGAACTAGTAACTCTAATACTGGCACTGGTTCATAGCAAGAACAAGGAAGTGACAGTTCATTCAGATTCAGCCTACTTGACATCCACAGTGCATTCAGGGCTGTCACGTTGGCTAAGGAGGAGGGGCTTCTGAAATGCTGATGGTTCACCGGTACAGCACGCGCTCCTATTGGGCAGACTAATAGAGGCGCTCCAGTTCCCACTGCGCACATCAGTAGCAAAATGCCAGGCCCACACGATGGGGGAGGGCCCCATCTCCAGGGGCAATGAGGCAGCGGAAACCAAATGTGCCTATTATTTGCAGACATTTTAGAAATGGGCACTCCGTCCCCGGCGAGTAATCATATACGAACAATGGTATTGAAGGAGGGGCATAATACATTACCCGTGACACAAATTATGGAATTTCAGGGAGCTACACCCAAAGGGGAGAAGGAATTGTGGGTGAAAAGGGGATGCTCAATATCTCTAACAAACGCCCTACAGCGGCAAAACAGCACAGGGAAGGTAGTGATGCCATTGTCATTATTGCACACTGTACTGACGCAGTTGCACCATCCTACCCATATGGGAAAGGATGTACTTGCTGCTCATATTGGAGAAGATTGGTTCTGTCCTAAATTCGCGGAACATGTGGCATTTCATTGTTTGTAAACAATTCACAGCAGGCCATACATCGAGGGTAGTGAGAGGAGCCATACCTCACCCAATAGGTCCATTCCAGCACCTTCATGTCGACTATGTGGACATGCTCCAAGTATGCCAGTGCTACCACTGCATGATAATGGTTGTGTACCCATTTTCCTGATGAATCGAAGCTGGTCCCTGTTCCCACCCTGATGCCATTAGGGCAGCAAAATCCTGGTTCAGGATATTTTCCCATGATGGGGCGTGTGTGAGGTCCTGCGGTTTGACAACGGCTCTCATTTCGCCAATGAGATGTTTCACCATATCACAACCTTGCTAGGAATACAACACAAATTTGCTTGTGGATATCACCCGCAAACAAATGGAGTGTGCAACCGCCTCAACGGGCTGCTCAAAGACAGCATTGCTAAGATAAAGAAAACGTTAAATAAGAGTTGGTTACATTGTTCACCCTTGGCCTTATTCGCATTGCGCAACAAACCAACAAACTGAGAAGGTACACTGAGCGCTGTTAACAGAGTCGGTTCCCAGGCCTGGGGGAACTGCTCCAGCCAATCGGGGAGCACAAATCCTGGGGTGGTGTGTAATGGAGCAAGGGCCAATGGGCATCCTGCTATCGTGCAACAATGTAATAGATTGTTTTTGGGAAAGTCTCGGGCAAACCCACCTGACATGGAAGAACCAGTGAGACCACTCATATATGGGACACCTGTGGGTAATAGTACCCAAGCTATCCAATAGAACACGCTCGTAGGTTTTTGGGAAAGGGTCAGTGCTTGTGATGTCTTAATGCAATAAAAGCTTGTGACACAGGCTCAGGAGCTGTGATTTCTGGAGAATTGCGTTTTTCCTGTATGGTCCTGGTCTGTTTGGAATATAAAGGACAGTTCTAACTTTCCCTTGGATGAGTCCTCCGTCATTGCTGGGGAAGGGTCTTCCACGTCAGTAACTTCCAAACTGCTAGCTAGCTTGTCACTAGTTGCAGCCCTTGGACTAGCATTTCCATTCATTACCCCTATCGGGGCTCTCTAAACAGCTGCTCGGGTTGGCATGCTCACATCAAAGTCATATCCCATCTTTTGCAGTCGTGAGGAGTAACGATCAATTAAATCCACAGTATCATCTGAGTAACAGTGCTCTATGGATGTTGGAATTTTGGCATCCTCCCCTAGTTCCACACATTCGATGCCAAATAGAATAAAACACATCCAGTATACATCCCCTGTACAGCTATCTTTCATGACAATGACAGTTAGGAAACAGATTAAAAATGTGGACTTCTTTGCATATTGACATACCCATCGTTCTAAAAGATGATGCATCCTCCATCAGCTGCTGTGCCACAACCCTGCCCTGATTTGGTCTATAAATTCAGGAGCTAGGTTACCACTCATTATAATGGATACTTCCCTGTCACTAGCTTTGTATCTCAGTGCAGTTGTTAGGAGACTGAATGAGCCAGCAAGTTAGTTAAACCATGCTTCTTGCTGGCGCGTTTTTGTTTCATATTGGCTCTCTTCCGAGATCTCTTGATGTTTGCAGGAGCTTTAGCCTCTACTTCAGAGCAATTCTGAGAGGGTTCAGTAGCACTCTTCTTACACTGTATGTTCTTATTTTTTAAGATGGCAAGTCTATGCAGCCGTTGTCTCTCCTTTCGTGTCAGGAGTATACTATCCTCACCCTCTGCAACAGTTGCAGAAGTAGTCACTGGCCTTTCTTCAGAAGCTTGGATGTTGCTTTCTATACTCATGTCGCTGTCAAGGCTATTTCCAGCTGATGGTATCTTTCCTGCAATCTGCGGCTGTGGCTTATCACCATTGTTTGGTACTTTGCTCGCCACCTGCTTCCCCGCCCCCCCTCTTCCTTTTCTCTGAACCATCTTTCTATTCGGGCAATGGCTGCCCCCTGTATCTTACAATTTACATACATTTTACTACAGAGTTTCAGGAGGATTTTTAGAGCATATTTCAAATTGCCAATGGATGTGTTATCAATATGTAAACTGATATCGTCATCAGATTCCTCAGCGACATCCTCGCTATTAGTGTTTTCAGGAGACAACTTGGGTGAGGCCGACAATCACGTTGCTGAAACTTCAGTTTCTTCAATTTCAGCTACTGCAAGGGTGTTCGTATGACCAGAAACATCTGCTTCCTGATCCGCTGCCCGCCCATTTATACTCTTTTGCAGTGAGTAACACAGCTCTAACAGTCCATTGTTGTTATCTATTTCTGATAAATATGACTGATTAGGCCCGGGGTCTTCATCCTCAATGAGCAAGATAGGCTTGATGGCTCAAGCATGAACTTACACATTGAAATCATTTGTTATCTTTCCCCTGTTTTCATAGTCCGGGGAGGGCTCTTTAGCCTCTGCTTGCATATTATTTGTATTGGTCTGTCTAGCCACGTGGGGCTCCTCCGTAACAGTTTTCCTCTCACCCCGCTTGTTCCTCGACTGAAGGTCATACTTTACCGCCTTAGATTTCTTACGTACCGGCATACCAATGCAACAGTGACTACAAAGAACGACTAGGGCAGAGTGCAGTAATAATTACGCATAGCTCAGACCTATCAAAGCAAATCACACTGATGCTCAGAAACACTTGCGCCTGGCTTTTGTGAAAGCAGTCCAACTTGCATCATCCCACTCTCAAATTGCAAAACTGCAGTGCACTTGGATGCACTTGTCAGAAGAAATAATTCATATTTACAAAGCAGATATTTGGCCTGTTATATGGGCTGAGAATTTCAATACCATCCTGGACCTGGATCTTGATTATTCTTGTTCATCAGCCAGGCCCCTGCATCAATCTGAATTTGTATTTTTTTTAATTAAATTTGTAAATCGCTTTTTGCTGAAAGCTCTAGTACAAAGTAAATAGCAACTGTACCTTCAAAATGAACAGTAGCTTCCGGATGTATAAAACGGAAGAGGAGAGGATAAATTAAGTTTAGTTATTAGAAAGAATAAAAGCTGAGTTTTGAGATTGGACTGAAAGATATGGAGATAAGAGGAGGAATTAATAGACAGAGGGAGCGAGTTCCAATTTTTGGGGGCAGAAAGGGCAAGGGAATGCAAATAAGAGGATGCACATGGGGGTTTAGGAACAGAGAGGAGAAAATAATTCTGCGAACGGCGGGCACAGGAAGGGGAATACAATGATATAAGTGAAGAGAGATAAAGGGGGGAAAGACCATGGATACACTTGAAGACATTGTAGAGAAAATGATAAATCAGGTGAGATTCGAAGGTGAGAAGAGATATAGAGAGTAAGGAAGGTGTGATGGAATATCAAGAAGAAAGAAAAAAGAAGACTATGAGAAGAGTTGTGGATAAAGCAAAGAGGAAGAAGATAGGAAGCAGGAAGATCAAAGAGAAGAGCTGAACAATAGTCAATACGAGAGAAAACCAGACGGGAAAGAAGAAGCTTAGGGGCATAGTAAGAGAGACAGGGTCGAGCATGACGAATATTAAAAAGAGTGTAGCGACAGGATCGAGCAGTGGAAGAAATATTTAGAGAGAACGAGAGGGGTCAAAGATTACCCCCAAGTTACAAGCAGAAGGAAAGAAGGAAGGGGGAAAGATAGGAGGAATAGTAGGAGGAATCGTATTAGGGCTAAAAATAGAACCTCAGTTTTCAAAGGATTGAGGTGGAGGAAATGTGACAACATCCAGTTTTGCATTGCAGAAAGGCTTTTAGAGAGAGTGGAAAGTGTCATTGAAAGAAGAAAAACAGAAGAAGATTTGGGTGTCGTCAGCATAGAGACAAAAAGAGTTTAAAGCACAAAATGAGAGCAGGGGACTTGGCAGTGTAAAGTGAGAAAAGCAGGGGGCCGAGGACAGATCCTTAAGGGAAACTGTGAAGAAGAGGACAGGAGGGAGAAGTTTGACCAGCCGTGTTACTGAGTAAGAACCCTGGGAAAGATAAGAGCAGAACCATGTAAGAATAGAGCCAGATAGGCCAAGGGTGGAAAGGGAGGAGATGAGAAGAGAGTGATCAACAGTATGAAATGCTACAGAAAGGTCGAGGAGGATAAGGATGGAAGAACATTAGAATGGCGAGCTGTGAGAAGGGCATTGGAGGCATGTAAGAGAGCAGCTTCCATTGAGTGGGAAGATATGAACCCTGATTGAAGAGGAGGCAGAAGAGAGTGGAGATTGAGATTGGTGGAAACTTGAGAATAGAGGGTGCACTCACAAAGATTAGATAAGAATGGAATAAGAGAGATTGGGTGAAGGTTAGCAGGGCTGAGGGTTCAAGAGGCGGTTTATTCAAGATAGGGAAAATGAGCGCATGTTTAAAGGGGGAAGGAAAAGAGGAATTGGTAAGCAAAGAGTTGATAAGAGAGGTGAGATAAGGGAGAAGATAAGGATACATTTGGTAAATAATAATAGAAGAAAGAGGATTACAGGGTGAGGCAATAGGATGAGCTCAAGTGACAAGTGCAGGGGTATCAAGGTCAGAAAGTGAAGAGAAAAAGGATAGAAAGTAAGGTGGTGAGACTGCAGGAGGTGAAGAAGATGGAGTAGGGATAGAAAACGAGGAGCAAAGAGTAGCTACTTAAGTAGTTTGTAAAGTCAGAAAATGATAGAGATGGGAAAAGGGAAGCATCAGGTGGGCTAGGGGGCAGAATTGTATGAAGAAGTTGGAAGAGACGACGAGGATGGTGAGAAAGAGAGATAGTGAGTTCAGAGAAATATGGTTTGTTTACAGCAAATAAAGCCAGATTGTAGGAGAAGTGTAGAGAAAAGAGTTCAGAGACATCACAGAGAGAACAAGGCTTATTCTAACGCTGTTCGGCTTTCTGAAGATGGCAATGGTTTGAAGTAAGGGCAGGAGTAAGCCAGGGTTTGCAAGATTTACGGGTAGGTGAGAATCGGCGGGTAGGGAGAGTAGAGTCAAGAGCAGATAGTAGAGTGGAGTGAAGGGTACTTGCAGCATTGTCAGGAGATTAGGAAGAAAAGAAGGAAATGGGGGAAGAGAAGAATGAAGTAGGGAGAGAAATGAGGTAGGATGGAAAAAGCAAAGATTGCAATGAGTAAAAGTAGGCGTTGAGAGTAGGGCTAGGGGGAGAGAGGAAGAAAGGGAGAGTAGATGATGGTCCGAAGAGTAAAGAGGGTGAGCAGAGACAGAGCCAGGAGGAGAGAGTGAAGAAAAGATATGGTTAAGGCAAGAGCCGTATTGATGAGAAGTGGGCAATGGAAGGAGATTTAAGTGGTAGGAATCAATAAGTGATAGAAGTGAACAATGGATAGAAGTGGTAAGGAGAGGGAGATTAAAGTCACCAAGAAGAAAGATGGGAGAGGGAAGAAGAAAAGACAGAAGGAGATCAAGCTGGTCAGTGAAATCAGTGGACAAACTGGGAGGTCGATAAATAGTAAGCAATGAAACAGGAAAGGGGTTTGAGAAGAAGGAAAAATGAAACTCAATGGAAGTAAAGGTGAGCAGGCCAGGAGCAGGATATAGTAATGTCCAAGAGGAGTTTTAAAGAATCTCAGTGCCACCACCGCGCCCAAGGGGTGGGGGATATAGGAAAAGTGAGTAGATGAAGTATGGAAAGAGGCAGGATAGAAGTATTATTGGGAGTGAACCAGGAGCAGTTAAGACAGAGGAAATGTAGATTAAGTCACAACTAAAGATAAAGAATGGAATGGGACTTATTACACACACAATGAGCGTTAAGAAGCCCAAGAATGAAATGGGGGATAGACTCGAGATAATTGGGGGGATAAGCAGAGATTAGAAAGATTATGAGTGCGAATAGGTGAAGGATGGGGAAAAGTATAGGAGACGAGGGATAGTAGTATGGCGCATGATTAGGCGTGAATCGGGGCAAACAGGGAAGCACAGTCCTCTTAGAGGGTTGCCCTTTGAGTGGGACACCAAGGGCTAAAGATGCCTTAGTAGCACTGCCTGCTATGTGGTCACGTGATGGTCATGTGACTGCTGAAGCACATTGAGGGGGCGGGTCCAGAAACCAGAGCCCACGGCAGCGGGGTGAGGCGGCTGTTTAGGAATACGCCTCGAGTTCCCAGGACGACCACAGGAGCACAGGCAGCAGATGGTAATGAAGGTGAGCAGGGCAAGAGGCGCTGCAGGGTGGAATCACCGGGGTCTCTTGTGAGCGCAGATCCCGCAGAGTAGCACTTCCTGATATGCGGCCAGATGACTGACTTGTGACCGCTCTAGCACGTTGAGGCGGGTCGGGCCAGATAGCATAGCTCGCGGCAGCAGTGTTGAGATGGCTGGTGAGAAATACACCTCGAGTTCCCAGGACGGCCACAGGCACACAGGCAGCAGATGGTAATGAAAACAGGTGAGCAGGGCAAGACGTGCTACAGGGTGGAATCACCAGGGACTCTTGCGAGTGTCACACCTGCTATTATAATGTTGGACAAAACCATGACTCTGGCCTTTTCAAGAGGGGATGGGAACCCCTCTCAGCTGGCGGTGGGAAGCCTGCTAGGGAGAAATCCATAACCAGTCCTATCCATGATGTGGACGGTGTCAGTTGAGAGGGACCCAATTCTTTTCCTGCCCCTAGTGCCAGCATGTTTCTCAGCAGTGCAAGTCTAAAGCCATGCTTCTAATACAAGATAGCTGCTAGTGTTTGTTTCTTACAGAGACACTTCACTCAAGCCAGAAACCAAGAAATTGTTTCAAGAATTTGTCTGAATCCTAAACCAGCACCCCACATCCATATGAAGAAGGCAGAAACTCGACCATCACCCAACCGCAGCACAGATTGGCTGCACAGGCACCCACAAAGAGAAAGGAAAGCCGTGGCAACTGTGGTCCTATTCTGCAGGCGAGCCCAGCGAGGAGAGAAAGAGCTACTGGCAGAAGCCGCTTCCATATGCGCCCAGCAGAAGCACCACGTGGTGCTGCCGGGAGATACCTGGGAGCATGCGCAAGGACACTGACAATCCCTAGACCACCAGGAACAAAAGGGGGAACACCAGAGATCCTTCTCTGTTCTAATTATCTCAGGGTTACCTGGATTTGGTCCCCGTAATATGAACATTGCCTTCCCGGGCCACCATTGTTCCGCAGCAGGCCCGCATAAAAAAGGGGCTGGGGCTTAGGACGCTACTTAAGACTTTTTGTTTTTCTAACACACCTCAGGTGGGGTAACACTTGGCCAGATTGGCCAGGGATAGAATGCGAATACCAATGGAGAAAGGGGGCTATAAGGAGGCAGCAAGCAGAGTGGCTCATTCGAGTGAGGCCGGAGGAGGAGGAGGAGGAGGAGGAGGATAAGGTGGACAACCAAGAGACTGGCAGGAGGGTGGAATGAGTGGCAAGGCGTGGAGGCGATATCTGGAGTGGGTGAGGCGTTGGCTTGTGAGTGAAAGTAGTACTGCAGTGTGAGAGTGCGGGCCAGTGTTGCGAGTGTGCTCAGGCAAGTCTGTGTAGGGAGTGAGTGTGAAGCATAAGGCACTGGGTGAGCAGGGGTTGGAGGAGGAGAGATTAGTACTGGGGTCGAGGGAGTAGTGGTCTCGTGGAGGTAGGAGTAAATTCAAATGGTAGAGGCAAGGCCTAGAAGGAGTGGAAGAAATCGGAAGGAAGGATGGAAGGTTGGAGGGAGGACTGAAAAGAAGTGGGTAAAAAAAAGGAAGATTCGGAGAGGGAGAGGAGAGAGTGTGTTTGATAGAATGACTGAATCCAACAACATGCCTGTCGGGCACAATTTCCAAATCCCCATGCCACACTAACAACTGGTGTGACAATTCACAGGATCTTGTCACTTCTCCCCAGAGGGGGATTCCTTCCCTATGAGGCTAGGGAGGTGAGGCCACTACCCCATTCACTCATAGATGGAGACTCCTCACATGGGGATAAGGATGGTCATCCCGTGAAAGACCTCCCTAGACCCTTGTACCCAGACCCAATGGGCCCATTGACTCCTCCTCCCTCCCAACGTGAAACTACTACTTTGTTATTGTGAAGTCTCTACTATCTCAACTGTAAGATCAGATAGGACTGAGACGAAGAAGAACCAAAGAAACAAACAGAATCATAGAATTGATTACCGAAGTACTGTGACAATGTGGCCACCAGGAGGCATGAAGATAACAAACAGTGACACCATGCTGGGGCGGTACGAGCAATATACAGTAAAGGCCGAAGAAGGACTCTGGGTGTTCAGAGCAGGAAGAGCAGTGAGGAAAGCTGGCGTCGGTCTTGCAGGGCCTGGGGAAATTCAATCCTGCGCTGCCCGAAGCGTCGAGAGACAGTCGGTCTCGGAAGAAGAAGCCGGACAGTACCACGCGAGCTGGAGTGAACCCGACTCGCTGTAGAAGCAAGAAGAATCCAGCGGTGGCGTGTCCTCTCCAAGGTGGACCGGGTGGTACCTAAAACATGCTGAGCTCACTGCAGCAACGGCCCTTTGGATCCGTACATACCAAAGAGGAGGAAAACAATATGTGTGGGGTGCATGCCGAACCAACAGCGACCTAAGACCCTGGGAAGAACCAGTAGCGCTCCTCAGTGAATATACAGGTAATAGGATTTGCGGGAAAGCCAGGTGGGGTTCAGGGAGCCCAAAGAGTCAAGTATTCCTCAGGAGTGATCTCCCGCGTCACAGTAGTAATACCCAGAGAATCAAGTGACAAGTATCCCTCATGAGTGATCTCCCTCATCCTAGTAGTGATATTCAAGGAAACGAGAGTCACGAAAGTCAAAGGCGTAGTCTCCAGAATTACAGGAGTAGTCTGCAAAGTAAAGAGTGGGTCAGGAGTGAACTCCCTCATCACATTGAGAAAACCAAGCCAACCCAACAAGAACTGTTAGGGAACAATCTCCCAAAAGTATAATATACAAAGTCCTGACAAAGAGCCAGCAATAAGAAGAAAATTTGATGAAGCCTTAACTCTGTTGTTTGTAAACCCATGGGAGGAAGTAAAGAGACTTCTAAAGAACTGTAAAAAAAGGACTACCCAGGAACAGTCTTCAAAACTCTTCCAGATAGACCAGGAGAAGGGAGTCATTCTCTTGGTCTAAGAGTATTTGGTAAATCTGACCCTATTGCAAGAGACTGCTGTTAAGTCAGCATAGGATTGGATTGTTTCACCAGGAGAAGGGAGGCATTCTTCTGGTGGCTTTGAAATTAAGCTAATTGAACCTTTTGGTTTATTTCTTAGTGGTAGGGGTAGAGTAGTTGGTTTGGACAGAGGACCGCATATTGGTTTTTGACTTGCATCCTGACGAGTACCTGAGTTATTCTGTGTTGCGGTAGGGAAGACCCCTCTAGAAATAAGGAAAGGCTGGTTCTTTTCTTTATTTGAATAAAAGTATATAGCCAAAAAGATACCACTTTGTCAGCCTCCTTACTCCATCGTGCAACACTGGATATAGTAGGGAAAACTAAGAAGTGCCTGTGGGAGTTTAGCTAGAGAAGGAACATTTGCCTTTAGATCATTATCTCTGGTATAACACAGAAATTAGACAGTAGGGGCCAACCGTCTGTATATACTGACCTGTGTCAGGGAAGCATGGGTTAGGGTTGCTTTACAAAACGAGAGAGAGGGACAGTTTTCCTGGGGCCAGTGAAAATGTCAATAAAAACCCTTCAACCACCTCTGTGAGTGGGAGTGATTCTTGTACCATCTGTGACAAATGGCATTATTTAACCTGATCGATATGTGGCGTGCAAGTCATCCTGATATGCATGAATAATTATACTATTCTGCTGTGCATGATATGCACTCACATATTGACCCAGTCCTATTGCCACTTGGCCTTTGCAGTAGGGTACCAAATTCATCTCTCTTGCCTCACTCTTTATCAGTTCACAGCCTGTTGTTGGTTGATTTATCCATCCATCCTACCTGGGTTAGGCAGCCACCCTCAAGGTTTAATCCCCTATCGAACATTGCATTTAAGAGTGAGGTTAACCCATGAACTGTTAAGGAGTACCTTCTTGTTAAAGAGGGTGCAGATCTCAACTCTGTTGCAGGCATTTAGAATCTTTGTCAGATTTGTTTGTATCAGTCTAGAAAATGGCATCTGTGCTGAATTGAGGGAATTTGTCCCTTCTCCCCTAGGGGGAGCCCCCTGTGAGACTAGAGAGGTGAGTCCGCTCTGCAACACCCTCCCTAGGAGTCGAGGCAAGAGGGACCTCACCAGGAGAGACTCCTCCTTAGGGGACAGAGACTCCCATTCCTGTGAGGAACTCCCTAAGGCAATTCAATTGATGGCAAACATGGGACTATCTAACATGCCAAATACTTAAAAGTACAAAGACTTAACTGAAGAGAACGTTAAAATGTGCTATCAGCAGGAAGAAAAAAAGTTGTCCTATTTAATGGAAATCTCCAATCCACTTCAATGAGTAAAATAAAACAGGAGTATTTGTCAAACAAAGAAGAAAGGAGAGAGGAACGGATACTGAAGCTGGGGAGGTGCCCTGCTAGCATAACATCAGCAGGAGCCGGAGCCGCAGAAGGATGTGGAGCCTGCGAAATCCAAACTTGCCTGGATCCAGCAAAGCAAACACTTGAATTATGGTGTGCAGTAGAAGCAGATACGAGAGGTGACTTGAGTCAGAGATCCGATGGTGGCACAACCACAAAATCGTTGTGGTGAGCAGGCTACCCGTACAACTACACTGACACCACTTGGGGGGGGGGGCCACAGCAAATGGCACAGCACCACGACACGATATGATACAGAGAAGCCAGGAAAAGGAGCGGGAGACGTCCGACAAGGACGCCGGTGAAAGCAAGCGTAATGCGAGATGGAGAACCAAAGCAGGTCCCAGGCCCAGAAGCATCCCGTCAACATTACAAGTGAAAGCGAGAAAAGCTGGGAAACAAATTTAGAACATATGAACTGCTTTAATGAATGAAAGAGGATAATAAAAGTACCTAAGAGGGAGGTCGATATAATTGAAATACAGGGAGAAACTCTCATTGAAATGAGAAAGGCTCACCAGTAAAGTCAGGAAACTTGGACTGCCTTAATGAAAGGAAGAGAATAATCGACATCCCTGAGAGGGAGATCAATAAAACAAGGATACTACTACCCTGGGAAGAGGGAAAAGCTAACCCCAGGATAAAAATTAAAGAGTAGAATGCATGAGAGAAAGAATATGATAAACGGAAAGCCAGAGAAACCTCTCTGATACGTAACTACAAAACAAAACAAAACAGACCAGAAAGGGCTGAACTGTAAGGCTCCAGGAAAACCGAATTATGCGGGAAACTTTTCTTTGACCGCTTTTGCAAAACCCCCTAAGATTGAAATAAAGATTCGACGAGCATCAAGGAAATCCATTTCCAAAGAGGAAAGTACAGTTCAGAGTCAAATGAGCGAGCTACACAACATTACAAGAAAAGTAACTATTTGAAAGTTACATATTGACCGGGAACCCAAAGATTAAAAAGACGAGTGTGTGAATCATCTATTAGGAGATGGTAGTCATTCTCCTGACCTTAGTTCTTAAGTTAGTGGAAGGGACAGTTAGCATTAGGTTTTGGACAGCAGACATACTTTTGGACATTCACAGATGACTGATGAGCACTTTAGTTATTCATATAGGTAGGGAACACCCCACAGCAATAGGGATAGTTAGGCATTCATACTATTATTTAATAAATACACCTGGCAAATTTCCTCAGAGAGTCTGTGTCCTTCTGATCTGCCACATATCCTAAAATGCATCTGGCGGGACTTAAGAAAAGTGGAGGCGGAATTTAAAACATTAGACACTAACCATGCAATTAGTGACGAAAGATGCCAATGAAAGGAAATTCGGAACATGGATGAGTTTCGACTGTTAGCGGAAAACAAATTAAAGCTCCTTGCTATGCCCAAAACAACTACAACAGGACACGGATAGAGATGTAATTGCTGCTATATTTTAAACAATGTTTCCATGACTTCTCTAAGCAGCAATATTTGTAGCAGGATTAAGTGTTGGGGACGGGTGTTACTTGCAAAACCTCCCATTGCTTAAACTAACCCAGCTGCATGGAGTATAGAGATGTGGGTAAGAGTTCATGGTATTTTGAAAGCTTTTGAGGAACTACCCTCTAGTGTACGAGGCTCTGATGGCTTAATGTTGGAGTTTACTCCTCCTTTGGCACCCATGCTGATGGCAATATGGAAGGAGGCATTACATGCCAGTAGTCTACCCACAACAATGTTCAACGCTGATTATCCTACTCTGGAAACCTCATAAAGAGCCCACAAATTGTGTTTTTTGTCATCCAATATCTTTGATTAATACAGACGTTAACATTATTTCTAATGCTATAACAACCACCTATTACTGCATATGGATCTGTCGATAAATGGGGTCAGACTTGGTTCCTACGTGGCAGATCCACAGCCCTTAATCTTGAATGGATTTTTGGGGTCCTGGAACAAATCAATCCTTCAATGCATGTGAACAGGGCCATATTGGATGCTAAGAAAGCATTTAGTTCCTTCCGTCTCCTGGTCTTATCTCTTTTCAGAAGTTTGGACCGCTTTTCATTCAGTGGATAGGGCTGCTTTATACCCATCCCTGTGCTAGGGTCTCTACTAACTGTCAATTCTCAGAATCCCCCCACCCCTTAGCAAGTGGCACCTGGCAGGGTTGCTTCTTTGCTCCCCCTATTTGCTTTATCAGTGGAACCTGTGAGAAATCTGAGGGTATTCTCCATGGTAGACCTCGGGAAACCTTAGTCAGGTCACCAGGGGAGGGTTGGCACTCTCTGATCCAACCCTGGCAGTGGACGAGCGAGAGTGGATCACCTGGGTAAGGGGCCCCAGGGTTAGGCTCAGGGGAATGCCCCAGATGAGATGCGGTATATTACCGGGGAAGAAGATGAGGAGAGTGAGATCCCAGAGAGCTTTATCGGCTGTGCCACTTCTGCCCCCTTTCTTCCCATTGATCTCTCTTACCCAAATCCACTGACCCCTCTGTGTATATAACCTATTCCCTAGGATATCAAACCCCCTTCACATTCAAAACGGTCTCTCCCAAAACCCCTTTAGTCCTGTGCGTTGCCCACATACACCCAGGCAATCTTTTCCACGCCCCTCTGGTCACTATTTCCCGCATTCCCCTTCTGTTCAGACAAAACACTACCATTCCCACAATTTGCCCTGTTCACTTCATACTAATAATTCCCGGCCATTCCTGTTTGCCCCACAGATCCTATCAATCCCGTCATTCTGATGTCATCTTCCAAACAGCCAATCTACTATGACAGAAGACTACTGTTCCCACAACCCTCTATGTTCTGTTCTTCATCCTGGTCATTCTCGTCCATTTAACAAACCCCCTAAAACCTACCCTTTGGACTCTGTAGGATGCTCCTAACACACACACAACTTCCCCTTTTCCGACACCCACACTTTTCCCTGATGTAGAAAACAATGGTCAAATAAAACTGTGTTCCTGACATGTCCCAACTCGAGGGTCAGGCAAAGTCAGTCAATTGACTCAAATCACACACACCTGATGGCCCTTCCTTTCCCCCACAGGGATAAAAGGTGGAGCCAGAGAGCACAGGATGAGCAAGTCGAGTACAACAGGAAGCACGATGAGACCGCTACGACACGGCAGTTTGAGAAGGAGAAAGGTAGCAGGAATTGAGAAGGGGCCGAGAAGAGACGTGACCTTGCCCTTTTCGCCCCAGACCTGCAGAGCCTTTGTGTAAGAGAGCTTAAGGCAGCAAACAATAGCACAAGTGTCCTGCAGCAGATGTCAACGGTACACGTGGCAAATAGGCCTTGACCCCAGAGAGGCAACAGCCAGGCGGTTCATCACAGCCGGTGAGTCGAGGGAGAGCCGATGAGAACCGGGCTGTGTTGAGTGAGAATCGCGAAGTGTCAACTTTTGAACCCAAGCCGATGAACTTTGAAAGAACTGTAAAGGTGAGACGAGCTGCAGTCGTAAAACGGCACTACGTGGGTGCTAATTCAAGAGACTCTGGTCGAAACCACAGATACCAGAAGGCCATAGGAGAGCCAGCAGAATAGGTCAAAGTGGTCATACTGAGGGTCAAGAAAAATCTGTGTATAGTCGTAAGACTTTGATCTACAAGCATTGTGAAGAAAGGGAATTGAATCCCGCAAACATTGAGCTGTATAAGAAGAAAAATTAAGTAAATAGGGGTTCGAGCCCAACTGAGGGAGATCCAGGGGTGAAGCCATCACCCAAGCAAAAGACATTGAGGGAGGAGAAATCTTGAGAAGATAAAGAGAAGGGAGTTCTGAGCCCGACCACGGGAGATCCAGGGGTGAAGCTATCACCCAAAGTTGATTGATAAAGGAACTTTGATATATTTGTGGAATACGATACAAGAAGGTTCAGCACCCAAAAGAAGGGGACCCAGGGGTGAAGCCATCACCCTATGTGAAACTGTGATAAACAATTGAGAAGGGTCAGCGCCCAGAAGAAGGGGACCCAAGGGTGTACCCATCACCCAGCGAACATTGGAACGTATGTTTGTTTTTGTTATTTGACCACCACAGGTCTCGAAGGCAAGAGACTTTCACAGGAAACAAGACTTGGCCATCGACTGTCCTGAGAACTGCCATTGGAACTGTCGTCTTGTGCTGGAGAAGCCAGAGACTGTACTGTGCTCCAAGCTCCCATCTTACCCTGTGTCCAAAACGTGGGGAAGGGGGACCCAGGCTACCGCATCCTGACATATTATTTGAAGACACTTCTTTCTTTTCTTAAGGACTATCTCACACCCGTTTTTGTATTAGTTGTGAGGTTTGGCAATAGGTTTCTTATTATAGGCCTTTTTGATTTGACACACCACCACTAGGACTGCCTTATTTTTCATTTCATGGTTGACGCTTGCTCCCATCTTAGATTTAGGTTTATATTAGGTGTTTTTCCAAACTGCTTACAGCATTCATCGTTCAATAAATACCCTTGAACTGTGATCACTTGTGTCTGCCTTACTTGTTGTCACCATGAGTTCCTCACAAACCACTAGCGACACCAGTTAGAGAACAATAGGCTCAAGGCGACTTACCATTGGAGGACAAAGAGTGATTGTATCCCAAAATGCCAATGATGTACTTTTGTCAAGTGAAGACCCAGAAACAAACTTCCCTCCAATGATGGCTGAACTGACTACTTTCAAATGATTTTCTGGCTTGAATATTTTCACTCCGAACCTGGGTCTTCCCCTTGACAGACAGTACACTTTGCCCTAGCAACATGGACAGGTATACTTGGGTGCAGGACTGGGTAATATACGTAGGTGTCAAGATTAGTAGAAATGCAAATCGTCTATTACAAGATAACCATCTCACCTATCTTAGATATCCTGAAATCCAACGTTCAATATTGGGGATATTGATTTGCCCTGCTCAAAACATTTTTTCACAACTGCACGCGCTCTTGAGTCAGACCTTTTCAGATGCAACAGAACTGTCTCACCATCTCCAGAGCAGTTATTGGGTACAGACTCGGCTATTGCAACGCACTTCTGCTAGGCACCTCAGCAAAAAACATCCAGAAACTGCAGACGGTCCAAAACAATGCACTCCGAGCAGCCACGGGCATCTCTAGAAGAGCCCACATCTCGGACACCAGGAAATCACTTTAATGGCTCCCTATTAAGGAGTGGATCATTTTCAAGACTCTTGCGCTTACGCACAAATGTGTACATAATTCAGCACCCCACTACCTTTCTCAAAGATTTACCCTACAGCACTCTGACAGGCCCACAAGAACTGCCTACACCAACCGTGCAGCCATACCCAAAAGTGTGAGGGCACGAGCAGGGGGTTCAAGTTTCCTAGTCATTGCGGCCACCAACTGGAACTCGCTTCCCCCCGCACTGAGAGGCATCAAATCGCACACTGCGTTCAGGAAAGCAATTAAAACACTTCTGTTTGTGTAAAGACAATTTGCTAAGCACATGGTTATGCATGTTTCCATGATTATGAGCTGCATCAACTGAACCTGTATTCCATCGATATATTAATGTTTATTTGTAAGGCTCATGCTCCATGTTACCTAGCACTGCCTTCTTTTTGTGCAACTAAGACATTGTCTTGAAACAGCGGCCTGGTTCCTCCGGGCTGCAGGTGCTTTACAAATGACAAAATAAAATAAATCAATAAAAATTTCCCATGGAATCGCAAAAGCCCAGTATTTAATGGGAGATATTGTTGCATTATTTCTATAAGACAGGGATGCTAGCTCTTGATTTAGAATTGTATGTCTTAGCAGCTCAAGTTCAGTTTATGGCATACTGCAATAGCTTGGTTGGCTCGACTTCCCATGTTTAGAAAGGAAGAGAAGGTCCTGTTTAAGGAAACCCTTGCACACCCTGCCCACCGATTAACTGTTTCCAGTCCAAGTTATAGCATGTAGGTATAGGTATCCAAATAGATAGCTTACAAGGTATTCACTAATGCACAATTTGTTATGTATCTGTATAGAACTTTTAATGTTTAAATGACAAGAAATATGGCAATTGGAAACAATCAACCAATTAGTCAATTCAGTAACTATGAGCTTGGCATGTTTCGGCTATATTAGCCTACATCAGGAGCAATAAACTTGATAAGACTTATTTCCAAGTTCTTTTAGACAGAACCTGGATTTCAGGACATCGGATCCTCATGCCGAACAGGACAGAATTCAAATCCTCAAAAGTGTGAAGATCGTAGACCTTAACTTGCTCTTTATTCCTAGATAGCTAATGTAGTCTAGGTAGCTGAAA
The DNA here is from genome assembly GCF_040938575.1 of Ambystoma mexicanum. Lineage (NCBI taxonomy): Eukaryota > Metazoa > Chordata > Amphibia > Caudata > Ambystomatidae > Ambystoma > Ambystoma mexicanum. Next base: position 398,818,667 of record NC_090933.1, read on the forward strand.
AAGCAACCCAGGCCGGGTGTGTCAAGAGGCGTCACGTCTCTCGTTGGAGACAGTCGTGGTGAGGGATATTACATGCGATATTACATGCATTTCACTCTGAACTCAGACTTGCTTATAACAAATTGCTTCCTAATAAGGTGTGCACACATAGAGAAACTTCCAGTCGATGTTCCACTTCCCATGTTGACCTGGAGAGAGGGACAGCACACCTCTTTTAACACTGGTCTTTTCCGCTGATTACAAAATCAAAGAAGAAATGCAATTTTGACCCGATAAGGTGTTCCATAGAGACATGAAGGCATACATTTGTGGGGACTATCTGAGTTTAACCCCAACTCTTCGTGGGTTATGGGCTCATTTGGGCGTAAACCCTTTGAGATCTATTCCTCTGTGGTATAATGGTATCCCTAGAGATTGTTTTCAAGAAAAGCTTGGAAGAAGCGCTGAATTACTGATTCAATACCTCAGCATGCAATCCATGTTTCAGGATTGCAAGGTCGGTTTTCGAAAGGAATTTAAAACGACCCCATCGTTGGAATTTCTGGTTAATGCATGTGACTGTAAAATATTAGTTTCTTCTGAATATTTGATGGTACAAAACTCAGAAGCTCCCCACTGTCCAGAGCGAGATATACTTGCTGTGCTTTCTCATATGCGCAATTGGAGAGAGCTTGCTTTTACACTAGGTGTCTAGATATTCCCATCATACAGCTTAAACTCCTCGATAGCGCATACTTGTCTCATACACATACTTGTCTCATACACAAGTGGCATGCTTTGCTGATGATGTCACTGTTCTATGCCCAAGATGTTTTCAAGATGTTGCAGACTTATGTCACATGTCCTGGTCCTGCCCTCCTGTGGCTAGATTCTTGGCTCGGATCCTGCTGCATCAATGACATATTAAATGCATATTTTGGTATCCTGGATTGGTATCCTGGATTGGGAAGTTACCTCTACATAATTCTGCTTGGTATGTTGAGCAGCTGCGGTGCACTTATTGAGATCAAACCTATCAGGTGCACTAATCAACAAGCCAACGTCCCAAGGATTTCTGGCAACATCTTAGGGCCTATTTTGCATCAAAAAATAATTTCTCTAATTCTGTTGTCCGTCAAGATGGTGCGCTGAATTCTTTGGTCTTGACATGAATCGCTGTTTCTTTATTTTTTACTTGTACCCTATGTTGCTATTTCTATTTGGACACGACAATGGCAGTGTGTACCCTACTTTTTCCATGCCCTTGCTGTGACCACATCGTTGTATGTAGTTTCCTCTATGTGCATATAAAAAAAGATTCTTAAAAAAAATGAACATTGTACATTTTTAAAACAAGCCAGTTTACTATGTTAGTCCAGTTAAATAATGTCCTTTTTAATCAATTGTGTGTCTCAAAGTGCACTTGCATCTTTGATGTACCATGCTCAGATAAAAGCCAATGGTCTGTTTCTTTGTGCACCAAGGTAGAGTTTAGGTTTGCTTGCTGGCCAATGATTGGTTGGTAGTGCTGTCGAACCTGTGCATGTGTTAAACTATGCACAAACGCCAATAATAAACACAAATTGAAAATATCAAACATAGTTTTAGACCCTACAGGTTGGTCCTCTAGTCCCTCATAAGGTCTTTCTAAACCACAGCACGCCTTGAAGAGCCTGTCTTTGTCCCCTCCCATTCTCCTTGTGGACAAGTTGCAGTCAGTGTGACCGTGGCATTCCTGCAGGACACATGCCATGACAATGTATGTCTCTAAATACTAGGCTGGCCCCCAGGACAAGGGGAATTCCTTTGTCGCTGCTGAATTGATTGCACCCCTAACAAAAACAATCAAAGGTGCATGCAAGGACATTTGCTAAAAATGAGGTTAACAGCTGGAAGTTGATATGACTTGGCAAACATTGTGATAGATACTTTCACATGCTGTACAAATGCTATACATAATTAAACAACACAAGTCCACAACTGTGTGTCTTAAGTAGATAAATGCTATGTTTAAAATAACACTGCTCTGTAGACAAAGACATTTGTCTGGAGAAAAGGCTTGCCATTTGAGCTACTTTGCATTACCACAATGAATTGTACACCTGGCTCTGAACTGGAGGCGCAAGTCCAGTGGTGGCTACAGATTGGATTGGTGCTATGTTTTGTGTTTGTTTGCCATTCAGATCACCTTTGAAATGCCCACCTGTGTATACAATCACAAATAAACCTGCTTGAATCTGACTAACGAGCTGTGTCCCTCATGGAGTCCCTTTGGCTTCTTGACGGTGACCTTGAGTTCATGTGCCCTTTTCCGCCCCTCTACTCCCCAACAAAAAAGTAGTAATTCCAGCCTCCATGTACGTGCATGGTTGCTGGCAGGCTTTCTTCATGTAAGTGTAAAAAAACAGGCAGAATCCATAGGGATTCAAGCAGCTCCATCTTCATGAAAATGTGATGCAGGTGGATTTCAAGCAGTCCTTCGAAAATGGAATGCATCATATTTTACAACTTTATTTCTAGAATGTTCACGATCTGTCGGGGGTGTGGCCTAGCGGCAGACCAATGTACTGGCACCGGCCATTAGCTCTGTGGCACAGGTTGCTCTTCCCTCTTCCCTGACCCTCTCTGCCTATTCCCCCTGAGCCTGGATGGACCGGTAGACCCCTGTAATGTTTTGGTACCTGGCCCTTTGATGAGATGGGGCCCTGGTGAGCTGAGGTGCGGAAACCCAATGCTCTCCAAGACAGTGGAGAAATAGGCGCCGTTGTCGTGAATTGCTGGGACAAGCACCAGCTGGGTTATGAGCCTTGGACAGCCCAATCCTTCCTTCACCGGTGGGTGCCTTCTGGATTGTGCAACCGGGTAGTCGGCCAGGCAGTCGCATGGAAGAAGATGGGTGAGACTGTCGGAGTTGAGGGGCGGTAGGGTGCCTTCATTGGTGTTAACAAGAGAATTGGATGAGTGCATGGTGTGGTGCCGCTTGGGAGCGTGTCGGCTACATTTGGGAGTGGTCGCCCTATGAGGGTTTGCCTTGCGAGCACGATTGGATTTGGCCTATGCCTCGTGTTGGGTTGCGTGCGGCTTAGCTTCAGTCACCGCCTTGAAAGGGTAGCGCTGGGAAGAGGAACTTTTTCGCCACTGGAGAGGAGCAGTGGCACTGCTGGAAGTTGTGTAGGCAACCTGACTGGCTATATCTCATGTCCAGGGGTGAGCATTTGTGGCCTTGTGGGGACTTGCTTCTCTGGTTCCTGATCATCGCAGAGGGCCACAGTCTGACTGGCGTGAGGAGGGCATCTCATCATGGTTAAGAACCTCCCAAAACAAAAGACCTGCCAAGGGGGCATAAAAGCCCTACTCCATGTTCATCATCCGCCTAGGGAGAAGGCGTATCACATCGTAGCTCAAGTTCATATAAACCCTGGCGTCACAGAAGTGGCAGGAAAATCTGTGACTAGAGATGACCTGCAAGCGCTTCTCTTGGAACTGAAAGCTAATGTTCAGAAAGGCACGGAGACGCCGTTGCACAGTATTTTGATGCTTTGCCACCATCTGCAGAGGTCACAGAAGCATTAGGAGGAACGGAAGATCAACAATGTGAGCAAGCCTTTGAACAGGATGTTCTAGAGTCAAGGTGCAGAATTGGAATCCTCTGTATAGCAGATCCTGGAGAGACAGGAGGATGCAGAGAATAGGTCTCGTAATAACATCAGAGTGTGGGCATCCCTGTGGCGGTCCATGATAAAGACCTGGAAGCCTTTGTTCATGACCTCTAAGGTCAGGTGGTGGAACAACCAGATCGGGGCCCTGAGATTGAGAGCGACATGACTCTTCAGGACAGGAGGAGGCAGCGTCAGGTCAGGAAACATACTTGAGGGACTGTTCTTGAATTTACAGGGTTAGATGAAATTTTGGTTCCATTTTGCAGGATTGTAGTGCTTTGCTCCTTCGGAATGGCTAAAGGTGATTTTTATCTCTGTACCGGACACATTTCAACTTGTAGTGCTTTGGGGGACATTCCATGTTTATTTTCTTTGCATTTTTTATGTGGTCCCTTCTTTTTTTCCCTTTCTTTCCACTTTTCACACTTTTTTTGTTTGTTTTAGGGGGGAGGGGAGGGCTGCCATGCTGGGATTTGCGCCCAAGGAGGGAGGAGGTTGGCTATGAAGGGTACTGTTGGTAACTTTTTTCCTAGTTCAAAGAGTTGTTGTTATAGTTTGACAGGAGGGTTGTATACATGTTTTTACTTGTGCTCACATTAGCCCCAATTGGAAGTTTGTTCTGAATAGTACGTAGCAACCCTAAGACATTTGAAGTGATTACTAAGGTTTATCCGCTCTTTTGGCTGCTTTTATTAAAGCATTTCTCTTTGCTATGAGGGATTCTGTTGAGACATGGTGGGGGCGGGGGCGTTTTGCAGGAATTGATGTTATGTTCGCTTTTATTGCTAGGTGATCTCAGCAGTCATAGGTTCCGGGTTGTGCTCTTATGGGGTTGATATGGTGCTTTATTGCTTCTCTCCTGGTGTTTTTGTTTCTGTTTTTGTTGTTGTTTGTAAGCTCCAGCATATCTGCCTGTTTGTAGTAGGGTTGATACTTTGAAAATGCTAAATAAAGCTTATCTAAAAATAAAAAGTACTATCTGACCGTTTTGTATGTTGCAAGCAAAATGAGGCTTGTTGTCTTTTTTTACATTTTCAAGGTGTACAGGGATCTCCTTCCGATTACAATAACAGAGAGTTATTCTCTTTCTACCTTCTGTTATTTAAATGAATGGTGATAGGATGGGATTGTCTGGCGGGAGGGAGATTTAATGAGAGCCAGGAGAGTATGGGCCTCATCACAAGTTCGGCAGTAATGCAGCAGTAATTCCACCTCGGTGGAAATACCATTACCGCTATGGTGTCTGGTGGAATTACTGCCTTCTTACAACTGGATGGGAGTGCGTGCACACCATTGGCGGTAACAGTATTTCTGTCTGGCGGAATTGCTGCCGAAAATGAGTGTTGCACAGTAATTCCGTTCGGAATCGGCAGAATTACTGTTATCGCCGATACATCCGGCGCTAATTCCGCCGGCGGAATTACAGCTGTTGGAATTACTGCTGGCGGAGTTACCACCAGTGGAAATAGCATCATCACTGGAACAGGAAGCACGGTGGTGGCAGTTTTGAAAAACAAAATCCACTCTGAATACCCAATTTCTTGTTGTCATCCGGACACAAAAGGGAGTGCAAAGATTTCTCAGGAGAAAGGAAAGGTGCCAGAAATGTGCCTCTGTAAACAACAATTCAGTGAGGCAGAGCTGCAGGTCCTCACTGATGAGTTAGTGGCCCATGCAGAAAAACATCTGGCCAGAGGTAGACAGCTATCTGGGCCAGCATCTGCAACAAGGTCACGGCGGTGGATACAGTCCCATGGGACAGTGAGGACTGCTGGAAATGCTGGAATTACCTCAAGACCAGGGTCCGCAGCCTCCTGTCTAAACACCTGCAGGAGACATTGACCACAGGAGGCAGCACTGTGGACCCTGTCAGTGGCAGAGGCAACATTTGGTGCCGGGGTCGGATAATAGGGCACCAGCGGGAGGTTTGGGGGTGCCCTGAGCACCAGGGGGAGACAGGGTGGCTGCCCTTCCTCCTCTGGCTCCATCACTGGACCTGCTTGTCTTCACCCCATGGGACAAGGCCATCTCCATACTACACATGGATGGGATCAAGGGGATTGGCAGTGCGGAAGTTGGAGCAGCAAGCCAAGGTGAGTCTATCAGTCCCCACTCCCATGTGAATGTACTGGCCAAAAGCATGCATCCCCCAGCATGTATGAGCACAATGGGCAGGGGAATGGGCATCCACATGGCAATCGGTACAAAGGCACAGTGACTACACACATGTGCCAGGGAAGGTGGGATAATGTAGATTTATTTATTTATATTCATTTATATATAGGAGGAACAATGCCCTTTTGATTACAAAAGAATGTGTAATAGATAAGAAATCAAATTTAACTGTAAGCAGTGATTTTACAATGGGGTGAGTTTGAGGGATATTCTAACCAGGCTGTGGAGGGGAGTAAATGGGACTGTCACCGGGGACAATACATAAGTGGACATACATAGATTAAGGACAACCAACATTGGACATTTTGGTAGGCGGTACGGCCAGCTTTGCGTGGGATGTGACCATGATGGGTGAAGTGCTGGATTGAAGGCAGTGGAAGTGAAGGTTAGAGGCAAGGGAAATTTTTTAGCTAGCAGGCAGATGAGCGGTAGATTAGGAGTGTAACTCGAAAGCGAGGAGGTATGCTTTTAGTTTGGTTTTTAACAAATCCATGTGGACTGTTTCTCAGATGTCTATGAGGCTAGAGAATTTAATGTAAGTGGACCGAGAAGAAACACATGGAGGGCGAGGAGCCACAAGGGTAGTTGAGGAGGCAGAACAGAGATTACGAGAAGTGTTGTAGAGTTGGATGAAGGAGGATAGGTACAGGGGTGTCTTACTGTGGATAGATTTGTTAACCAGGAGAAGACATTTAATTCTGGCCCTGCTTTGCATCATCAGCCATCCAGCCTGTTGACGGTACGAGGAAGTAGGTGTGAAGTGACAGAGTTCAAAGAGCGCCATCGTAGCAGAGTTAATGATCTTGTTGAGAGGACAGAAAGTATAGTTGAGGAGACCAAAGTGGATGCTGGCACAGTAATTCAGTTTATAGAAGACAAAGAGTCGTTAAGAGATGCTTGGTGGTGTTGAAAGGAAGGAGGTGCCTGATTTTCCCAATATTTAGAAGATTGAGGTAAGTGGCTGTTTCAGGACTGAGGCAAGCTGCTGTTCCAGTTTTGGAGATCAAAGTAGAGAAGGTGCGAGATGGGCCATAGATGATGCCAAGGTTTCTATCTTAAGAAGAGTTGGGGAGAGTGTCAGGTGGGAACTGGATAGGCGCAGAGGAAGAGATGAGAGGGCGTTTGGCAGGGAAGAGCACCTCTATTTTGGTAGAGTTTAACATCGGAGAGTGCAAAGCCATCCAATATTTAATGGCAGAAAGGCAGTTGGAAATTTTGTTAGAGAGATCAGAGGAGAGTTCAGGAAAAGAGAAGATGATTTGGGTGTCATCTGCAAAGAGTTGGTACGAGATCCCAAAGGAGGAGATTAGTACTCCAAGAGCAGAGGTGTAGAGTGTAAAGAGGGGCAGACCCAAGAAAAAGCCTTGTGGAATACCAACAGTTAGAGGAGTGCGTTGACAGGTGTTGTTGCTCCAGGACACAGAGAATTGGTGAGGTGCAAGATAGTACTGCACATGCACTGTAGGGGAAATGTGCATTTGAAGCCAAGGAACCATTAGTAGCACCCATGTGTGCTGTGGCAGTCCATGTTGCAAAGTGAACCCACTGCGCCACAACAACAACAATCAACATTGGCAGGCCAACAGGCAACGTGCACATGCATTCGCTGTGTACACCCCCAATAAGCACTACTCCCACCTTGCATTAGCTGTACTCATTGACCCAAAACCACTCATGCCCATCATACAAAATGTGTGTAGGAAGAACAAACTATGTTGCATGAGTGTCTTGCTAGCCCACTAACATGCATGCAAGATGACTGACAGCATGTCATTATCCTCCCAACAGGTACACAGTCGACTGATGCTGAAGAGGCCAGGCCCTCCACTGCCCAGGACACCTCCACCACTGGCAGTGCCTCCACCTCCACCCCTGCACAGGCTGGACGTGAGCGCAGCATGAGGAAGAGCAGGAGGGAGGCAGAAAGGCCACAGGAGCCCTCCACAGTGCCAGCTGTGCTTGGCGTGGAGACACCCACCGTCCCCACATCGGTGCCCGGTGGCCCTTCCACCAGCCATGCAGATGGCACAGGAGACACAGCACATGCTGATGCAGGTGCTTTGACAGCCTGTGGAGACTCGTAAGAGTGCCGTTCACCACCTCCACCCACCCTTCTGCCCCCTGAAAACCCCTAGTCACCTTTGTCAGACAGACATTTCCAGTGCCAGGCTGGGGTAGACATAGGGAGCAATGGCTCTCCAGACGAGGAAGAGGAAGACATTGGCTTTAGGTCACGCTGCCTTAGCCCCATCCCTCCCCGGAGCCCACTGCCAGTGCCACAGAACACACTGGCAGCGATTTGGGCGAGGCTAGGCTGGATTCCATGGAGCAGCGCCAGGCGTCCATGGAACACCTTGCAGGGCAGCAGGTGGAGCATCTGCAGGTGATGAGGGACAGCATCCAGGGTTCATCCTGAAAGATTTCCCAGTCTCTGGACTGCCAGTGCCATCACCCAGACCACTGCTGTCATCTCCACTGTTTGGCAGAGAATGAGTGAGCACACTGAGGGCATGTCAGCCTTTGTCGAGCTCCTCCATTACTGTATGCAATTGACACTGCAGCACATCCAGGGCCTTTACGTCTGAGCCTTCCACCTCCATCACCCCCACAGAGGGATCTGTGCCCAGCAGCCCAAGGCGCTGCTCCTTGCATCATCTGACTTCTACAGTGCTTGAGCGGGCTTGCGAAGGCAAGAGGCCATGGAAGTAACTTTTCATGGCACTCTGTACATAGGCACAGGACAGGTGGAAGGGCATTGGTGTGTTTGGGATGGTGTGTTGGGGAGGGAGCATGGATGGTGTGTTGGGGAGGTGGTGTGTGTTGGAGTTGGTGTGTTGAGGAGGGGGGAGGTAGGTGGGATGTGTGTGTTGGGGGTGGTGTTTTGGGGAGGGGGAGGTGGGTGGGAGATTGTTGGGGGTGGTATTTAGACACCGGAAATAACCCTTCAGCAAGTCAAAGGTCTTCTCTATGCACAGCCTGGTACTGACATGTGCCTCATTGTAAGTAACCTCCTGCGGCATACGTGGATTGTGCACAGGTGTCATTAGGCATGGTAGCGGAGGGTATCCAGAGTCACCTGCAAGGGCAAAGGTAACAAGTGACAGTCCCAGTAAATTGTGGATGAGTCTCCTTTTCAAAATGAATGTTGATGGACACTCTGTTCTTACATTATTTCCGCATTGCTGCACAACATGGTTTTCCATCCCAGTAAAGGAATGCAGGGTCATATGCTATGGGGGTACATATGCAATGTTGTGTTGCACCGTGCACACAGCCCTCGACCAGGAGTCGTCAACTTCATGCATGGCATGTGATTTGTATTGCAGGGTGCATGTTGCCTGTGTTGGGCCTGTGCGTTGCTATCATGCATGTGCCCATATGGGTGATTAGTTGTTCATGTGATGTTTGCAGTTTCTTCTTTCCTTCCATTATGGCTTCACATACATGATTACCAGATTAAATGGAATCCCTGTCTGCCAATGTTGCATTTGTGCAGTGTTGTACTGTGACATTGTATGTGTAGGTATGTGTTCCCCATGCATTGTGGTTCATGCAGTCCCCTGTGTGTATTACTTACTTGATGGGGCAATATGCATCACTGACATACTAATATATTGTCCTGCATGGCCTAGACATGTGGCCTGGTGGCTGTCATGTGTGGGGTGAGAGGGCAGGCCCTGCATGTACAGTGCCTTGCCAGGGCATGCATTTATCAGTCATCACCAGCCCCCCTTTTCACATAGCATTTCACTAGTGCTGTGAGATTAGTTTGTGTGATGGCACTTGTACTCACCCAGAATCCATGTCCCTTGGCCTCTGTGGCTCTCTGTGTATGCAGGCAGTGAGCTGTTACAAAGGACCATGGCATCATAGGTGGAACCAGGGAAGTGGGCACAGCAGTGTATGATCGCGAGGTTAGCATCACAGGTGACCTGGACATTCATGGGGTGATACTGCTTCCTGTTCTGGTATACCTCTTTGGTTGCCTGAGGGGCTACCAATGCCACATGGGTGCAGTCCAGAGTGGCTAATATGTTGGCAAGAAACGTGCCTTCCTGGAATTCCCTTGTGCCGGGGTGGTGGGCAGGGAGATGTGCCGTTAGGCATGGCGCAGGAGTGCATCAAGCACCTGCACAAGCACATGTGGGCTGGGAAATGCCATGCAGCATGCCCACAGTGTACTGGAAGGTTCCAGTAGCAAGCAAGTGTCGGACGGACACAAGCTTCATCAGTGGGGCTAAGGCTGTTCTGATATTGATCCTGCTCTGTATATCATCATTGATCAGGTCGAGTAGCTCAACGATGGTCTCCCTGTTCAGCCGATACAGAGTAATCAGCTTTGTGTCAGTTAATGTCAAGGGTGAGGGCCTGGCCTGGGGAATACAACCTCGGGGAATACACCCTCACCTTGCATGGTGTCTCATCCTCCTCCTCTCTGTTCCCTGTGCTACTGTTCCTGCCACTGCAGCCCATTGTGGAGCAAGAGAAGCTGCATGTCCCAGTTTGGAACAGCAATTGGTAGCAATTGTGTTAGGGTCAGGTGCAGCCTTTTGGGGTCTTTCAGGGTGTATTGGGTTCACCTGTGACTTGTTTTCTATCACCGGTATGCATTTACCTCCATCTTTTTAGTTGGAGGTAACTGCACTGTGTTTTGGCAGAATTACCACTCATTTTCGGTGTTATTTCAACTTGTAATGCAGCAGAAATAGGGTTTTGGATCTCTGCGGTAATTCCGCTGGCGATATTAGCCTTGGCTCTAATTCCGCCAGATGTTTGCGGTGATTACGCCAGGGCTTATTCCACCAACAGAATTAGGGCTGACTCCTTAATTCCGTTAAGCCACTTTTACTGTATACCACCAAATTCATAATGAGGCCCTGTGTGTTTTAATTTGTTATTGTATGCTTTTTGTATAATTTGACATTTTAGGTGCTTTGTGAGTCGAATGTGATGTATGGATAATCCACAAACACATGAAAGACTCTCCTCTTCCACTAGCCACATTCCCAGCACAGTACTTGGGTGAGAGAATGTAATGTATGTTTCTCGTATCTTCAAAGGACAATCTACATAACATATCCTCTATCAAACCAATTTCTTCAAGTTTCTCATCAACTCAATAAATTGCAATTTCCTTTATATCATGGCGACAAATATTCCAATGGTGCTAGCTATTATCAGTGTGTCATTATAGGATAGCCAATATAAACGTTTGTTTTCGTTTTCTTTCTTTCCATATATTTGTGGAGATGCCTGGCCCACTTCATTGTTTTAAGTTGAGTTGCAACGATATACATCGTTTTAAATTCTTGTGTAATTATTTTAAGTTTTTTGCCCTTATGATATAATATATTTTGTTTATATTGCGCCCATACACAAGTGTTCCAGGGCGCGACGAGGCAAGGGAGGGGTGCAAGGGAGGACAGAAACAATGATCTTACTAGGCCCAGTGACATTGAGAACGTGCAAGGGAAGGGGGAAGTGCAAGGGGCAGGAGAGGAGTGGAAAGTGCTGGACAGGTGCTCAACAGCAGCTAGTGCGGCCAGCAGGTGGCAAGTGCATGATTTAAGCACAGACAATGGGTATAGATAAGTGCAGATGGGGGACTGTAAGGTTGCAGATACAGACCCAAGTGCAAGGGAAGCCAGGGGGCAGTGCGGGTATGCAACTGGGTGGGCAGGGATCGGGCCCGATATCAGAGGGTAGCCAGATGCCGAAGAGAGAGATCTACCGCCAACTCGTTGCTTGGAGAAGCGACTGACCCTGAGGGAGTTGGAGGCGGAGGGGCAAAGAGCACGAGTGGGAAGGTATTCCCGAAGGGAGAGTTGAAGGTATTGCGGACCCAGGCCCCAGAAGGCCTTGTGGACAATGCAAAGGGTCTTGAACATGATCCATGCAGCCACTGGGAGCCAAAGAAGAGATTTCAGGGTTGGAGAGATACGATCCCTGGGCTTGAGGCAAAGGACAAGTCTTGCAGTCCTGTTCTGGATGAGTTGCAGAGGGTGGAGAGTAGTAGCAGGTATATTTAGAAAGAGGCTGTTGCAGTAGTCCATCCTAGAGAGAACCAGAGATCTAGAGACAGTCTGGGGGAAGGAGAGGAAAAGAAGAATACCTCTGAGGAGGTGCAGTTGGTAGTTAGACTTCTTGGAGACGTCAGAGATGTGTGGAGAAAAGAAAAGTGTGAGTGTGTGTAAAAGAATATACAATACAGAGATGTGTATGAAAAGAGAACTAAAGTATGTTATTGTCAACAAGAAAGAGAGCATATCACTTTAAATAGAAACTGCTCTGGAGCTGAAAGCAGTGCACTGTAAGTGCAGCATCCTTTGAGAAGGAGAGCACGAGAAGCTGATGGTGGTGGCGTGACCATGGTGGACCAGCAGTCCGCAAAACAATACCGAATCCAATAGGTGGCCAACACTGCATAGCATCCGGATACCCGCAGGACGACTAAGCCGTTGCGAAGGAGAGGGAGAGAATGGAACTCGGAACACCAGAGTAAACCGAGAGGCTGTGCAACCAAAGAACACAACGAGCCCAGAGCGAACAAAGGCCCAGAGACGTTGTCCCAAAGAATCCCAGGTAACGGGGACCACGGGAGATATGGGAGGTCCATCGGGAATCGTTATGGGACTGCTCCTACTCGTCCCAGTCAAATCGCTGACGAAAATGTGTGCAAAGCTTTTGGAAGATTTTTAAACAAAGAGGCCTTGGATAAGGTCACCAAGTGGTCACGAATCATCAACAGATTAAGTTTGCTGCCCTTCTCCATAATGACAAAAGATGCCAGTTCGTCGGTACAAGCCAACGGATCCCTGTTGACTAGAAACACAAATCTGCTACAAATGCCCGGATGCCATCGTACAGTCAGTGTATGCCTAGCACACTCCACCAGTCGCATCGCTGGCGCAGATTCATAGGTTTTAACGGTAATGTGCAACCTCGTGCCCAACAAGCTATGGTCGCCCAAACCCACATTCGAGATTATAATCGGGTCAAGCAAACCGGACATTGTCACTGATGTTAAGACGTAATCGATTAGTGAATGAAGGTTACGGCACTGCCAAGAGACCACTGGACTATGGGAAGCGAGGGAAATTGGAAAAATTCCCCATGCTTCGAAAAACACAGCCCAAAGCTTCCCTCTAATTCGAGACTTCCTTGCATATGGGGTTACATTATAGATCAGCAATTTTTTTCCATCTAGTTCCAGACATGCATTGAGATCTCCACCAATCAAGATTTCATGCATTGGATAAGTCAACAAGGCATTTGACAGTAAACGATTTAATGCCTTAATGGTTCCCAAAGTTTAACCATTTGAATTCCAATCGATTGATAGCAGCAGGAATGAGTGAGGTGTAACCTCTAATACACAATTCCACCAATAGGAAGGTGTCCGACTTGTCCACTAACTGAGCCTTAACTTTCAGGCTATTTTTAATGAGAATGGCAATGCCACCACTAGGACGGCCTAACTGGTTGCGGCGAGCAGGTGCGCTAAAGGATACGTAACCATCCAGCACGATTTCATTCAAAGACATTGTTTCTTGCAAAAATAAGATTTCAGGGGGGTTTGCTGTTCCGGCCATTTCATGCCATGCCGCAAGATTTCTTACGCCACAGCAATTCCAAGATGAAAGAGAAATGCTTGATGGTTATGAGTTGACGGTATCTTCCTTCATTGAAGCTGCTACTTTAATGAGGGGCTCCAGCCACGTTAAGCCACTTAATGCCTGAGTCAACAAAGCCAGTTGCTGTGATGGATCACTTTTGTGGAGCTCATTTGATACCGAATCTGGGTCCCCCATAGCTCTGTCATGAGACACGGGGAGGGCCAAGTCCAAGAAGGACCATGCAACCTCCATGTCCCCAAACGGGTGTGGATAAAAAAATCGTCCTTAAACTCCAAAATTAGTTTGGCTCTAATTTGGGACTGGACTTTACACAACACTCTGTAGTTGTGGTGATTTGCTAGTTCGACCCATTCGATGTCCTTAGTGGCTAGATTTCGTAATGGAGGAATCTGGTAAAATGCGTTCATCAGAAATTACCTGTTAATCCGCGCTGTTCCATTTATATTAGAATCGCTTACCCAACCAAGTATTTGATTAATCTCTTTGGGAGTCTCAGAAAACGACAACATTATGGTGGAAACAGGGACTGATCATAGAGACTACCCCCACCACAACGGGTAGGTCTTTACTCACCAAGTTGGACAGTACACGCGGATCGAGTCCGATCTCGTCACTTTCCGCATCTTTTACTATAGCGGGAATAAAATCTTCCTGTAAAACAGGACCCTTTATGCACCCTTTGCTAATTGTCAATGGTTGCAGTGAACCAGTTATTTTTAAAAAAATGTTTTCGGGCGGCAGACATCCTCAATTAGAGGGACTGCCACTTTTTTACTTTCAACACTCAGAGAAAAACTATGTAGTTGAGATTGAGACTTATCTATAGCTTTTCCTAAAGGTTTAAAAACCGGGACCTGCACATTGCCACTTAACAGGTGCTTGATCTGCAGATGTTTCTGACTTTCCTCATTCAATTCCAGCAAATTTAGCGTTAGATCATCTGCATTCACACAAGACTTGCTGGTAAAGACCGGAACCGTCTCATTGGTAGGAGTAACATTTATCTCCTCCCTGCTTTTTGGTTGAGATGATTGTATCTGCTTCGCCTTGACAGACTTTAACCGTTTCTACGCTCTCAGAAACTATTTCTTTGCCTTTGGAGAAATAAACTGTGTCCCTCCTTGACCCACATTTCTCGCACCTGTCTCAGCCACCAATAGCGGGGCTTGGGAGTCCGTGGAGGGCTGTAGATCTATTATATCTGTCAGAGCAGATGGACTATCCGGTGAAGGGGATAGCTCCTTGTCAACCACCATTGCTCCAAATGATGCCTCTCTTGTCACAGGGACTAAAAGTCAGTAAACAACATTTGTTCTACCTGAAGCAGGCCATCATGATGAAGTTTAGCCACCTCCAAGAAGTTGCTAGGCTTACTATCATACTCTGTTACATTAACATTTGCACCTTGAAGCGCTTGAGAATATGATCTTTGTAAGTAGGTGTCATATACCGTATTGACCGTTTGTGTTCCCTGTGTGGTTACTTGGGGACTAGATGAGGATGGCACAACAACTGGAAGGTAAGATGCCAGCATTTTTTCTAATTGAGTGAAGTATAAAGATTTCGATTGGGCTTCAGATAAAATGTATCCTTCTAATTTGCTTATTTTTTTTTCCTTCATGAATGCTAAAGAACCCTGCATTTCTCTTAGGGAACAGTGGGTTAGTTCATGTCCATTGTCAAGAATATTGAGTATTCTTGAAATCATCGGGAAATTATATAGGTCATGAGGAAAGATGTCGGAGGGAGAGTCTTCCGGAGTAGATGATGGCATGTCAACTCCTTTTGGGGCGGCATAGCTAGCACCATCTTTCTTTGACTCATACCCACCTAATGAAATTGGCAAAAAAGAACCCATAGCTTCTGGATGACGGTCACAGCCATCTCCCTGACCCGATAATATGCCCATGCCCGACCCCTGAGGAGAAGATCTTGAATTTCCCTTCTAGATGCCCTAGGTTCCTTGTAGGTACAATTATCTGGGAGATGAAGATGTACGTGTTCTCGAAACACATGGGACCTAGATGCTGGCAAAGAGGGACCAAGGTAAAGTACTCCTTTTCCTAATTCGCTCATGATGGCAGGCGCAAGTATAGAGGTATCGGCAATATGTGCAAAACCCTCCTGATCATCCTTCGATGCACATTTGCAATCAGCTTGATGCGGGGAATCACAGGCTATCTGCCCTTCAACATCATTAGCATCTTTTACTGAGAAAGAGGGTAGATTCAAAACTATTGGGGCCACAGTAGAAGTAGACCCCTCCTCAGTACCCAAACATATCGGAGCAGAGGGAATGTGCGCCTCCTCAGGGTCCGGTGGCAACAGCCCAGAGGGCGTGGTTACCGACATTGATATTCACACAGCTTAATTTGTAAATAATCGTGGATAGCCTGAAACAAAGACCCTGCTTCAATTTTCTAACAAAAGTAAACTTCACAGATATCAATTGAAAGATACACTGCGGGCACAAACCACAATGCTGTTTGTTATTGACACAAGGGGTTCAAAGGCCCCTAGGCCTGCATTCACCACCTTACTTTTAGCGAGAAAAAGAAATACACTGAGAGCGCAAACCACAATGCTGTTTTATTGACACAAGGGGTTCAAAGGCACCTAGGCCCACAGTCACCCCCTAACTTTCAACAAGAAGAATGCCCAGGGCATAAACCACAATACTGTTTGTTATTAACACAAGGGGTTCAGGCCACCTAATCCCACTCTAGCCCCTTAACATACAGCAGCTAACACCTGTGGGCAAATTGCCCTATACTTGGGCAACATTTTTCCCTCCACTTTTCGTCATCAGGCACTTTAGATTGCGGCAGGACTACTTCAGGCATCAGATGGATCCCCACACCATAGGGTCCAAATTCGTAAAGGTCCAATGTTCAAATGCACAAGCTACTGGATAAGCCCCCTTCTGCTACACAAAGCAGACCAACTAAACGCTCAGTAGCATGATGTGACCTTGGAGCCGAAACACAAAAGAAGAAATGTTCCCCAGCTCAACCGGTCACAAATTAAGCAAACCCAGGCGTTATCCTAATGTCACTAGTGAGATATAGTCTCTAGCTGTAGAATACAAGCGACAATCCTTTAAAACCAGCCAATGTCACGGGGAACCAGCTGCTTGTGGAAGTTCGTAGCTATCAGTCACAGGGACTCACCAGGGGGAGGATTACAACTTCCTTGGAGCGGGGTCCTGCACGCCTCCACCTCCACTCGCACACCAAACGCACTACTGGCACACCGCGCATGCGTGGTGTGTATAAAGGGTAGGGCGAGGATCAGTCGTAATAAAAATAGGACTTGAGAGGTTTCCAATGTTTAAAGGACAATGTTCCATATAAGTCACCAGTAGTTAGGGCGACAATACCAACTCCAATAGCAGCCCCGGAGAGGCACCACAAACCAGCCTCCACCGCCAGTAACACCAAACACAATACTGGCACACCGTGCCAGTATTCAGTAGCAAGTACAAGAGATACAGAAACAGGAGGTACCGCAATGAAAAAGATTGTGGTAAGTCAGGAGAGAGCTCAAAAGTTTAATCAGAACGGAATTACTACAAAGGATCGATGATAGAGGAGAAGTAGTGCGAAATGTGTGAACCAAAGAGTAAACAGGGCAGGACAGCAAGCCGCAACAAAGAGGAGGAGCCAGAAATGTAAAGACAGGCTAAGCCGTCAGATGACTAGGTAGAAACCACGCTACAAAAGGCAAGGACTTTTTTGGCTAAGAGTTTCAGCATGCAAAATGTCATGTCGCTTTAGGATTCTCAGTACAATGTTTTGTGAATTCTCAAAGCATTTAAAGGCAAATTGCTACTAGGCATTTAAAGTGGTTTGTCTCATTGGGGAGAGTTTTCAGCATTTACTGCTGTGCCAACCACACTAGACTGCACAATGAGCTAAGAGTCCATTTTGAGTTACTGATAGCCAGATCACCTTCTACTGTGCAGTGTCCCATGTGGTTACGGAAGAATAGCGAGGAAGAGTTGTGTGTTGAATAACCGTGAGGAGGAGCAGATGTAAACATGGTTTGTGGTTACATATGAATATTATAAGATGTACACCTATTGGTGGCACATAGCCAATAATTGTAGTGTTAGGGAGGGAAATTGAGTAAGAATCAAGTTCCTCAAGTTTGTGAGAAACGGCATTTCCAGATTTTCGTGCTGGGTAAAGTATGAGAGAGAAAGAATAATAGTATAGCCGCCGTAAAATGAGAGAGGCTGACTAGCACATACTGCAAAGGTTGGCAAAGTAGAAGAAAATAAACTCCATCTTGGAAGCATTTTGATTACATATATAAGCAGGCTTTCCATATATTGGTTTGCCTGCTGATGGATATCCTCTTCAAACAACCC
This sequence comes from Ambystoma mexicanum, assembly GCF_040938575.1. Taxonomy (NCBI): domain Eukaryota; kingdom Metazoa; phylum Chordata; class Amphibia; order Caudata; family Ambystomatidae; genus Ambystoma; species Ambystoma mexicanum. The sequence continues at coordinate 398,836,489 of NC_090933.1, forward strand.
TTAATATTGTGCTGTGCATCATCGACAGCAGGTTCTGGTAATGAACTATAAATCATGGGATCTATCCCTTGACTCTCCATTGGTCACAAAGATGGAAATCTATAAGAATGATTTTACAAGTTGAGTTCTCCCTGATAAAAGGAGAACTGGCTACAAAACAGAAACACTTGCCCTACTTATATGTGAAACTAATGTACACATGTAAGCTGTATTAATGTAACTTCATGCTCCGTACCTAAATGTATACAATATTTTTGTATGTCCTGTGACAAAGTCCCCTGCCTGGTTTTGGGGATTTTTGGTGGGGGGACCAAGGTGTCCAGGTGCTTCCACAAGCAAGCGGCAGATGTGCCTGGTGGTATGAGGTTCCCATGGTCAGCCCTCACTTAGCCCCCATCATGTGGCAGAGGACAGTCACAGAGAAGGATACACTAGCGACAATCTTTTAAGAAACATAAGAGGCACCCTGGCTCAAGGAAGAGTAGCAACCCACCAAACACCAGTAACAAGCATCTCCTCATATTCATGATGCATCATAAAATAGACACTGTCCCTTTTAAGGGATTGGCATCCCAATCGCTGCCAGGAACTCCTAGCGTACCCTATAGGAAAAATCACTGTCCTCTGTAAGAGCCTGTTTAGACAGCCTGGGTCCTTTACAAAATTCCTGTGCGACTTCGCTTGCAGGCCCACGCTTGGCCATGGAGTGAGTTCGCGTATGACCATGAACTGCTCTGACAGTACAGGTAACACTGGCTCTTAGAGTGGAGTGAACACAGGAGAAACAGGGAATTTAGAGCTAAGTACCCCATGCTCACCAGCATTTTCAAATACCAACCTCAGTATAGCAGCATACCACAGCTCCTGTGTCTCCCTGCAAACCACACCAATGAAATATATGAAATCCGAGATGTGGAACCAGCCATTTAAAGACTTAATTCTCCTTTGCACTGAATTAGTGATCCCAGGTGAATCTACTGACCTCTGTCCTTCCCAAATTTTCCATCACAGGTGCAGACCCTCACCAGGAAGCTGGCATAGGGATTACAGGATGATATAAGCCAAGACTCTCAGTTCAGTCAGACAGCGTGTTTGTTTGCAGATGGTTGTGGCAGGTAGTTGGTGGGAGATGTTGATATTGAAAGGTCGTGGTGGCAGGAGTCTGGAGAGGAGTTGGGAGACTAGAGTGAGAGAAGAAGGTGTGTGAGAAACCTGAGGGCATCTTCCCACCTACTCCCCTTGGATCCTCTTCTCAGGTGCCCATGGAAAGGCCATCGCTTTTGGATCCTGACCCTCGGGGTGGAGATGCGAGAGGAGGATCACCTGTGTGGAGGATCTGTGGGGAGTGGAGAGAGGATGTCTTTAGGTGAGGCATGGTATCTCCCTTTCCCTTGTGATAATAAACCCTGCCCTCCCCCAACCTTTGTAGGGTGTTTGTAGGGTGTTGCTATTTATTTGCTCTTATTTCCCCTCAGTTACACCACTCTAGCACTGGGACGAGGAAGAGGCAACTAGGAGTTTTACACACTAACACTCAATTACACCACTGTGGTGCTGAGATGAGGAAGAGGCCTGGAAATTATTGCAAGGGTCAGGCATGTCCAGAGAACATAGGTAATTGTGGTCAGGCAATTGAACTCAAGGTCTTACACCTGCAACCTGTTAACAGGTCACAGGTGCATAAAAGGAGGAGCCGCCAGCAAGGAGGGGGAGACCAGTAGGACAGAAGCCGGGCTGGGAGAGACAGGCCAGAGAGAGGAGAATTCCTACCTAGAAGGAGGCTACCGAGTAGAGTCCTGCCTGGAGGCTAGGACTCTGGCTATTGTCGAAGAGAGAACATGACGCCGGGACCCGAGCAAGCCGTGAGAGGGTGAAGACTGCTAGAGTCTCCTCTGCCTGGTGCCCACAGTCGGAACTGTGTAGCACGAAAGACTCCCAATTGCTGCAGGCCAGCAGTAGTGTCCGCGTGTGTAGAGAGGAACTACTGGCAACCCTCAGCGAGATTTGCAGAAGTCGAGCGCTGTTTGTAGGACTCCAGAAAAGTGTGCACAGAGCCTAAGAACACAAGGAGAATGAAAGGGAGAGGATGCCCGGAGGAGCTGCTGAGGACCGGTAAGTGAATTGAAGGGAACACTCGTACTGGGGCACTCCTGAGGCTACAACTGGGCATATGGGACTGCTGGATGAACTGAATTATGTGTGCAATTGATGGTGAACCCAAAGCGAGGGGTTTTTGAACACCATGAGCGAACACTGAACTATAAGTAAAGGAACTTGAATATAAAGCAAGCATTATTGAATATCGAACTAAAGGAAAGCTTTGATAAGCCTACGAATGAAATGAAAGCATGTGTGAAACACACCTAATGAACACTTAAACACAAAGAATGAATCTTTATGAATAAAGTGAAAAGCAGGTAATGAGCGCTTATGAAGATTGTGAAAGCAAGTTGGTGGAGGAGAGTGAGCAAGCACCACAGAGTGAGTTGTGTGGTAGAACACACGCTGACAAATCCAAGAGACGGTCAAGGAGAAGTCAAACTGAATGTAAACCAGAACACAGGTGCAGTGAAACAGAAACCGGTGTGGACCAGAAAGCATAGGGTTATCGATTGCATCACCTGTAATGGTTGGACTTTGTGGTCTGACAACTGCACCTAGACCGAAGTATCCTGCCTGGAAAAGCCAAGGAAAGTAAAGATAAACCATCTCCACGTGGGAATTAGATTGCTGAAGAGAATGCGAAAGATAGCAATCTGTATAAACTATTGAAGGATTGTAAAGTCAAACTGGAACTGGTTTTGAGACTTAAGAGACTTGAACTGATTGTGAGTTGGCAAGCTGGAAGAGCTGACGACTTGGCAAAGGGAAACCCAAGACATTTTGGAACTCTGTTGTCTTCTTGGGGAATGGAACCCTGAGGTTTTTTGGTAACTGCTTTGAACTTGGGGAAGGAGAGCTGGAAAGTAAGCCAAGAGCTTGATGAAGCTCAGAACTTTATTTGGAACAGTATTTATTTTGTTGCCGACATCCCCGCACATTGTTTAGCTTTAGTTATTTATTTTGTTGCCGACATCCCCGCACATTGTTTAGCTTTAGTTGTGAGCGCAAGTATAGGTTTTGGGTAACAGACAGACTTTTCATTTGACTCTGACTATCCTTAGTTTCTTTAGGTAGGGAAATCCCACCTTAGCATAGGGCAAGATAGGCCTTACACCACCCTTACATTTAAGTAAATAAATATATTTTGTTTGAACCTAGAATCTATTGTCTGTGTCTTGCTTCATGATGCCTTCACAGGTGGCAAAAGGAGATAAGGATGAACTTGGTGGACATCAGGAGGAGGTAGTAGAAGATGAGGAGGGGATGAGGAGGGGTTTGGTGAACATTAGGTGGAGGTGGCAGGAAAAGATAAGGAGATTGGTGAACGTCAGGAAAGGTGGCGGGAGAAGATACGGAATAGGTTGGTTAATATCAGGAGGAGGTAAGAGAAAAGGAGGATGTTCTAAACATCAGGAATGGGCCGTAAAGGGATCAAAGGAGTGGGTGGACATCAGGAGAAGGTGGTAGAGGAAAACTAGGAAGAGGATGGAGAACAACAACAGAAGTAGGTAGACCATGCCCAGGTGTAGGGGCACGAGGTGGATAGGCTGCTCTGTCTCCTGTGTAGTTTTTATCAGCGGAGCCAGTCAGGCGGGTAAAAACGCCCGTGTTTGTATCTTGTTCTGCTTCAGAGGTGGAACCGAGCTAAAGTACAGCGGATAAAAACTACACAGGAGATGGAGCAGCCTATCCACCTCGTGCCCCTACACCTGGGCATGGTTGGAAGACAGACTTAATGCAATATTGACTAGACGGTCCTGAAGAAGATGGTTTGAATTCCCCTACTCCATCAAAACCGGTCGACCCCATTGGTCATGGGTGACCCCATGGCCATTTCCAGATATCCCCAATAACGAAGGGTGATTCCCTACAAGAAAGACAAGATCAGTCTATTACTCACATGCTGGGAGCCTTTTATAGTGTTCTATAAAAACGGGCATCGCTGTACCATATCCGTTGCCCCTTTTTAGATGTCAACAACATCCATCACTCCACATGAGACCTAATTAAATTCCCTCATGGTTAATAAAATAGCCATAAAATCCCATGGTTATTTAAATGCTCATGCAAGCTGTTTAGCTGTGTCTGACAGTGATTTAATAACCAGACCTGTCGCACAAAGAAACATAGGAGTTGTGTGTTGTTTTTTTGTTGGTTGCTCATTTTAGGGAAAGTTGTTTATTTTGTCAAACGAGCACCAAAGCAGGTTGGGGCACCCATACATTTGGTTATTGGGGGGATAGTTTTTCTCCCATCCTATCCCTATTAGATAGGCGTTGCACCACACGCTGCCTAGGGATAGGCACGCCTGTGTAGGGACAGGGTGTTCTTCATACAGGGTTAGATGGGTATACGCCGCTGGTTGTTTACCCCACCTGCATTAATCCCAACCATTGTTTTAAGATGTGAGCTTTGATTACATTTTCTCCTAAGAATCGTTCGTATTGTGATACAACACTGTTGATATAACGGTCATGGAATGAAAGAAATTCTATTCTTACTTTTGAATTATCCTGATGTCTCACCATGCCTTTAGAAGCACCCTGGGCTGCTCCATGCATCTTGAGTAAACCGTGAAAAGTGCTGTCTTTTGCCATGAATGCAGGGCTCTTCAGAGTGTCCAGAAGGTCGCCCATTTTCTCTCCATATTTAAAGGGGCCACCAGGTTTCATCTGAACTTATCCTCACAGAATGTCCTAATGCTTCTGTTTCTTTCTCTTTAATTAAGAATGAATTCAAGAGTCAGCGAGAGAAAATCAAGTTTGAGTTTCTGGGTCTGCAGCAATTTCTGAAGGAGGAGGAGTGTCTTCTTCTCTCAAAACTAGATGAGGAAGAGAATCGAACTCTGAAGAATATTCAGGTTAAAGTACAGAAACTGGAAGAGAAAAGCTCCTCCCTCGGGAAACTCATCAAAGAGTTGGAGAAGGAGTCCCAGCAGCCGGATGGGTCCCTACTACTAAGCGTAAGTTAACTGAGAAAGTGTAACTCTTATCTCATGCACCTCCACCGAGGTTGTGGTCTACTTAAGGTAAGTGAACTGAGGAGGAATAATTATTAAAATGAAATTGGCCATGGTGTTGGCGTAAGTTGTAGCAGCCTGGCAGGGACCTAATTTAGCTGTGTGAACTGGGGATGCAAAAGTCTTCTTGTGAAACTTGTGTGTCAACTGCAAGACTGAAGCCTACTTAAGATGAGTTGACTGAAGAAGCAGAGTTATGTTCTCTTGAAACTGCCCAGGGCTCTAGGGTGAATACCAGCAGCTGTACAGGGGCCTTATGTGATGAATCAGCCATCTTCCCAGAGGAAACTGTTCATGGAACTAGGGAGAGGGTCATTATTACCTGCAGCTGTGATGGGAGATGCTGACAGTGATAGATGGGAATAGACATCTAAAGAAATGGAAGGCCAGTAGTATTTATTTACTTCTTCTTTCGAGGTGGAAGGCTTCAGGTGGACAAGAATGTATGTGAACAGGGCCAAACATCAGGAGAGCTGACCCTGTCAAGGGCGGATGGGGGCGGCTCTCAGTCTAGGGCAAAAGGCCTGCCAGGCTGTTCACCAGAGCCACACCTTCCTAAAAGGGAGGCGAGGAAGTAGGAATGGTCACAGTCTCTGTACCGTCCCCCTGTGTCTGGTGATCGCACCATACCTGCCATACAAAACGTTTGCAATGTTTTCTTCTTCTCCTCTAGGACTGCAGAGCCCCAAAAACCTTGTGGCAGATGATGAAACATGCAATCTACCTGCGGCTGAAGGGACAATTAACACCAAGTCACTGGAGCAACAATCACTGCAGACCGGCAGGCAGTGCCGGATTAGAGACTCTAAAATTGACTATTTGTCTTGCAAGCTGCCACCCTGGAAAACCTGCCGATTTACGTTTGAGAATCTGGCACAGATTAAGAGGCACTTTAAAGCCTTGCACATGGATCACCCAACCTCTAAGGAGAGCAAGAGATTGGCCTGGGGAACCAGGTGGATGCCAGAAAAAATGCAAAGGGGAAGGAAGACCGAGAGACCAGGCAGAGGTAGGATGGTGCAGCAGAGTGTGGAGGAGAATCACAGAGGTGCAAGGTGAGATATTGGTTTGTGAGAGAAAGTGATTATTGGGTGTGAGCGTGTGTGCATTGTGAGTAAAGAGAGTGACTCAGGTAAAGGGAGTATGTGAGAGTGAGTGAATGAGCGAGTGAACGGAGGGTGATAGGAGAGAACGAGGGAGTGTAGAGTAGAGTTGGAGGAGCGTGTAGTAGAGAGGAGAGCAGAGGGTAGAAGAAAGGGAAGTGGAAAGTGGTAGCAAGGGCAGTGGAGAGTAGCAGAGAGTGAAGGAGAGTAACAGCAGATGGAGGGACAGAGAGAGGAACGGAGATGAAGCAGGAGAGGGGAGTGGGCAGAAGAAGAGAGACGAGTGTAGAAAGAAGGGGAAGCAACATCAGGGCAAGGACCACCAGAGCACGAGTGACAAAAACTGAGAGACCCGGGCGTTTGGAAGGCACCACTCCTTGATAACTTTCTTATTGTGGGTCCCCAGGTTAGAATCCACCTGTATTGACCCCCCCCCCGCACCCCAGGGAGTGAGAGGGATGAGGAGGTTACTTTTATGCCCTTACTATCAGCGCTGGACATTGGCCGCTCGACTGTGGGCCGGCTCTTGCCGGGTCCGAGATCCGACATCATATGTCAACACGGATCACCGACCCGGCCTGCCTCAGACCTGACAAGGCTTTACTCTCCGTTTCTGGGGCAAACTTGAAAAGCTGCCTGACCAGCAACCTGAACAGCTCTCCGTGGAGTCTGGCTTCCTCGAGTGGACACCAGAGGCACCTCTGGCTGCTAGCATCATGAATTGCCGGTGTGAACTGACCATCTGTGTGGGTGGTGATACACACATAGAGAACCCTGCGCCGCACTTGCCACCCTAATGAACAATGGCAAATAAAGCACAGTGCTGACTAGACACATCTATTGGATGGGCGTCTCGTGAACACAACCCTAGGATTTTGAAGTCGCAGGTCCTAATCCTGGCATCTCTGACATTCATGCGTCCAAACTAATTGAGCCACATCGCTTAAAAGGAGCAGCTATCGTTGAAGTGTCGAGGAACAATTTGGTTTGTACCGCATATCAAGCTTATACAAAGGACCCGGGGAGGCATATGTGCAGGACGCAGAGAGCCACTGGATTAACTGTTGCCACTCCCCTCACCGAAGCGTCTACTAATAGTAGCGGTCTGCAACACACACACTACTAACATGACAATAAACAATGGTTTGAGTTCATTTACAACTCTATGTAATGATGACAATTATATTTCCACCCAGCACTCTGAGCAGAGTTCAACTGCCATCTTCCCCCCTCTGAACTCTGCCTCTTCGGAGCTCCGCCCCTCCTCCTGACTCCACCCCCACCCTGGCCCTTGTGGGATCCTTGGGATTTAGGGGCACCTGGGCTAAGGAGGTCAAACGCCCATGGGAGACAAGAGGGAGGGATGGCACTTAGTGAGACTATTCAAACGTTCCAATAAAACCCCTTAACTGTCTGTGGGCAGAGCCACCCCTAGGCATGGGCAGTCTGTGCGGTGGCCCAGGGTCCCACTGTCAGAAGCTGTCAGAGGGGCCCCACAAGGAACCAGTGTCTGCCTCATCTGCTGTGCAGCTTCCATGTACGAAGCTCGCATGAGGCCACGGTGTCACCTCCCAACCTCCTGTGGCTCTCAAGAGAGAGACACCCGTTCCCAGCGGCCCATCAGATGCTGCAGACCCTTTAATGACTGCCTATCACTTTCTTTCTTCAAGCAGTGCATTAAAGTGGGGGCGATTTACAAAGGATGGCCCATTTAAGAGACCATTGTTTTGGAGGAGATGTTCGTAACGTTTCAGTGTTAAGAAATGCAAATGGGTATTTTCATTCTAAAAACAAACACAAAGCACCAGTTAGCTGCCTAAATCTATGCTCTCCTCCATGTCAATTACAATTTATCAAACAAAACAGTTTTAAATTAGCTACATTTTTTTCAAATGTTCATATTTTGTACAAAAAAGACTATTTTTGGTGCAATATGATATTTTCATTGCATCATATATGACCCCGCATTTGTGAAACCTTGAAACACAAACAGGTAACCTTTTCACACGTTACATGTTATACGTCTTGAATATACATTTTCAAAACCCAAAAGCCAATTTAACAATTTGCTGAATTGCATTCTGGTATTTGTAGTCTCCCAGTCAATATGGGGGAATAATGTGTCAATTGTATACTTTTTGCTTAACATATTTCTGTAATGATTTATATATTTGAGTGGTATGTGTACATTTGAAGCCATCTTTATAGAGCAGAGTATTGTTGAAAGCCAGAAGTGGGTTGAGGAGAGGGAATGAGGAGAGGGCAAGCTAATCCTGAATATTTGCCCTGGATGTGGAAAGAGAGGTTGCAATCCTGGAGCCTAGTGCATTTATTTTCCCTGATTGTGACCATGTGTTGCTTTTCAGGGCACAAGAAAAGGATACACGTGGGTGGACAGCGTGACTTTTTTTAGAGGGCAGATGCAACCCCCTTAGATGTTTTTGAGATCAGCAAGCTTGCTCAAGCATTTGGCCACCCGGATTTCACCCAGGTTGTCATGTTTGCAGTGCCGACACTTGCCCGCAAAGCGCATAAAATGATCATCAGTGGACATGCTGGTATTGGGATTTCGTTTTCTAAGCACGGGAGCCGTACTCGTCCCCATGTCAAAACACCACATTTTACAACACATGTTGCTGCTGGAATAGGAAAGAAGACAGGATTTACAGGAAGGTCTAAATGTAAAACATCTCAGCAACATTCTCCCAACACGCTCAGTTGCCTTTGCAACTTTCTGCTATAGGATCACCTGCTATTCTACACTCCACAAACAGTTTTGGTCTGCTCGCCCCCTCCAATCAAGCCTCGGGTGGTAAATTACCGAGGCTGCCTTCTCATTTTTTTGTGAGCAGCACTCCGAGGCGTTGCTATGGGGGCAGAGGGGGCTATAGCTCCGGGTAGAAACTCTGGGGCTATACCCAAAAGGTGAGCTAGCCTGAGTCCCGACAGTCCTTTGCCAGACCTAGCAACACCCCTGGCACCCATCCAATTAAGAGATTGTAGTGTAGGGGCGGTGGGGGCTATGTGTGAGAGCAGCAGTCACATCAGCCCAGTCAGAATGGCAGGCAGGACAGAATCGAACAACAAAGTCCGAATGGGGCCTGGGATAAAAGGGCACCACACCAGTGGAACCTCCCAAGGGAACTGAATGGCTGTGGGGGGGAGGGGTGGGCTGCTAGCAGATGCAGAGCAGTGCACTCAGTCGGGCACTTAGAGGTTGTTGCCCACAGTCACTGCAGTGACCTCATGACCACCTGTCAATCCCACCTATGGAGTGGGGGTTTGTGGGTGTTTAGGGGCTTTGGGCCTACTAATGCTCCTTCTGTTTACTGCAGCGGTGCTGCAGAAAGTCAGCATATTAGCATATGAATCATGAAAACAAACCGCTACCAACCCACTCCACTAATGTTTGTAATCCAATCAAGGACAAGTATGCTTTCTCTATATCCATTCTACAGTATCCCCATCTGTGGGCGATCACAGTGCCAGCAGCATCAGAATGCTCCCACATAGCTGGCTGTACTGACAATATTGGAGAAAAAAGAGGTCCAAAGTTATGACCCTCCCGTCCAGGGTTGTTGCTAGGTCTGGAAATGACCCGGGGCTACCCTGATGTCGGAACTATCGATACTGGGGGCTAGCTAGCCTTTTGGTTGTTGCTCCTGATATTCTATCAGGGGCTATAACCAAAACACTAGGGGCTAAAGCCCCCTTAGCCCCCCCCCAGCAACGCCTCTGCTTCCCTCCCCTGCACACTATGGAGTGTGGAAAAAAACAGCCAAATCTTTAACCTAAAGGCTCTTAGTAATATAGAAAAAGAGAAAGATAACAAGTGTACAAAACGACACTATATAAAGGGATGTTGTTGTTTAATAACATCAGTATCTTCTTTTGTATTTTATTTTTGTATTTGTTTAATATTTATATCGCACACCAAACCCAGAGGTAGCTGGGCGGTTGACAACTTTGGGTTACATACATGAAGGTCAGTAGGATACTGTCAGGAGTGAGGGCAATAAATATGTGGGACCCTGGCTACATATGGGTCCAAAGAAGCCATGGATAACAGAGCGATAGTAACAGAGCGATAGTAACATACAATGGGTAGAGATGGTTACAAAGATTGAGTCGATATCATACATGTTCCATGTGCAACACCAGGATAGCAGTATCTTAGTGGTGAGTGGAGAGCCAGTTTTTTATGCTAGCTTTTAAGGAGAGGATGGAAGGTTCCATTCTGAGAGGGATGAGGATGGAATTCCAGCGTTTGGCTGCTTGAACAGGGAAGCTCGCTCCTTCGGCGGTTTTGAGATTGAACCTTGGTACCACCACACTATGGTGTAGAGAAGATCTGGTGGAGCGTGTAGGTTTGTGCATACCGATTTTGTCTGCCAAGTATCTCGGGGCTGAGTTTGTGAGGCATTTGTGCGTGATGGCCAGGGTGCATAGTGTGATTCTGTCACAGATGGGCAGCTAGTTGGTGCTATTTCTGTGAGTGGATATGAGGCAGGATCTGGGGAGCAGCTCTTAGTCAGGTATTTTGGAGTACCTGGAGCCTATTTAGATTTTGTTCAAAGGTACCAAGGAATAATGTGTAACAGTAGTCCAGTTTAGAAAGTGTGAGTGCTCTAGCTAGCGTTAGACGGCTACTTGTGGAGAGATACGAATTGCAACTGTAGATCAATTTGTTAGTGTAGGCCATGGAGGACGCAACACTACTGACCTGTCTTTTAAGAGAAGGAGTTGAGTCAAGATCGATCACCAGTGTTTTTATCTCTTTGGAGATGTTAATCATTTTGCCGTCAATGACGAAAGAAGAGTATCTGGTGTCGAGTTTGTTCAAGCGTGCCTGGGTACAACGATCATTAGCTCGGTCTTATTGTCATTGAGGCAGAGACTGTTGGTGGCCATCCAAGCTTTGATTTCGCTGTAGATGTTGTTTAGCAGTTTTGAGTCGTGGTCATAACAGCCAGTGAGGGGGATGAGGACTTGAGTGTCTTAAAATCAGGCAGTCTGAAAGAGGCTGACGAGTTTTGGGGTAAAGACCCCTTCTTCAAGAGCAGTTCAAACTGGGAAAAGAAAACCCAAAAACTTTACAGATTCTGTATACTCAAAATTGATCAAGTAGATACTCTAGTGTGACTATAAGACCTGTGACCATTCGTGTAATATTGCAAATGGGGGAAAGTGTTCAAATGGTGAAAACTGAAGAAGTCAATCACTATACAATCCATCGAGCCAACTGGATGTAATTAAGTGATAAATAATAGCAAGCGCTAGGAGAGAATATAAACCTTGCGACGCATGTTCTAGACACGCAGAAAGGGATGGATCCAAAAATGGGAAGATCAAAAAAACGGCCTACCTGGCCTGACAACAAATGCAGTTCAACGAGTATAACTTCATTCGAAGTTCCAGGAACAAAAACCTAATTACAAATATAATCAGGTAATAAAGGAAAGGGTAAGCAACATATATTAAAACATGACTTTCTCCAAGCCCAGTATAAGCAACGGAGGAAATATACTGACCTGGTCTAATCCTAATAAGGATATCATCCTTATGGAGATGGGTCCGTGGTGAACGACAGAAATAAATGGTTGCAAATGCAAATATGGGTCTTTAATCAAGCTCATTGAGTCCTGCAAAAAGCATTATAGCAACCCATTGGATAATGTGAACTCGCAAAACAAGACATAAAAGAGACATGAATGCCACCATCTCCTAAGCTGAGTGAGGTTTAAAAATGCAGTATCACAGCTTTCCCGAAAGGAAGATGAACGCTTTCACTCTCCCATCCCATCACCACTCTCCCATCCCTCTACACTGCTTGAATCTTTCCAAATTTTTCTCACATCCCTCTACGCTGCTTGAATCTTTCCAATCGTTCTCTCCCATCCCTCTACGCTGTTTGCATCTTTCCAAACCACTCTCCCATCCCTCTACACTGCTTGAATCTTTCCAAATTTTTCTCACATCCCTCTACGCTGCTTGCATCTTTCCAAACCTCTCTCCTCTCCCTCTACCTTGCTTGCATTTTTCATAACCACTTCCCCATCCCGCCACTGCTTGCATCTTACCAAATCTCTTTCCTCTTCCTCTGTTACTTGCATCTTACCAAACCACTCTCCCATCCTTCTACACTGCTTGCATCTTACTAAGTCTCTTTTCTCTACCTCTGTTACTTGCATTTTACCAAACCCCTCTCCCATCCCTCTACACTGCTCTCATCTTTCCAAATCTCTCGTCCCTCTACGCTGCTTGCATATTTCCAAACCTCTCTCTCCTCTACCTTAATTGCATCTTTCCAAATATCTCTTCCATACCTCTATGCTGTCTGCATCTTTCCAAACCATTCTCCCCATCCCTGTACGCGGGTGCATCTTTACAAATCTCTCTCCCATCCTTCTACGCTGCTTGCATCTTTCCAAACCTCTCTCCCATCCCTCTGCACTGCTCTCATCTTTCCAAATCTTTCTCTCATCCCTCTACGCTGCTTGCATATTTCCAAACCTCTCTCTCCTCTACCTTAATTGCATCTTTCCAAATATCTCTTCCATACCTCTATGCTGTCTGCATCTTTCCAAACCATTCTCCCCATCCTTGTACACGGGTGCATCTTTCCAAACCTCTCTCCCATCCTTCTACGCTGCTTGCATCTTTCCAAACCTCTCTTCCATCCCTCTGCACTGCTTGAATCTTTCCAGACCCCTCTCCCATCCCTCTACGCTGTTGCATCTTTCCAAATCTCAGTGTAGAGTTATGGGGAGAGTGGTTTGGAAAGATGCAAATAAGGTAGAGGGAGAGGAGAGAGGTTTTGAAAGATGCAAGCAGCGTAGAGGGATGGGAGATAGTTTCTCATCTGCTTCCCAAGGCACTTGCAGTGAAGGTCATTGCTGCCTCATTTTGTTTGCACTCATTAAAGCTGGCTTGCGGGGCTCCACTTCTAAATGTTCTCATATATAATGCTAATGTTTTTCACCTGGAACCTTTTGCATAATAAGGCACTAAAAAGACTTCTACTGTACAGTCATTCGTCAAGTATATTTTTATAAAACATTAACCCCCACAACCTGCTTGTTCTTTTTCCAGGTTTCCAGGCCCTTTATGAACAGGTAAGACGTTTTTCTGTTTCATACCACAACATGATATAAAAGAAGGGGTGAACTTGGAAACGCTACCCCTTCCTCCCCCCCCCCCCCCCTTAGCCTTTGCTGGCCCTTGCTCTCGGCTCGGATTAAAAAGCAACCCCGTAATTTCTAAACTTTTGAACGCTCAGATCTTGTAAGCCTCACTGTTTAAGGTGTGTCTCGTTTATGTTCACTTTTACCTGGTTTATGGGATTTTAATGGGATTTTTTAATTCACAATGAATGCACTAATTCCCCAATAATTTTCCTTTCCTGGTTTTTCTTCTTGGCGAATAGAGATTCTAAAGCAGAAGATTGGGAGTTTCAGTATAGCAAAGTAAACGTTAAGTGAGAAGGCCCTCAAACCTCCGTGCTCATGTTAGGATTGCAGTGAATGCATTGACATGGTCTCGTGTGCAGGGGTTGTCTTTCCAGAGTTCGCATGTCCAGTGGCGTGTCCAGACCCTTTTGACTGGGATGAGCCAAATGGCCCACTGACTTGTGCAGGGGTGGCGCACACGCACGTCTGAATAGCATTCATTTACTTTTTGTCTCCTCTACCCATATCTACTTTAATTACTAACATTAGTGTCTTACATCCCTATGTTGAAAGTGTAATGATCATAGGTTAGGATAATGGGGTGGCGTGGCGCCTTGGTTGGCTAACCAGATTCCCGGGGTAGCACGTGGCACCATTTTATGATAATGTCATAACATGTTTAGGGACTTTGACAGCAGCACCACAAATGTCTCAAAGCGGCAATCTTTGTCCTCGGGTGTGGGTGGTGCCCAGACCTCTAATATGGAAAGGCCATCACACATCCATTTGGGCCCAAGTGAGGCGGCATGGCACGGCAAACACCCCCGATCTGGGTTTAACAAACTGCCCGTGTGGCACATTCTCACCTAAACAGGCTTATTGAAACGTAGACATCAATTTGCTATGGCGTTAAAGACACATATTCTTAAAACATTTTAACATTTTGATGAGGCAAAACAAGTGGACTGGTCAAATGAAAAGAAGATTATTCAGAACACATGCCAGGGTCATGACTAATGCACGATCGTGTAACACCTGACCACCATCCTAATGACGTCATGACGTGTCATGGGCATGGCTCTCTTCTCTCGTTGTGATCTGTAGGGAGTGTGAGAAGTGGCTGGCATTTCAGGCTCTCCTTTATTTTTAGGTGCAGAGTTGTCGATGTTCAGAATCCTGAAGACGAGTCGCTCGAGCGGCAAAAGGGTGTGCAGAACGTTTGCCAACAGCATGTCCACCTGCAGAAAATGGTTGCCGATTTTAAAGGTATGCGTATGAAGGCTGGCCAATTGCTGAGCTCTTTCATGCAGTGATGAGATGTCCCCATCCCCTCCTCCTACACTTCAGAAAGTTCACCAGTCACTGATCTCTGGATCAACCCTAAGGCCCCCCCCCCCCCTCTTGCTCCTCGTACCCATTCCAGCTCCTCTGCCAACCCCACCCTTACCTGCAATCCTGGGGGGGAGCCGGGAGCCCCCTATGTACAGTGTTCTCTTACTGCTCAACTAGGTTTGCTCTTTATAAATCCCATAAATGGAGTGCACCGCCTGCAGGAGTGGCTGGGTAGACTGGGTAGACTGGGCAGGGACTGATGATACAGCAGGAAGTTGTACAACTCCAGGCCTGGAGGGCTGGAATCCTGATGGGTTTGCAGGATAACCCCTCATTAACATTCATGAGGAAAAATGCATGCATTTGGAATCATGGTATGCAAATCTAAATCATGAATATTAATGAGGTGTATCCTGAAAATCCGAGATGGATCCCGCCCTCCAGGCCTGGAGTTGGTCAACCAGCGTTCAAGAACCTGAAATCTTGTATTCTGCCTCCCTGTCAATGTTTCTGTGTAATGTCTCTCTCGCTCTCTCTCTGAAAAAGAAGGCGCTATGACAATGGGGGAGCTACCCACGAAGCTTAGAATGCACTTTTTGAATCACTGTTATTTTATTTTCAACCTTCAAGCAATCGCATGCTTCCGGGGAATCCAATGACATCATTGGAGAGCCCTCTGCTCAGGGGTATGTTGACTTTGTTCTCCAGTTTGAGGCTTTAACACTTTATGGCATTTAAAGGATTGTACGTGTTTTAATCGTGGCAAATTTCGTCACGGGCGCCATGGTCGTTTTTGGCGAGTTAACATTTTTGTCTTCATGGAGGGTTCCCCCAACCCACCCACACCCCTAAAACTCCTACACAAACAACAAAATCGCCAAAAACGGCACAAGTTAATGAACCTATGTTGGCCTCGCATTCTAATCATACTCTTTCCACTATTTATTTAGTGCCCCAGAGATGCTGGATGCAAGAATGGTTTAGCCGCAGTTCACACTGAAAATACATTGAAATCCAGTCTTTTTTTCTGAACAGTGCACATGGGCAGGGTTTCACTTCGAAACAACACTCCCGTGAAGGCGAAACGCCAGGCAGAGGACATTCCAAGTGGGATGTGTGCAAGATCACACAGGGAGTCCCTACTCGTTAGCAATATCGACCCTGGGCTTCATACCACTTACAAACAAATCCCCAGGTTGTACAAGGTAAGAATGGGATTGCAGACGTGCTAAGAGGGATGCAGCTCAGCACTTAGAAGGTCCTTACAATTCCACTGAAGCTGAGCCAGTTCCTCGGCCCGAGCTGCTGTCGCAGTAACTACCTGAGCCGACGACATATGGTGTTGCATGAGGTGACTTAATGACCTTGCACACCAGAGCAAGAAACACTACCTGGGTTAGAAACAATCGATCCAACCGGAACACGAAATGCTGCTTCGGCAAAGGGTGGGAAACGCGATATGTGGCAACGCTAAACAAAGCGCAAAGTACGAACATTGTTTATAGGAAAGAAAAGAAAACAAAGGCCTGAATTCCCCTGCAGCCATACACACCACACCCAGTACCAATAGAGAAGCGAAGTAGGGAAAACTCGGGGATAACCTCCAAACAATTCCTCACGACGTTCCCCAATCACTGTGCTATTGATTGGTGCACTGCAGATGCTATGTGTGAAAAGGTAGGCCGGTAAAGGGATAGGTTGAGGTAAACTGAATGAGGTCATTTATTTCTCTTTTGGACCCTCAGCCAATGGGACGACGGGAACCATCATGTGTTTAAGGCTGATCAAAGGTCACAGAATGAAACTACTTGCGCACCCAAGCAAGTCCCAGGAAGTCCCGCTTGGCCGCGTTACTCCGTTTGGATCGTTTTTGAAAAAGACTTTAAACCATCACTGCATTTGAACTACAGCTTCCAGAAGGTGAACAATCACGGAGAATTGAACGCTCTATAATAAGAGACTTTAGAGACTTTTGCTGGCAGCGTACTGTTGTGTTTCATCTTTATTTCAGGCTTTGCAACATAATTAGGGGGTTTGTCTATATAATCTGGCAGGCGCGCGCACTGCGCGTCCTCGCACGCAAGCAAGTCCAAGGAAGTCCCGCTTGTCCGCTTTGCCGCGGGGCTGCAGGGCTGCGGGGCGGCTTGCTGAGGATTGTAATACCCCTGATTGCTGGTTTGTGTTCCAAGTGTTTCCCCTTGTTGTTATTTGTGAATCATATGCGACCTGTTGTAGCTAACATTTACATTTACTAGCTAAAGGGTAAACTCGGCGTTGCTTTTCCTTTGTTTCGTTTTGCTTTCCCCCTTTTTCTTTTTGTTTTTAAGGAGATTTAAAGGAACTTGTGACTCTACCAGTGCGGTATGAGCTTGCACACATATACCTTGAAATCTAATATGCCAGAGTTAGCCGGCGTGTTCATTACACTGGTTGGGGCAGTTAGAAAGCTTATTCCCCAATCTCGCATCTCGAGGAAATCAATTGTATTGACCCCAGTTTTACGAACTCCACTCTCAAATAGAGATATTCGCACATTCTGTGCAAAACGGAAGGAGTGCATGCTAGATGAGTCCCTCTCTGAACCACTCTCTGATGCAATGTTGTCCTCTGCCTTTGATACCACCGGCTAATGCTCCATGTAGTTTGGAAAATTTTGTTCTGAAAACTGTGTTCCCCTCTGCACCCCCGAGTGAGTCTGCACTACAACATCCCATTTCTTTTGAAGTGGTGGGGGGCTACCTAACATCCGTATCCCCATCATTTCGGATAACACGCTCTTAGCATCAACTCAAACACCAAGTAAGCACAAAACTAAGACTACAACACCGTCGCCTGTAAACGAAATTGGGGATTCAGTGCTGGACTTGTCCAATATCTCCATTCATGCGAGCGCTGGAAAGTTAAGCACCATACATGGGGATTCTTGCCTAAATGATGGTCCTGCGAATATCTTGGATATATCCGCAAAATCCATGATTGACTCCTTTCTACAGCCCACGCCGCGGCGACGCATCCATATGAGTCATCTGGATAATCCGACAGAGAACTTGGCTCTCATAGAAATGACTTTGGCCGCTGTAAATACCACAGTAGCGAGCCTCTTTAAACTATTTGAAGGCTTGGATGCTAAAATTACATCTCAAGCAAATCAAATACACCAAATTCTTGATTGGACAACTCGCATGCCAATTGATATACTTCTCTCTATGAACAGTGGCAATAAAAGTATTCCACCACAAGAAACAGAGAAACTGACAAACCAAGAACGGCATACATCAGCCGTACCCCTGTTCTCACATATCATATGCCCTGTTGAACACTCAGTTCCTGAAGTCATTACTGTAAATGACTCTTGGATCAGTCTAGACAGAAGGGTGAAGAAAAAAAATCATATGAATGCAAGTGTCCCTCGGGCTGAGAGTGATAATCAAAAAATAATTCGCCCGACCCGAATAAAGAGAGCTGCACCTAAATCAAAGGTGGTCTACAAAAAACTGACAAAACCTGTGTCTCAAGATCAGCGAAGCACACAATTGACTTCACTTTCTCCCACAATCGATATAAGTCTTGGAAGAGAAATCTCTCAAGCCTCCACATTACATCCTCTGAAACCGGTGGTGGCACAACTATCTGTTATAGGGGACACTAGACCGAGTTCCCTCCAGATCAGTAACAAAAATAACATGAATTATGCCACGCTCAGTGAAATTGTGCAGTTAATCGAAAAAGCTTCAGAGGATTGTGGTGGAATAGCAGCACGAGCCTTTGCCCCCACTAAAATTACTCAGACTCAATCGCAATTAAAATCCTGTGAGAGAAAGTTAGCACTAAATGACCATGCAGAAGAATCAGACTTGCAGGATCGAATGAATACGATCAAAGCAGCAGTTGATGCCTATTTAAACCAACGAGTGTCGGAAGCAATTATGGCCAAACCTGCGATTCTACCGAGTAAACAAGATGATTGTTATGTTAATGAAAATTGTGAAATTATTAGCTCTAAATGTGTCATCGCTGGTGAGAAAGGATACACGTTTTGCAGAGCAGTCAAGCTGTCTGTGGTCCAAGCCGACTTTGAGTGGTAATAAAGGTTTGTCCGATAGCACACGTCCCCAAGGACCCTTTGACACAAAAGGTAAAACTGAGATGTCGTCTGTGCAAAAAAAAATACCGGTCAATAATAGCAATTCCGGTAAACATGGTCGACTACAACACAAAAAACACTTTCGCAAACTGTCACTCCTTGGTTTTGAAGTGTCGAGATGACCCCTTTGAGAAATACAATTTATGTAGAACAAGCGTCCTCAATGTGTTTGGTGATGGACATGATCTGCAAGATATATCGTCCAGTGATATTGACCAGGTCGAGTTTGTATGTGATCAGAATTTGTCCATTGTACGTTTATGGATAAAGTCAGGTTTGGTATTGAACTCAATCTGGAAAGCCAAAATGGAGTTGTTCAAAATGGGCTTTTTGATTGCGCAGGATCCTGAACGCATGACAGAAGAACGAAAGGGCTTTGGGGAAGACAATGTTGATGGGTGTTTGCCCATTTGCTCATGCTCATATTGCGGTCCCATTGATATGCCTAACAGGCAGACTTGAACCCCTCAAGGACATAACCATTAATTGAGGCTAGTAAAAGTTAATTATCACTAGTGAGTTAGAATACTAGGGGACATACCCATTTGCAATGGTCCTCTAGTCAATTTTTAAACCAATTTGATATAGTGGTCCTTCAGGAAACGTGGTTACAACGACCACCTTTGTGGGATGATCATGACATAATCTTGCTGCCAGCTTTGGTGGGAACTAAGGGGAGACCAACTTCTGGCCTTATGGTGGCCGTAAAAACAAGCAGAGGTTTGAGCATGACCAGATGGGCTGCCCCCAATAATTTTATTCAATTGGTTAAAATAAGTGACACTAATGGCTTGCTGGCCCCGATACATTTGTATCGTAAACCAATGGGCATTTCTGATGATATGTTTTATAGAGACTTGGCAAGTGTCTTGGAAAAGGTTGCCCAAGATCAAAGTGTTGTTGCAACGGTTGTGGTTGGTGATTTAAACCTTGATTGCTTCTGCCCAAAAAAGACTCCTATTGTCCAAGAACGGTGGCTTAGATTCACTTTAGATAAGAATCTTTTCATGGCAAATGCAGCCTTTTTGGGAGATACCTCCCCCATTATAAATGGGAAAGGGGAAGCTCAAAATCAATCATTGATTATTTATTCATGACCGCAGACCTGTTCTCCAAGGTGGTTCATTTTGAGGTTGTTAATCAGCCTGCAAGCGATTATCAACCACTAACAGTGGTTTGGCAATGGAATCGCTATGTGCATGAGCTTAATCAACATTGGTATACACAAAATCTTGATGTTAACTCTAAAAAAACTCGCCTTAAGTGGTCAAAGAAATCACGGGCACGCAGCAGCTTTCTGGCATGAGGACTGGATCATGTGTGGATGTTTTATCTACTTTGCATAACATCTATATTGATAGGAAACCACATCAGTCCCATAGGTATACATTTGATGCCGTTGTGCAACAAGCCAGAGCTATGTATAGGAGAGATCTAAAAGCTACTGCTAGATTGCCAATAAGTGAGCGCAACGAAATTCGCAGAAGAATTGGGTGTCGATATCGCAACTGGACTCGGGCGAGGAAGGCGAGGCTCTTCCATTCCGACAGCAAAATCTTCATGCAAACGATACAGAATAAGGATTCTGGACAAGTATGGGCTCTATTGAACAAAACAGTTAACCCAATACAAGCGTGTGCCCAATTGAGTGGGGTGCCTGAAGCCTCCTGGCTTGCACACTTCTCGAATCTTTATGCAGATACAAAGTTTGGGAGCTATAAGTACGAGAAACATAGTTTAGATACCTGGAGCCTAGAGTGTTCTGAGGAAATAATAGAAGAACTCATAATAAAATCCTCTTCCTCTAGAGCGGCGTGGCCGGATGGCCTAAGTAATGCTACGTTTAAGCAAAATCCATCTAGATGGGTCTCTATCTTGTATAATATCTTTCAACAGATTTTGATCTCCAAGACCATACCAACGTCTTGGAGATCATCCCCAATTGTTCCCATCTTTAAAAAGGGAGATAGAGCCTTACCATCTAGTTATCGTCAGATTGCATTACTTGATGCACCAGGCAAGACTTTTTCAAGACTAGTCTTGAGAGACTTTGTGAAGTGGTAATTAGCCTCTAATCAGCGTAATCCGAACCAGACAGGATTTGTTGCAGGGTTGGGCAGGGTGGTTAATTTATTAACTCTCAATGCCTTAAAAGCACAGGCTCAGACCCCAAGACAACCGATTTATCTTGCGTTTGTTGATCTCCACTCAGCTTTTGACTCTGTCTCTCGTGTAAAGCTATTTGATAAACTTCAAGCTGCAAATTGTCCTGCCACCCTGTGCGATATTATCTTTGGCCTGCATTCATTGACATCAATTAAAGTGAGGTTATCGGTGTTGGGTCTTTTGTCAGCAGCCATCTGCACTTCAAGAGGGCTAAAACAGGGATGCATCCTTGCGTCGGCCCTCTTTAATTTCTTTATACACGATGTGATGCAGGCTTTTATTCAGATATCATCAGATTCTCCAAAGATGAATGGTGTAGCAATCAAGGCATTGTGGTATGCTGATGATCTAGTGTTAATCTCTAAAACTCCTATAGGTCTCCAACTTCTGTTGTCCTCTCTGAGTTCATATTTGTATGCTAATGAGTTAGTGATAAATATGAAAAAAACTCAGATAGTGTATTATGCCCCGTAAAAGACCAGAAGGGCAAAGATGGATTGGAAGATCAAAAATGTTAGTGTGAAGGTGGTTGAGAACTACTTATATTTGGGGATTCTGGTTGACAGATCTGCACAAACGAATTCGCAGTTGAGGTCTCTTGATTGCAAATTAGTTTCAGCAATTTCACAGACAAGATTGATACTATTTAAGTATGGTAAATTTTCAATTAGTTGTGCAATTGTATATTGGCGACAGAAAGTGCTGCCAAAATTGCTCTATGGTTTGGAGACGAAAAATATAATCAAAACATCTATTCTAAACAAACTAGAAGCTAAATTTTGGCGGGCAGTTTTGCATGTGCCGCAGTGAGTACCAGGTCCATGGTTGAGATATGAGTTGGGCCTTACCTCTATGATGGCAGAATATGAATGGCGGCTATGCGCTCTTTTCCGCAAATGCTTAACATATATACGGACAGATAATATTCTGGCAACTCTTTCTGTCTATATGTTATCATTGTCTCATAGATTTGTGAGGATTCGGTCAACACATATTATGAAAACTCTCGCTAATGCAGGTGTGAGTATAGAAACTCTCGTCACGAATCCGACCAAAGCGAAAGACAAAATCTTCAAGAGGGATTGGATCATAACTAGAAACCTGTGTCTTGGCTATAAAAATTTTGATGCAAATGCATTTGTAAATAAGAAACTAGGAGATCTGGAAAGCTATTTGTATAGAGCTCCCTCACCTCAGATACGATCTTGCATTCTGCGTGTTCGCTTTAATTTAATCCCCACGAGGGATGTGCTATCCAGAAGACATCCCCTTGGTGGAGAAGTGAACTTTTGTATATTTTGTGCGGATCCGAACATTAAGGAAACTTTAAAGCATCTCATAGTGGAATGTCCAGCATTGATAAATCTAAGAATAAAATTCCTTTGGAAACATCTGACTTTCTTTGGCTGGATGGCCCCAGAGCACAGATGGCCTACTATTGTAGCTACAAAAGTTATTAGTATCCGCATCGCAACATATAACATCGTGAATGCGCTAAATTTATGTGTGGATTCAATGACAAACTAATACTTTAAGTTTATAAGCGGTGTAAGTTCTAATAAGACTAACGTGAATGGTCCCAGATTCATATTCTTATTGTTATACAATCAGTTTTGTTTGAGGAAAGCTACCAAGTGTTATTATGTGCTGAGAGTTCATACACCTTTCGGACTGTTAATATGGATTTGTTCAGGTATAGGAATGTTTTCTAATGATTAATTTTTAATCTAAATGTAAATATTTTATGTGCATGTAGGTGTCTGCTAATTTTAGCTAGAGCACCTCTTTTTATTTTGAGTGTATTAATTGATTATTGATTATTCCTATGCTTGCTCTGTCTAGTGACTAGGTTAAGGTGTGTGATCATCTTTCGATGTGAGATTAATTGTTCTTTGTACCTCTTTGGAACTTTGTACACTTGGCATCTGTTTTCCCCTAAAAAAAAAAAATATATTTTAAATATCTTGCTTTTATTTCTGCAAAATGTAAATGAATTGTTAAATTTGAGTTTCTCAGCTAAATTCAATAACAAAAAAAAAACTACTTGTGGCAGCCTATCAGTCCAGATCACAAACCAGCATGGGTCAAAGGCCGCTTGGCAAGCATCCTCTCCTGTGATTCGCAGGACTAGGCGCTGCCTTCTGCTTCCCTGTTTCATTGGGCGTTCCAGTGCTGTGCAGTGACTCGGGGTGTGGTGTGCTTTATAAACAGAAAGTAACATAACATTCTCTTAAGATACATCAATTGCTCACTGCTAAAGAGTCCGAGGTTCAACATCTGGGGTGCCACCATGTTTGAAGGAGCTGATGAAAATATGTGGGCCAACGGTCAATAATGCCTTTGTCCTTGCTGCTAGAAACATCAGAAAAACATGAAGGGCCAGATTCACAATGCACACCTTGCACATCGCATGGAACTGCAGGGACTCGCAACATGACTACTGTTTCTGAAAGGGTTCTTGCATATTGTGGGAAGACCCGAGCTTTAAGTGCTGTGGTACCTGGCCCTCTGCGCGTGTATATACGCGTGCAGCGCACTTGACTATGCATTGCTTACGCGCAGAAGCAGCCATGCAGATGGAGGGTTGAGGACCTGTTGACATCTACAAACCGTCACTCACGTGATTGCTTGGGGTGCTTTTCACATGGTATGCCCTAAATTATCCATCACTTGAGTAAGAGCAGAAGAACTAAATTGAGGCTCGAAGGCAGTGTTCTGATATTTTCTCCTCTTGATTTGTCTACTTTTCCCACTTGAGCTTATCAGGGGCCTGACTGTGCCCCAGAAGGATTTCTAATTACCTTCAGTTCAGGACACACCCTGTGCCGTGCTTTTCGTTGAATGAATAGGCGACTTTATGAGCTCCATTGCATGGTGTTGGCCTTTGATACATTTCTGACAGCACAGAAAATCTGTACTCTCGGCTAATCCTAATAAAATTCTTTGAGAGGTCCAGCAGCCACACTTTGTTCCTATGGAAGAATTAAAGTGTGCCTATACATGGTCCGAGTCCAGGCAGACCCCAGAGGGAAACCGAAAGCAAAAAGGGCTGTGTGAAGGTATCAAGAAGCAGGCACAGACAACTGAGTAAAGCTTGGATCACAAAACTTTATTTAAATAAACATAAGTTTGTAGAAAATGCCTAACTTGCTCTATGCTAAGGCGGGATTTCCCTGCCTAACTGAAACTAAAGACAGTCTTTGTTAGGAAGTCCAAAGCAAATGGTTGGAAGTTCAAAGCAAATGCCTGTTTGTGTCAACAACCTATATTTGCTCTCACAACTACTTGACTATAATGTGTAGGGATGTCAGCATCAAAATGAGAAGTGGTCAAATAAAAGTTCAGAGCTTCTTCCAGTTCGTGGTTGGAAAAGGGGTTTCCCTTCCCCAAGATTCAGGATGGTTCAATTTGTCAAAGAGAGGGGGTTCCCTTCCCCCACTTTCAAGTCTCTCAAAGTTCCAAAAACCAGCACAATATTTTAGGATGCTTCTCAGCTTTTCCGGCAGCTTTGTCTTTCATCAATTTCACCAATCTCACAAAAGTTCAGTTCAATAATGTCAGATCACCCAAGTTTCTCCTTGACAGTCAAACATAAGCTTATGGGTGAGTTAGGTGGGGATATTCGGTCTAGGTGCAGTTGTTGGACCACACGGTCCACCCATTGCAGTCATGCAACATACACACCTTACTTGCTGCTTCTTCACAGTTACACTGCCACTGTTCAGCTTCTCAGTGGTATTGGGTTTTCTTCTTGGAACTCTCGCAATGCTCGTTTTGCCATTAATCACATATTATACTTTCAGATATTCTTAAAGCTTTTGCCACTGCTTTTTCTTTCAGTTTGTGCAGTTTTTTATATTCTTATGGCACTTGCCAATGCTTGTTTTCTTCAGTTTATACAACTCGCAGTTCCTTTGTATCAGGGAATATCATCAACTGGTTGCATTTGAAATCGTATTCAATCACACTTGCTTTCTTTCGGTTCGATATTCTATACACAAGGCTTAATTTAATTTCGTTCAAGCACATTGCAGATATTGCCATCAAAT
Organism: Ambystoma mexicanum; assembly: GCF_040938575.1. Taxonomy (NCBI): domain Eukaryota; kingdom Metazoa; phylum Chordata; class Amphibia; order Caudata; family Ambystomatidae; genus Ambystoma; species Ambystoma mexicanum. Next base: position 398,861,574 of record NC_090933.1, read on the forward strand.
TCCCAGTCTACTCTCTTGCTCGGAATTTGCACCCAGCTCACAAACGTTTTCACACTTTTCATATACTTTGTGGCCCTTTTTTGGCCTTATGAATTTCACCTGGTTCACAGTTTGGTATTCACAAATCCTTCTGTTCAATTTTATCAGCCTTTAAGGTATAGCCTTCAAGTTATCGTATTGTCAAAAGTCTAACTCTTAAGCTGTGCCTGCATTCACAGTGCCTAAAAGGTCCCTTGCTCACTCGCGAGTGATTCAACCTGCACAGACCACGCCCTTTACCCCACAGCATCCCGGATTCATTCAAACTCCTTTGACTCACCGGGTACGCTGTCTCCGGGCACCGCTCTCTGCGCTGGCAGGCTCTCTGTGGCTGTCGCTTCTCCCGGCTCAGCGCACCTTGGTTCCAGGATCTCTGCTGCCTCGATTAAACAAAAGAGGAGTCCCTCCGACTCCTGGAGGGTTGCAGACCAGTTCTGATACCGTAGACCTTTGCTGCTTCCGGGTCAGTGACTCTACAGCTACTGGACGCTTCAGACATGTTTCTCCCTGGTGTCACCTCTGGCTTCTCCTACAAGCGTCCCACAGGCGATCTCATTAGCCTCACCTGAGCGGGCCAATTATACCGCCTTCCTGGTGTCCGGTGTAGGCAATCTTCATTTACTGAGTATCAGTCATGGTACTCAGCATCCCTCTTCCTCGTCCCAGTACCAGAGTGGTGTTTGTGCATGTCTCTGTTAATAAAGAGAGGATGTATAACTCTGGGTTGTCTCTTCCCTGTCTCAGTTCCTGACTGGTGTATATTGGGGGAGTGTTTTCTGGAATAATAGGGTAGAGCTTGGTAATGCCCAATAAAGGCTTGGGGGGATGTTTGACTTGTGAAAAGTTAATGGGGGATACCGTGTCTAACCCAAGGGTGCCTCATCCCCACTGCCCAAGTCTCCTCCACCCAGGTGATGCTCCCTCGTATATCCAACCCCAGGGTCAGGATCTTAAAGCATCAGGCTATCCATGGCCACATGGGAGGGGGATATATAGGGCAAAGAAGTGAGGACACCCTCTGATTCCTCACAGCTTTCAGATGTATGGGTGGCTGGGAGCGTGAGTGAATGGTGGATGGGTGTAGTATAAACGAGCATGTGAATGGTGTGCTTGTGCTCAATAAATAGATGACTTACCTGTGATCTTCATTGCTCCTAGTCTTACTCGTCCCAGAACTTGCCTACAAAGGCTCCTAGTCTTACTCGTCCCAGAACTTGCCTACAAAGCACCTTGCGTCACATGTAAGTACAGTACTGGGATGAGGAAGTGGGATGTGGAGGTAATGCTGGGCCAAGGGGCTGAGTTTGGAGTTGGAGGAGGAGGGTTGAAGGGATAGGGGATGTGTCAGGAGGGTGGGGCAGGTGGGGGGCACGCTATCAGATAATGGGCATCCATGATAAAGCAGGCATGATATGTGTTAATATTAGTGTCTAGACATGCATTTTGTTACAGTGCGTCTACTCCTTTCTTAATGTGGCATGACATTTTTACAGGTCATCTATGATAAAGTAAGCATGGCAAGTGTTTATTACCTGTCTAGACTGGCATTTGGGTGCAGCCAGTCTAGCCATTTCTTACTGTGCGATGGCATAATTTTCTGGGTATCTATAATGAAGTAAGCATCATAAGTCTTACTAGCATTTTGCTGCAGCTAGATTAGCCATTTCTTACTGTGCCTTGACATTTTGTACTGGACATCTCTGATAAAGCAAACATGATAAGTGTAATTCACCAACATGGGGTCTGGCATGGATTCACATGCTCGTGAATATTCCCCGCCGTCAGGCTGGGAATCCTCGGTAAAGAAAAATCAGTTTGTTTCATTTCTGAACTGTCTTTGTCCTAACAACCCATCACTGGTCTCTGGGTCATACTGCCCCCAGCCAATGACTGCCCTCTACCTAAGCCCCTCCCCTGGCAGCCATCTTCAGATTATTACTGCACATTCAAGTGTTGGGAGTCCTCGTGCTATACCTCTCGAGCTTTTACTGCATTTTGCGATTTTTCTAAGAGTTTTGCTCTATTTTACGGTCAATCGAGCCTCAAGCTCCACCGATTCATCATCCGACTACCGGGGACCTGATTTTCGGAACTTTCTACGCCCCTCAAGGTCGATTTGTCATCGAGTTCACTTCTTTGAAGATTCCAGAAGATTCTTGGAGGCCTACACCGTGTCGACATGGCTGAGGATAAAGGAGACTTGACGCCTCTGTTCAGGATCTGCCCAGGATGCGGGCTGCGGGACATCTTCCTGGACGATGGGTATTCTCTGTGCCTTTATTGCCTACATTCGGACCGCTCGCAAGTGGAGGAGGCCTGTGCGTTCTGCAAGGACATGGTGCCACGCACCATGAAGGACCATCGCAAGCGGCTTGCCGAGTGGCTGCAGGAGAAAGACCCCAGCGGCAGGTGAGCCCCTGCAGCATGCTTCTCCCAAGAGGAAATCTGAGTGGTCTTCCAAGACCGTTGAGGGTGCTCCGCCGACAGGGGCCCAACATAAGGCAAAGCACTGCGAGTCCACGGGAACCGGGATTGCCGTTGGTACAGGCTCCACGGCAGACAGGCTGGGTTCAGCACGCCGATGCCGTCAAGCACGAGCCAGCGCTCCGGCTCGGCGAAGGAAAGGAAGTCAGACCACCTGGGTAAGCTTCTGCAGAAGGCCCGGTCAACTCCGACAGAGAAAGCCAAGGGGGAGCAGGGTGTTGACCCTCTCCCCACGGTGAAGGCCTCAGATGCGCCCAAGGTCGTGAAAGCCCAGGTTCACCAGGCGAAGGTGTCTATTGAGGTAGTGGTGGCGTCCCTGGCGAAGGCCGCAGATGCGGTCCCAATGCAGACGACCCCCAAGACGAGAGTTTCCCTGCCTGCTCGGAGGGAATCATCTTTCTGTCCTGTGAAGACGACGCCGATCATCTCCCAGAGACCGTCGCCTCTGGCCAAGAAGGGGGTCGGGGGGCATGGTAGTCCAGCCGGGCTCGGATATCTCTTCCGAGGAGGAGCTCTCTGGCCTGAAGACAGTGCTTGACAAGAAGTTTGTCGAGGCCAGGTCCTACGGGAAGGCCCCCGACGAGGCGGACTTGGAAAGCGACGAGGGAACCAACGAGGGGCAACAGGGCGGTGAGGAACCAGAGGACACCACGCCACTGCCGACCCTCCTGTCGCAACTGCCGCCACCGCCGATGGACATGTCGGCAGATATCCTACAAGCTTGCACACCCTGTGCTCAGAGATAAGGACAAGCATGCCCGTGCCTCTGACGGGCGATACAGCAGTGCCTGGACCATCACGGGACACGCTGACTAAGAGGAGGAGAATCCATCCTACTCCACCCTACCAGCATTCACCTCCATCCCCTCCGCCTAGGGACGAGATGGCGACGACGGGTACGGATGACGGCGACGGAACGGACCCCCCGGTGCCGATACCCAGGGCTTCTCCACCCGACGAGGTCGTTCGTTCCACGCCATGATCTCTAGGGCCTCGGAGCTATTTCAACTGAACTCCAAAAAAAAAGGAGGGATTCCTTTATCAGCGCCGAGAAGCCAAGAGGAAGACCATGCTCTTGATCCCACTGTTGGACGAAGTTTGGGAAGAAGGACTGTCACTCCTGAAGAACCTGTCCTCGGCCTCAGCAAAAAGGGACCGGTATGAGAAGAAATACAGGGTGCCAGACTCTGCACCGCAGTGTCTCAGATCTCAGCCATCCCCGGACTCTGTGGTCTCGGCGGAGGCCAGAAAGAAATCTGCAGGGTCGGCGGCATAGACTTCCACTTTCCCACCGGATGGCGAGGGAAAGAAGCTAGACGCCATGGGACGAGAGGTCATCTCATCGGCGGCAAAGACCATTAAGGCGGCCAAAGCTCTCACCATCGTGGCCTGCTACGACAGGGAGCTTTGGTTTAAGATCGCCCCTCTCCTGCACTTCATTCCAGACGCAAGAGGGCAGAGGCCCTTGAAATCCTACAAGAAGGCGAGGTGGCATCGGACTATGCCATCATGGTGGCCACGGACATCGCCGACACCGGCTTCCGCCAAATGGGCAACAGCATTTGCCTTCATCAGCGAGGTTGGCTGAAGGCCACCAATTTCTGTCCAGACGTCCAGACAAGGGTATTGGATATGCCCTTCGACAGGGACGACTTGTTCGGCAAGACAGTGGACGAATCTCTGCAGGCCATCAAGGCAGATACCGAGACGGCTCGTGCCTTGGGCTCACTCCAGTAGCGACAGCCGTACTTTTGGGCCTCCGGAGGCTTTGGTGGCAACTTCTCTTTGTACCGTCAACCATGCCGTTCCTCGGCCCAGGAAGCCTATAGTGGCCGCAGCAAAACCAGAGGAAATCGTCGTTGTCGCCAAGGTCCTCAAGGTGGGACGTCCACGAAGAAGCAGGACTGAACCGGCCGTGACGTCGGGCCCCCACTCGAGCACACCAGTGGGAGGCCGGATGGCGAACTTCGTCCGTGTGTGGAAGTCCTTCTCCACCGACCGTTGGGTGCTGGACACCCTGGCCCACGGGCACAACTTGGAATTCCAAAGGAATTGTCCCCACGTTCCACCAGTAGCCAGGCAAGAAAACCACGTCCCACAACTACTTCTAGAGGTACGAGTGATGCTGAAAAAGGGCATGATAGAACTCGTCCCGAAGAGGCTCTGGGGCTCCGGAGTGTACTTGCGGTCAGAGAGAAGACCGGCGGTTGGCACCCATCCTGGATCTCCGCCGCCTCAACAAATACATCAAGTCCCAGAAGTTTCGGATGGTCACCCTTCAGCACGTGCTGAGACAATTAGAGGAAGGGGATTTCCTGTCATCGCTGGACCTGGAGGATGCTTATTTCCAATCTCCATCCACAAGGGGCATTGAAAATGTCTATGCTTCGTGGTCCAGGGGCAGCACTATCAATTCAAGGCCCTTCCCTTCAGTTTGAAGTCGGCACCAAGGGTCTTCATCAGGTGCCTGGCGCCGGTGGTGCAGTCCACGTCTACTCCTACCTGGATGATTGGCTCCTCTGAGCGAAGTCAAGGGAACTCGCTGTCGAGCACACAGCGAGGAGCATCCGCCTGCTCACGGAACTGGGGTTCTCGATAAACGGTGCAAAGTCCTGCTTGGTACCATCGCAGGACGCTCGGTTTCTGGGGTCCAGGCTCAACACAGTGTTGCGCCTGGCTTCGCTGTTGGAGGACAGGATAAAGGCCATCCTGGGCAAGGTACAACGGCTGTTGACCATGGAAATTGCCAGGGTGAGGTCCATCAATTCCCTGCTCGGCATGATGTTGTCATGCATCTACCTCGTTCGGCTGTGCAGGCTGCGGATGCGGCCGCTGCAAGAGTTCCTCGACGCCCATTGGATTCAAGTAGTGGGAAGCTTCGAGGACAAGATCGCCCTCAACGAGACATTCCATCGAGCGATTTGGTGGTGGGTCGTCTGTGCGCATCTAGCGGCGGGCACGGACTTACAGACCCCAGCACATCAGGAGACAGTGACGACGGACACCTCCCTGGAGGGATGGGGTGTGCACACTGGAAATCTCCATGCAAGAGGCCTTTGGCTACCGGAGGAGAAGTCATTGCACATCAACGTCCTGGAGCTCCAGGCAGTGATTTGGGCCCTCAAATCTTTCCTTCTGTCCCTCAAGGGCAAGATGGTGCGGGTGTTCACCGACAACACCACCACGATGTTCTACATCCGGAAGCAGGGGGGCACCAGATGGCCAGCCCTCTCCAAGGAAGCGCAGGATCTGTGGCACTGGGCCGTCGCCCAGAGGATGTTTCTGGTACCCTTTCATCTGGCAGGAGTGAAGAACACTGTCGCCGACTCACTCAGCAGGGAGCTGTGCTCTTACCACGAGTGGGAGCTTCGGCAGGATCAGGTGGAGCTACTGTTTCGACGATTGGGCAATCCCCAAATAAATCTGTTTGCGACGGCGGCGAACACCAAGTGTCGGAGGTTCGCCAGCAGGTTTCCCCAGCCAGGGAGCATGGGGGATGCATTCTCCTTCCCCTGGGACGGCCTGTTCCTCTATGTATTTCCCATGTTGCAGTTGCTTCTGCGACTCATCAGTGAACTCAGACGGTCCCGGTGCAGGATGATCCTCGTCGCACCAGCGTGGCCGAGGCAGATATGGTACCCGGACCTTCTGGACATGTCAGCGTCCCCTCCAGTCAAGCTTCCGGCGGATGCAGACCTTCTCGCCAGGGTAGGAGACGCGATTCTGCACCATGATCCAGCGTCGCTGAACTTGCAGGACTGGCTCCTGCAGCACTAGAGTTTGGTGGATACGATATCCCGGCAGACTGCAAGGAGGTGCTTGCCAAGGCCAGGGCTTCATCTACACTGAAATGCTACGGCCATAAGTGGAAGAGGTTCGCTGTCTGGTGCCGTGCACAGAAACTCAATCCTCTACGTATTACGGCCCCTCAGGTGCTGCCATATTTGCTGTTGCTGGCCAAGTCAGGGTTGGCCCATGCTTCCATCAAGGTTCATCTGGCAGCTATCTCACGCTACACCAGAACTCCGGGGCGGTCATCGTTGTGGTCACACGCCTAGTCAAGGAATTCATTAAAGGACTTTTCCGTTCGTTCCCGCCGGTGAAGTCTACGGCCCAGGCGTTGGGAGCTCAATGTGGTGCTGACTGGGCTCATGGGTCCTCCGTTCGAGCTTATGCATTCGGCACCGCTGAAGTTCTTGTTGTGGAAGACAGCATTTTGTGTGGCCATCACCTCGACACGACGAGTGTGAGAGATCCAGGCCCTATTCTGTAAGCCTTTGTACTTAACATTCCACGACACAAGGGTCGTGCTGCGGACCCACCCCTTCTTCATGCCCAAGGTGCCGTCGGACTTCCATCTCAACAAGCCCTTGGTGTTACCTGTTTTCTTCCTGTCGCCTTTGTCGCCGACTGAGAGGAGTTTGCACTCGCTGGATGTGGCTAGAGCGCTAAAGTTCTATGTGGACCGCACTAAAATTTTTCGGAAGACATCACAGCTGTTTGTGAACTTTGGTCCTGTGAACCAAGGGAAGGCCCTCTCCAAGGATTCAATTTCCAGTTGGCTCTCCCGCTGCATCACCCATTGTCACCGGTTGGCAAACCGACCGTTGCCTGGCTGTCCGAGAGCCCATTCAACCAGAGCAATCTCTCCAAATACGGCGTTCCTGTCTGGTGTACCCCTGCTGGACATCTGCAGGGCTGCTACATGGAGGTGGACGCACACCTTCACGAGATTCTACTGCGTAGACCGGGATTCCAGGTAGGAGTCCAGAGTCGGCCAAGCAGTGCTGCGCAACCTGTTCGCTTGAAGGTGAGCCTGGTGAGGAGGTAAGGGTTGCTTAATGTTGAAATGCTTAATGATGAGCCTTGCCACCTCCCTTGGTTGTGCATGTGTGTACTGCTATGTATTCTTTATTCATGAGCTTGTGAATCCATGCCAGACCCCATGCTGGAGAAGGAACAAGGTACTTGCCTGGAACTGTTGTTGCGAACCCTCCCGCATACCATTTTGCGGCTCTTCTCTTGGTCCTACTGCCACTACCAAATCTGAAGATGGCTGCCAAGGGAGGGGCTTCGGTAGAGGGCAGTCATTGGCTGGGGACAGTATGACCCAGAGACCAGTGATTGGTTTTAAGGAGAAAGACAGTTCAGAAACGAAACTTAAACTGATTTTTTTCTTTACCGAGGATTCCCAGCCTGATGACGGGGAATATTCAAGAGCATGTGAATCCATGCTAGACCCATACGGCAGAACAACAGTTACAGGTAAGTTACTTGTTCCTTACCTGGCTAGACTGGCATTTGGGTGCAGCCAGTCCTTACTGTGGCATTGTATATTTTTCTGGGCAGCTATGATAAAGTAAGCATGATAAGTGTTATTACGTGGTTAGATTAACATTTTGGTGCTGCCAGTCTAGGTATGTCTTACTGTTCATTATCAAGGCTACAGCAAACATAAGTGTCATTACATATCTGACCTGCATTGTGCGGCCAGTTTTGACATGCTTTCTTATGGTGGCATTGCATTTTTAATAGCAAAGCAGTAAGATAGCTCAGCCGGTTGAGCGCCTGCTGCTGTGATCTGTGTGTGATCTGCAGGTCGCAGGTTCAAATTCTGGCAAGGCCAACTGAGCCTTTCATTCTTCTGAGGTTGATAAATGAGTACCAACTACGGCTAGGATGATAATTGTATGTATATGTGAACTATGAACAACGCTTTGGGGAAAGCGCTATAAAAATAAGAAATCATTATCATTAAACCATTAATGCTCCTGTGCACTGAAAGTGACTTGCATCTATTGGCTTTTTGGATACTGTATTATCTCAGCAACTGGCAATGTAGGGAATCCACTTTTCATATAATGACAATACCCAACATGCAGAAATAATCGGCATAATATGGAAGTAACTGGCCATACAATGCTGAAGTGGCATATCTATGGCAGTGCCTCAGCCTATTTTTTCTTTTGTGCGTTTATAGTTAGTTAAACACGTTAACACATTTTTAATTGTATACTTCACAACTCTTATCAGACACAACATTCTAAAACAAACATTACAAACATGAATTCCTTTTTGATCTATTTTATTACTTTCACTTGTAGCATCACTCTGAACCCGTAAGCATCTAGGCGCTAGTGGCATTACAATAGACGCTGATAGTGTAGTCATTAGTCGTTACGATAAACATTGGCAAAGTATTCTTTATACAGCAAGTGAAGCTGGGGATTCCATCGGCTGAACTTTTTGGTGGCCCTACAGTGAAGAGCCACGTTTTCAAATGTCTATGGAAGACCAAGTAGGATTGCTCAGATCTCAGGGCTGGTGGTAGTGAGCAGTGTTTCGCTGCCATGACTGGGAAGCTGGTGCCGCCTGCTCTGGCTTGTCTGAATCTTGGGGTGATAAGGCGATGGGCATAGGTGGTTCTGGTAGGCCTTTTTAATTGAACTTTTGTGAATTTCTGATTGAGGTAGGGGGAGCAGAGTTTGCGAGGCATTTGTGGGTGATTGAGAGTGCCTTTAATGTAATGCGCTCTCGTATCGGGAGCCAGCGAACCGCCCTTCTCACAGCAGGGATAAGATCTCGCCTTGGGATGGTGAGGGCGGCGCTGAGTGTGTTGTTCTGGATAACCTACATTTTTATCAATTTTCCTCTTTGAAGTATCTATGAAGAGTGTTGCAATAGTTTAATCTCGCTCCTATGACAGCTCGGCCGATGGTGAGGCAACTGTCTGCTGAGAGAAACGGTCTGCAGGTATTGGTGATTTTTGTGGTGTGGGCAGCAGAGGAGGTGACAGCATTGACTTGGTGAGATAGGGAGAGTGAAGCATCCATGCAGACTCCCAAGGTGTTAACTGTCAGGGAGGCCGCGATAGAGATGCCATCAATAGTGAAAGAGCTGCAGATATGGTCAAGATATTTTTAGCACGGCTGGTGCTTTCACCAGGACTATTTCAATATTTTCATCATTCAGGCAGAGTAGGTGTGAGGCCATCCATGCCTGAATGGTGTGGTAAGTTGCAAGTATTGTGGCGGAATCAGGTTTGTAGCCAACTGAGAGGGAGAAGTTGGGTGTTGTCATAGTTCGTGCAGGCGATACCTCAGGCGTCCAGAAGCTCAAAGATGGACTTGGTAAAAATAGTGTAAATGGTAGGGGAAACACACAAACCTTTGGCTACACCCCATGAGATTGGTGAGGGGAGTGCACTAGCGTTTTCAGCAAAAACTCTGATGGTTCTGTCAGCAAGGAAGGAGGAGATTCAGTTAGTGGCTTCGGGCGAGAAATTGGCCGCAGCGTTAAGGTGGTGGCGGAGGATCTTGTGATCTACCAGATCAAATGCTGCAGAGAGGTCTAGGAAAAGCAGGAGAGCAGGCTTTCCCTCATCTTTGATCTGGTCTAGCTGATTCTTTAGGTCTAGCAGAGCAGATTTCATCCCAACAGAAGCCAGATTGGCGCATTCCTAGGATGCAGTGGGTCTCCAAGTATTGCTGTATTTGGAGGTGTGCTGCTCTGTCCAAGATTTTTAGAAGGAATGGGACTGTTGTGATGGGCCGCTAATTGGAAGGTATCGTAGCGTCCAGGGATGGTTTTTTTAGTAGCAGAAGAACCCATGCTTTCTTGAGGCTGGCGGGGACCAAAGAAGAGGAGAAGGATGCATTGATAAAGGTGGTGATAAATGGTGTCGGGGCTTCTGGGCAGTCTTAAATAAGTGTGGCTGGCCAGGGATCGTCCTTGCACCTAGATGGTTTCAGGCCTTTTAGCATGGAGGTGACTTCAGCTTCGGTGACCGTGTTGAATCGAAATGGTGGGGTGTCTGACTGGACGGTAGTTTAAGGGTTGCTGTGAGGGGGCTGCATGGAAGTGCTGATAGTACTTTGTTTTAACTTAATTATTTTGTGAAGGTTAGAGATTTTACCTAACTAGGCGTTCTGAATATTTGTGCACCAGGCTCTGTTCTAATCCTCCCTGATCTCTCTTCTGCCTTTGACACTGTCAACCACTTGATCCTCATAAACAGTCTCCATTATACCCTCGGCATCACAGACAGGGCACTGGCGTGGATTACCTCCTTCCTTTCTAAGAGACCCTCCCAAGTGCAAATGGGTCCTTTTCTATCCTCCACCACACTCTCTACCTGTGGTGTCCCTCAGGGCCCCTTCCTATCGCCTTGGCTCTTCAATATCCACCTGGCCCCTCTGGCCTACCTTATCTCCACTTTCCCCCCTCATTTCCAGTGTTATGCAAACGACACACAACTCTGCTTAAAGATAACAACCTCTACCTCCTCCCCCCCCATACATGACTGTCTGACAGCTATCAGGCATGGTGCTCTGCCAATGATCTCTGCCTTAATGCCAGTAAGACAGAGATCCTACTCATTGAGATACCTGCTCCTTGTCCCCCCGCTCTGCTCTCTCTGGCCCGACTCCCTGGGTCCCCTCCCCTTCCCTGCTCTTCCTCTGGCCCTTCTGCAGCCACCCCTCCTCCCTCCTTCTCTGCCTTTCCCCTTTTTTCTGCTGGCGAGGTTTCGAGACAAGTCCGATCTATGAAAGTCTCATCAAAACAGGTCCACCCATGTTCCTCCAAAACTATCAAGGACCACATCGATTCCTTGGCTCCTGCCCTGGCTGTCTTCTGCAATCACTCCTTCGACTCTGGAGTCTTCCCATCCCCCCTCAAGCACTCCCTTATGCACCCCCTTCTTAAACCCTCTTCCGACCCCTCCTGCCCAGCTAACCATCGCCCAATCTCTATCACTCCCTTCCTGGGCAAGCTCCTGGAGAAACTGGCCATCTCCCAGCTTAATCTCCATGCTGAATCTGTTGGTAGTCTTCATGACCATCAGTCCGGCTTCAGAGCTGCCAGAAGCACGGAAACTGCTCTCCTGAACATCCGTGAGGACCTGCTCTCAAACCTTGACTCTAACACCCCTTGTGTTCTCATTTTGCTCGATCTCTTATGCCTTTGACACTGTCAACCACACCATCCTGCTCAACCGTCTCCGTGATAACCTGGGTATCACTGGTCAGGCTCTGGCGTGGCTGACCTCCTTCCTCTCCAATAGACCCTCTCAGGTCCAACTGGGGTCCTTCCTCTCTGACATCTTTTTCTCTACCTGTGGTGTCCCCCAGGGATCTAACCTCTCCCCCTGGCTGTTCAACCAGTATCTGGCACTTCTTGCTCACTGCATCGCCGCTCTCTGTCCCAACTTTCAGGCGAGGTTTCGAGACAAGTCCGATCTATGAAAGGGGTATAGGGGAGGGGGTGGGACCCATAAAAAAAAGAAAGGAGCCATAATAAACAAACATGAGGTGTGCATTCTATTTGTCTACCTAGCAAGGTATTCATTTTCTTTATCACTTCCTGCCAGTAGCTTTCTATGACTGGACATGTCCAAACAATGCCAAAAGTTTGCACCCTCGTTCCGCATCTCAGGTAGTTATGTGACATCTTCCTGTCCATCACGTGTAACTCTTGGGGTGTCGTGTATACCCAGTGTATAATGTTGAATTTTATTAGTTTAAATCTAGCATTTCGTGAAGTCTTAGAGATCCCTGTTCAGACCTTCGCACATTTCTTTCCCCCCCATTTTTATGCCCAAGTCCTGTTCCCTGTTCTCCTTGACTTGAAGGGGGGGTTGTATCTCACTGTCTTGTAGAACAGCGTATAATTGCATGATTAAGTGTCTTTCCAGGCCCAACGTCAGGATGGTTCTGAGTATTTGGAAACTGAGGGCTCCTCTGGTATAGAGTCCCACATGGTGGCCATTGTTCTTGTCAATCATGCAAAATTCAAAAATTGCCCCTTTGACATCTGGAATTTCTGTGCCCAGTCTGTGAACGTCAGTAAGCGACCCCCTTGGAACATCTTTCCCAAGGTATTAAGACCGACCCTTTCTCATTTACTGGCTCCAATGTCGGTCAAGACATTTCCCAATTCCGGGATAGCCCTAAATGGCATTTCCGGGCAGTACCCTTTCCCTATTTTTAACCTGCAGCATGTTCTGTTCCACACCTGTTGTACTACTGTTGTGATTCCCGTCTTCGCAGGAACCCACCTCTTCCCCCACAACTCCTCCATCCCGATGTGACACTGCTGGGGCAGGCCCAGCAAGAACCTGCCTGTTCCCCCTGTCTGGCTGTCCCATCTTGCCATGTGTTATAGTTGTGCAGCCATGTAATAGAATTCAAAGTCTGATAGGGAGAGTCCTCCGTCTGATTCACAGTGTGCTTAAATACTGTTCTCCTCCCCCGCCCATAGGAACCCAGAAATGATGCTATTCAGCAGCTTAAAGAAGGGGGGTCAGTACAGCTGTGTAGTATCGGAGTCTGGGTAAAACGGCCATTTTACAAATGGCTATTTACCCCATTAGTGAGAAGGGTAGCTTAATCCATAATTTAGTTTTTTCCTCTAGTTCCAAGATTGCTCTTCCTACATTATGTTGGAATATGTCTGTTACAGAATGGTATATCTGTATTCCCAGGTATTTAAATGATTCTGTTTCTCATCTTAGTCCTACGTCTGGCAAATCCTCACGTCGGGACCCCATAGGGAAGGCTATTGATTTCTCCTTGTTAATGTGAAAACCGAACCACTGTCCCATGTTGTGAATTACCTCCAGTATATACTGGATGTGTATGGACGGGTTCTGTACGTACAGAAGTATATCATCTGCATAAAGGGAGATACCATGTCTTTGCCCGTCCACCACAATGCCTGCATCCCTATATTGATCTCGAATAATGTTGGCCTGCGGTCCTAAAGCTAGAGAAAACAGTATAGGGGACAGGGGGAACCCTTGTCTTGTTCCCTTTTCCAATGTCCACCGAGGTGACACCACCTTACCTGTTTTTACTCTTGCTAGGGGATTTGTATACATAAGCCTTATCCACCATTGTATAATTGGACCCAGCCCTTTTGTATTTGTATTTGTATTTTGTATTTGTATTTTGTATTTGTAATGCGCTGACAGCCCGCAGGCATCAGGGCGCAGAGGGACAAAGCCAAAATCGGGTAGACATTCAGGTGAAAGGGGGAAAACTATTACATCAAAGGAGTTACTTAAAAAGGTGTCTCTTCAGGTTTTTCCTGAATATTATGTGATTTGGTTCTACTCGCATTGTCGCTGTGAGGTTATTCCATTGCCGGGCTGCCTAGACTGGAAAGGATTTCCCGGTACCCTGGGCTCAGTTTGCCGATGGTACCAGTAACTTGCCTAGTGCTTGTGATCTCAGAGCCCTGTTGGGGATATAGCTAGTGAACTTGGATCTGAGGTACGACGGTGCTGCTCCATAGAGGCATCTATGCACCAGCATCATGGATTTAAAGAGGATTCTCTCCTCGACCCTGAGCCAATGGAGAGCTCTTCTGCTCTCCGTCACATGGTCTCTTCTGTTGATCCCTTTTACGACCCGGACCGCATTATTTTCCATTATCTGGCATTTCTTGATGCATTTTTTAGATGCTCCCAGCAATAAAGAATTGCCGTAGTCAAGGCGCGCCAGTATAATGGCTATGGCTATCGTGGCCGCATTGTTCTCGTTGAGAAGCGGGCGGATGGCTCTCAGGAGCCTAATGTACTAGCCATTATTTTTGGAGAGGTAGTTTTTTTGAGCCTCCACCCCCAGGGTGGATTCCATCATCATCCCGAGCGTTTTTACGTGGGTCTTTAACTACAAACTCCTCATATTCTGTTCCGAGCTTGTCCCTCGCTTGGCTGGAGCCGAAAACCATTAGCTCAGTTTCTTTTGCTATTTAATAACATCCAATTTTCTTCCATCCATTTGTTAATCAGGTCATATAAAGTCGTGATCTTGTTCTTGTCAGTTTGGTAGTCACCCTCCAGTTCTAACACTAACTGTGTGTCATCGGCGTAGTTGGTAAAATATACTCCGATGAATTCTAAGAGGACACACAGATATTTCATAAAGGGGTTGAAGAGGAGGAGGATATACTAGCTCCTTGAGGGACCCCTGCACTTATAGGGGTTGGAGTGGAGAACTTCTCTTCCCAATGTACTCTGGCTACTCGATCTGTGAGAAATGATGCTAGTCAGGCCAGGGCCGCTTTGGAGCATCCTGCTGTTTTCTCCAGTACCTGTTGCAGTAATGGATGATCTACAAGATCAAATGCAGCACTTAAGTCCAGACGTATTAGTATCCCTGTCTTGCCCTTGTCCACTATAGAGAGCATTTGTGATTGCAAGTCCAACATTGTGGTGTCCGTGCTGTGTGCAGCACGGAAACCCGACTGCTGCTCATGCAAGATGTTGTTGGCTTCAACATGTGCCTGCAATTGTTCTGTGGCAGTTTTATCCATAATTTTCAGGATAAAATTAGTGTTGGTGATTGGGCGCATATTGCAGGGATCCTTAGGATCCAAACCTGTTTTTTTTAGCAGAGGCGTGATGGTCACCTTCTTTATGACTTGAGGAATCATGCCATCATGAAAGGAGGCTTTGATTATCTTAGACAACACAGGGGCGAACAATTCCTTATTTTCTAGGATTATTTTAGGAGGAATTAGGTTTTCAGCACAGGAGGACGGTTTCATTTTAGCTAGCACCTTCACCATCTCGGCTTCAGAGATAGGTTGAAAGTTAAAGTTGTCTGACTTATATGGCTGTAGTTTAGCCGCGTTCGGGAGATACGTCTCTTTAGCGGTTTCTCTAGCCTGGATGATAACTTCTCTAGCTTTTTGTGTTTTATCTGCAAAGGCCTTTTTCACATTTTCGCAGTCCTCCTCCGTAGGTATGTTTTTTGATTTTTTGATTTTGATTCATTTCTTACGCGCACCAAGCAAGCAATTGCGTTCGGGTGCAGATGTTAACTATATGTTATATATTTAGCTGTGGGATGTGGGTTCACCATAGATACTTAAGCTCATTTGAATAGGAATGTTTTTAATTCTTTTCTAAAGGTTGCCAGTGTAGTGCATGAGCGAATGCCCAGAGGCAGCTGATTCCACAACTTGGGGCTGAACACAGAGAACCTCCTGTCTCCTTTAGAGGTGTGATTTGTCCGGGGGACACATGGCAGGAGTTTATCTCCTGAACAAAGGTCTCTGGTAGGGTAATATTGGTGGATTCTCGTGTTGAAGTATCTGGGTGCGAGTTTATAGTAGCATTTATAAACTAAACACGCCACCTTGAATTTAATACGGTTCTCCACCATCAGCCAGTGGAATGCTTTCCGAGATGCAGAAATGTGATCTCTTTTGCCCAGGTGGGCAGTTAACCTTACTGCTGCATTCTGGGCCTTTTGTAGTGACATTTGTTTCATAGGAATCCCTGTCATAAGACTATTACAATAATCAAGATGGGCATTTACCAAGGCTCCCACCACCACTGGCTGATCTTGGGGAGTTAAAAAAGGAAGTACATTCCTAAGCAGGCACAGGGCGTAGTATACTGCTTTTATTTTTGCCCCAACTTGTGCTTCGCTGGCCAAATTTTCTTGCCAGATGCAACCAAGATTTTTTACTTTCCTAGAGAACGGGATGTTTTCGCCTAAGATCTGTGGAGTTATGTGGGTTCCTTCCTTTCTATTTTTGTTCTCTGGTCTAAACAGGATTACCTCCGTTTTGGCTGCATTAAGCTGTAACTGGTTGCAAGCCATCCATTTTTTTGATATCCTGCATATCTATCCTTTCGAATGCCTCCGGCAGATCATCTGTCTCCACATAGATCTGCGTGTCGTCGGCATAAGAGTGGAAGCGTAGACTGTGTTTCCTCAGGATGTCAAACCGTGGTCGAATATATAGATTGAAAATCAGAGGTGAAAGCGCTGAACCCTGGGGACTCCACATCTCAGTTGTATTAACTCTGAGAGGAAGGCTCCCAGTGCCACCTATTGAGTTCTGTCTTGTAGGAAGGAATCGAACCAATCCACCACAACTTTAGCTGCTCTGCCTATACTTCCAATCCGTTGGGAGTATAATTTTGTGGTTGATTGTGTCGAATGCTGCCGACAGATCGAGCATCAGCAGTATTGTGTTGCTTCCTCTGTCCGCGGCTTCTAGTAGGTCATCCTGGACTGCCAGTAAGGCAGTCTCTGTCCCATGATTAGGGCGAGATGCTGATTGATGTTTGTCCAAAATGTCTCTATTATCGACGAACTGCTGAAATTGGTTACCAATAATTCTTTCAAGAATTTTAGTGGGCCAGCATAGATTAGCCACAGGGCGGTCATTTTTTAGTATCATGGGGTCCAACTTGGGCTTTTTTAGTAGTGGTTTTACCACTGCTCGCTTAAGTGAGCAAGGAACATAGCCCTCTGATAGGGATTTATTTACAAAGATTGTTAAAAAAGGGGTGAGATTGGCTGCTAAACGAATAGCGGTACATGCTGGTATAGGAAAGGCCAAGTCCTTGGTGGGTTTTAACTTGAGTATTAAAGCTTCTATATATTCCTTCTCAATAGGTTGGAAGCAAAAGTTCTCCTCGGTCTCCTAGCTTTCTACTACTTCTCCCTCTTCTCCAGATTCTCCCCATTCTTCCGCAGTTATTAATTCTGTAATGCTTTTCTGGATGTCAATGATTTGTTTTCTCAAAAAAATCATTAAACTTATTTGCCTGTTCCTTATAGTCGGCGGTTGGTACTGCCATACATTCTGGGTTCCTAAACCTTGCCACTACGTTAAACGGGGCTTTTGCCTGATTACCTGCTAACTTAATTTCTTCTTGGATGACGTTTTTTTTGGCCACAAAAAGGGCATTTTTATAATCTTTTGTTCGGGCCCTCGCCTTCACTGCATCTTCAGATAATTTAGAGGATCTCCAGAGTTTATTCACCTGGCGAACTTGTTTCCGCATGAGGCCCAGTGCTGGGGTGTACCAAGATTTAGATTTTTTAACTGTCTTAAGACTAAGTGGGGCGTATTTATCACAAATTACCCTTAACGGGTCTTCCCGAGTTTGGATACTCTCAGATATTTGACGGAGGCAGGGTTCCAGTTGTTCTGGACCTATGTCTTTGAAATTTCTACTCTGAGTCCTGTGAGGAATGTGTTTAGGTTTGGGTGCGTCTTGCAGACATATTTCAAATGTAACTTTGAAATGGTCAGACCAGATGCAGGGCTGGGTTGTTATATTCTGAATGGTAATATTCTGGGTTACAACCCAGTCCAACTGATTACCTTTGATTGTGGTAGGTTCATTATTCTGGATGCCATATCCACCATTGTATATTTGGACCCAGCCCCTTTCTAAGCAGGACCTCAAAAAGCGACTCCCACTCGACTGAGTCGAACACTTTGATAGCATCAATGGCTACTAGCGTCAGTTCCCTGTCCATCCTCACCGTCCCCTCTGATACATGTTGTAAGCGTATCAGATTCATGGGTGTGTTTCTACCTTCCAATAATCCGCATTGGTCTTGGTGGATCAACCACCCAATTTGTTTTGCTAGGGCAGTTGCCCAAAATGTACTGCGCATAATTGTGTCTTCCCAGTTTCTCTTGTGCCTCAGCCCACCTCTCTCTCTCTTTCTCTGATCAATTCTGCCCTACGTAGACTCCCCTGCCAGATCCCTTTCCAAATTCCTGTATTCTGCCTTCTGACCTTTCTAGCCAAGACACCAGTTCTGTTTTCATCCCATCAGTAGTTGCCATGCATTTACCTCGGATAGTCACCTTAAATGCGTCCCAAATTATGGCATAAGTGCCCACTGACTCCACGTTGGTATCACCCCTCTTCTCCTCTCCTCCCCGCACCTCAGTGCTGTACGCAGAGAGGGATGGTCGGATAATGTCTTCCCTAGGTATTCAGCCTCCCCATAATGTGTAAACTGTGCCTTGCCCCCAAGTAGGATATCAATGTGAGAGTGGGTACCATGCAGGTGTGAGAATAAAGAATGCCCTTTCTCACCCCCCCCCCCCCTCTGCTCTCTCCACAAATCTACCAGTGCTAGGTCCGACATTACTTTATTTAATGATTGTGTTGCCAATGGCTTATGTGACAGTCCTCCACCTGACCTGTCCAGGCTCAGGTGGGGTGGACAATTAAAGTCTCCTGCCCATATCGTTTCTCTGTGTATGTTTGTTACCAACAGTGTCACTACCACTGGAAAGTAAGAATGAGTGTCCACATTCGGAGCATAGGAGTTGATTATGTTAACTTCCCTCACTTCTATAGTGCCCAGGAGGAGTGTGTCCTCCCCTCTTCAACCCGAATAACTTGAGAGATTTATAGTGGGGTCCCCCTAACTATCCGTGTCAGAACGCCTCCAGAGTATGTGGAAAAGTGTGAGCCATACATCTCCTCCCCTTTCCCCATGCTGCTTTTACCATGTCAAATTCTGCCCTTGTCAAGTGTGTTTCTTGTAGCATTGCGACTTGGACCTTCCACCACTTCAGTGAGCCCAGTATTTCCATGTGTTTCCTAGCTTGTCCCATTCCTCGTACGTTCCATGTAACTATTGTCGGGCATCCAACCCCCACTTTCCGTTCTCCGCCTTGCAGAGTAATATATTCGCAATCTCATTTCCTCCTAGATCCACAGCTTCTCTTCCTTTCCCACTCCCAGAACTTTATAACCTTTAACAACATTCTAACTTCTCCAGCATGGGGTCTGGCATGGATTCACATGCTCATGAATATTCCCCGTCGTCAGGCTGGGAATCCTCGGTAAAGAAAAATCAGTATCAGTTTCGTTTCTGATCTGTCTTCCGTAGTAGTAACCAATCACTGATCTCTGCGTCATACTGACCACAGCCAATGACTGCCATCTCCCTAAGCCCCGCCTCTGGCAGCCATCTTCAGATCTTTACCGCACGTTCAAGTGTTGGGATCCTCGTGCTATTGCTCTCGAGCTTTAGTGCTTTTTTCGAATTTTTTCCTAGGAGAATGTTCTCTTTTCGGTCAAAAGAGTCTCAAGCTCCACCGTTTCTTTATCTGATCAACGGGGACCCGTGTCGGATTCTTCTACGCCCCTCAAGGGTGAAGACTTCGTCGAGCAACGCTTTTGGAGGACTCCAGAAGTTTCTCAGGCCCATCTCGATCATGGCCCAGGAGAAGGGAAGCTCGACGCCCGGAAAGCTGTTCAGGGTCTGCCCTGGATGCCAGCTTCAGAATGTCTTTAAGGAGGACGAACACTCCCTTTGCCTCTACTGCCTGCATGAGGACAAGACGCACGTGGAGAAGGACTGTGCGTTTTGCGGCAATATGTCGGAGCGGACCATGAAGGACCGCCATCTGCGTCTCGCCAACTGGCTGGAAGGGAAGAGCCCGTCAGGCGAGAAGAAGAAGAAGAAGTCCGAGCGGTCTTCTAAGACCTTTGAGGGAGCCCCGGCGACGGGGGTCCAACAGAAGGCCAAGTCCGCTGGCACCGAGAGCGCCGAACGGTCGGGCTCTACGGGCGCCAGGCAGGGCTCATCCTCCCCGGCGCCATCAACCACGAGCCAACGCTCTGGCTCGGGTAAGAGGAAGGCCGAGCACCCGGCGAAGCTCCTGGAGAGACCCCGGTCGAGCTCGAAGGCCCCATCGGAGGGGGAGCGAGGCGGTGACCCTCCCCCCAAGGAGAAGGCGGTGAGCGCACCTAAAGTGGTGAAAGCCTTAATCCATCCGGCCAAGGCCTCTATCGAGACAGTCGCGGCGGCCCTGGCTCAGCCTGTGGAGGCTACACCAGTGGTGGCGACCTCGGGGCCCAGGGTCTCCCTGCCACCGCGGAGGGAGTCCTCTTTCTGCCCATCGACAGGACCCCCGTGAAACCTCCGACGGAGAAGAAAAGGGGGGGCAGGAGGTCGTCGTGGATTCGGCCTCAACCTCTGAGGAGGAGCTGATCGAAGTATTAAGCCACGGCGTTGGCGTGGAAGAAGACCAGCCTGTCGGGAGGGACCCCGACGTAGGAGACGACGAGAACATCGAGGGTGCCGACGGGGCTCCTGACCGCCCGTCGGACTCCCCTCAACCAGTGCCAGACAACTTGGCAGCCATTTTGTTGGCTATACAGTCCTTATGCTCGGAGATAAGGACGAGATTGCCGTTGCCACCAACGGAGGAACCTCTCCCGACGGGGGACCCGGAGCCAGGCCCTTCTGGGAGCCCTCCTCCTAAGAGAAGAAGGATTCATCCTCCACCTCCTTTTCAACCATCGCGCCCTGCTCAGCCCTCCTCCCCGTCCACGACCCGTGGGGATGATACGGGGACTGACACGGCCGCAACGGGCACAGACGACGAGGTTTACGATGAGGATGTCCCGTTGTCACCGCCTCCCCGGGCTTCCCCGCCCGACGAGATTGGATCGTTTCCTGCCATGATCGCCATGGCATCCAAGCTTTTCCAGCTCTGCCCGGAAGAGAAGAAGAAGGAAGGTTTCCTTTATCAACGGCGCGAGACCAAGAGGAAGACGCTATCTGGGATGAGGGTCTCGCCCTCCTCAAGAACCCATCCACAACGCCTGCGAGAAGGGATCGGTACGAGAAGAAGTACCAGGTCCCGGACGTGGCCCCCTTGTGCCTTCGGGCACAGCGGACCCCGGACTCGGTCGTCTCCGCGGCGGCCAGAAAGAAAGCGGGGGGGGCCTCGGCCTCTACGTCAACCTCCCCGCCGGACGGCGAGGGAAAGAAGTTGGACACGATGGGACGCAGAGTCATCTCATCGGCAGCGACGACGATTAAGGCTGCTAACGCCTTGGCTATCGTAGCCCGCTACGACAGGGAGTTGTGGTACAAAATCGCCCCCCTGCTGGATTTCCTACCAGACGACAAGAGGGCGGAGGCCCTAGAGATCTTGCAGGAAGGAGAAGTGGTGTCGGACCACGCCATTACGATAGCGACGGACATCGCTGACACTGGATTTCGCCAGTTGGGCAACGGCGTGTCCCTTAGACGGCGTGGATGGCTCAAGGCAACTGACTTCCGTCAGGACGTGCAGACCAGAGTCTTGGACATGCCGTTCAACGGGAGCAACCTGTTTGGGAAAACAGTGGACGATTCCCTACAAGCCATCAAGACGGACACAGAGACTGCCCGGGCTATTGGTGTCCTCCAGCAACGACGGCCGCCCTTTCGGAGCGGCGGAGGCAAGCAGGGTGCCTCCAAAGGTTCCGGCGGTGGATTTTTCACCTATCGTCAAGCAGCCCGTTCGTCGTCACAGGAAGCCTACAGGGGACGAGGCAAGTCGGGCGGACCCCGCCGTCGTCGCCAAGGAGGACAAGGCGGCAAAGCCTCGTCGAAGCAGGACTGAACCGGCCGTGGGGTCGGCCCCCACCGAAGCACCCCGGTAGGAGGCCGGCTGGCGAGCTTCGTCAGCGTGTGGGAGTCCATCTCGACCGACCGTTGGGTGCTGGACGCCCTGGCCCAGGGTCACGCGCTCGAGTTTCTAAAGAAGTGCCCGCGCGTCCCCCCCATGGCCAGGAAGGAACATCACGTCCCTCAACTTCTCTTGGAGGTAAAGGCGATGCTCAAGAAAGGTGCCATCAAGCTCGTCCCAAAGAGGCTTCGGGGCTCCGGAGTTTACTCAAGATACTTCCTCGTGAAGAAGAAGACGGGAGGATGGCGTCCCATCCTGGACCTACGACGACTGAACAAATTCATCAAGGCACAGAAGTTCCGGATGGTCACCCTCCAGCACGTCCTGGGTCAACTGGAGGAGGGCGATTTCCTGTCGTTGGATTTGGAGGATGCCTACTTCCATATCCCCATCCTAAAGGGACACCGAAAGTTTCTCAGATTCGTGGTCGAAGGGCGTCACTATCAGTTCAGAGCCCTTCCCTTCGGATTGAGGTCGGCACCCAGGGTGTTCACCAAGTGCCTCGCACCGGTGGCGGCGCGGCTGCGCCTGGAGGGGGTCCACGTCTACCCCTACCTGGACGACTGGCTCATCCGAGCAAAGACGAAGGAGCTCGCCGCAGAGCACACGGCGAGGACCGTCCAACTACTCATGGACCTGGGATTCTCCATAAACTACGCCAAGTCCCACCTGGTGCCCGCTCAAGACGCACTGTTTCTGGGAGCGAAGCTCGACACAGTGGCGCTTCTGGCCTCTCCGTCGGAGGAAAGGACGAGGGCCATCTTGGGCAAGGTGCAGCGGATGCTGGTTGCGGACGCGGCCAGGGTGAGGTCCATCAAGTCCCTCCTCGGAATGATGTCTTCTTGCATTTATCTCATCCGCCTGTGCAGGCTTCGGATGCGCCCGTTACAGGAGTTCCTGGACGCTCGCTGGATCCAGACGATGGGCAGCTTCGAGGACAGGATCACACTCGACGAGAGCTTCCGACGAGCGATCCGGTGGTGGGGCACCTGCGCGCATCTGACGGCGGGCATGGACTTCCAGACCCCGGACCACCAGAAGACAGTGACCACGGATGCCCCCCTGGAAGGGTGGGGAGCGCACACCGAAAATCTGCACGCGAGGGGCCTTTGGCTGCCGACGGAGAAGTCCCTCCATATCAACGTCCTGGAACTCCGTGCAGTGTTTTGGGCCCTCAGGTCTTTTCTTCCGTCCCTCAAGGGCAAGGTGGTGAGGATCTTCACCGACAACACCACCACCATGTTCTACATCAGGAAGCAGGGCGGTACCAGATCCCCAGCCCTGTCCAAGGAGGCTCAGGATCTGTGGCATTGGGCCGTCGCCCAAGGGATGTTTCTGGTGCCGTTTCATCTGGCAGGGATAAAAAAACACCATCGCCGACTCGCTCAGCAGGGAGCTGCGCTCGTGCCATGAGTGGGAACTGCGACCGGATCTAGTGGACCGCCTCTTCCGATGGTGGGGCACTCCCCAGATGGATCTGTTCGCGATGGCGTCAAACTCCAAGTGCCGGAGGTTCGCCAGCAGGTTTCCCCAGCCGAGGAGCATGGGCGATGCTTTCTCGTTCCCCTGGGAGGGCCTGTTCCTATATGCGTTCCCTCCATTGCCGCTGCTAATCCGGCTCATCAACCAGCTCAAGAGGTCACGGTGCAGGATGATCCTCGTTGCACCTGCGTGGCCGAGGCAGATATGGTTCCCGGACCTTCTGGACTTGTCAGCGTCCCCGCCAATCAAGCTGCCAGTGGACGCGGATCTTCTCTCCAGGGAAGGAGGCGCCATCCTCCACCATGACCGCAAGTCGCTGAACTTGCAGGCCTGGCTCCTGCAGCGTTAGAGTTTGGAGGTTACGACATACCGGCCGACTGCAGAGAGGTTCTTGCAAAGGCCAGGGCGTCCTCAACTCTTAAATGCTATGGACACAAATGGAAGAGGTTCTCTGTCTGGTGCCACGCACAGAAGATTAACCCTCTACGGATTACGGCTCCTCAAGTACTGCCGTACCTGCTGACGCTGGCCAAGGCTGGGCTGGCGCACGCTTCCATCAAGATTCATCTTGCTGCGATCTCCCGATACACCAGAACCACGGGACGGACGTCTTTGTGGTCTCATCGTCTGGTGAACGAATTCATGAAGGGACTGTTCAGATCGTTCCCGCCGGTGAAGGCCCCGGCCCCGGCGTGGGAGCTCAACGTGGTGCTGACCAAGCTCATGGGACCTCCGTTCGAGCCTCTGCACTCAGCTCCGTTGAAGTTCTTGTCGTGGAAAACAGCGTTTCTTGTGGCCATCACCTCCGCACGACGGGTGGGAGAGATCCAGGCCCTTTCCTGCAAGCCCCCGTACTTGACTTTTCACGACAAGAGGGTAGTGCTCAGGACGCACCCCTCCTTCATGCCCAAGGTGCCGTCGGACTTCCACCTCAACGAACCCTTGGTGTTACCTGTTTTCTTCCCGTTGCCTTCGTCGCCGGCTGAAAGGACTTTGCACTCGCTGGATGTGGCTAGAGCGCTGAAGTTCTACGTGGACCACACGAAGAGTTTTCGGAAGACGTCACAACTTTTTGTGAACTTTGGACCTGTCTATCAGGGGAAGGCCCTCTCGAAGGCTTCCATTTCCAGATGGCTCTCTGGCTGTATCATGTACTGTCATCGGTTGGCAAACCGACCGCTGCCTGGCCGTCCGAGAGCCCATTCCACCAGAGCGATCGCAGCTACCACGGCGTTCCTATCTGGTGTGCCCTTGCTGGACATCTGCAGGGCTGCTACGTGGAGGTCGACGCACACCTTCACGAAATTCTACTGCGTCGATCGGGATTCCAGGGAGGAGTCCAGGGTCGGCCAAGCAGTGCTGCGCAACCTGTTCGCCTAAGATGAGCCTGGTGAGGAGGTAAGAATGCTTAATGTTGAGTTTTAGATGTAATGCTTAATGTTGAGCCTTTGCCACCTCCCGTGGTTGTGCATGTGTGTACTGCTATGTATTCTTTTATTCATGAGCATGTGAATCCATGCCAGACCCCATGCTGGAGAAGGAACAAGTTACTTACCTGTAACTGTTGTTCTCCAGCATGGGTCTGGCATGGATTCACATGCGAACCCTCCCGCCTGCCCCTCTGCGGCTCTTCACTTGGTCATACTGCCACTTCACGTGCTACCAAATCTGAAGATGGCTGCCAGAGGCGGGGCTTAGGGAGATGGCAGTCATTGGCTGTGGTCAGTATGACGCAGAGATCAGTGATTGGTTACTACTACGAAAGACAGATCAGAAACGAAACTGATACTGATTTTTCTTTACCGAGGATTCCCAGCCTGACGACGGGGAATATTCATGAGCATATGAATCCATGCCAGACCCATGCTGGAGAACAACAGTTACAGGTAAGTAACTTGTTCCTTTCTGAACTAGACAACCCTTCTGAACTCGGGTGCCCTTCTGTAGTACCTGCGTCGTGTGCGCTTGCCGTCCACCCGCCTCCCTTTATAGGAGGGGTCAACAGGCGACTTGTGTGTGGGGACAGGACAGGGTCCCTCTCCCCGCCCCTGTGACCAAAAGCAGGGAGAGGGGGGAGGTCCAGCAAAGAGTTCTCTATTTTTTCCAGGGATAAGAGGTGGAACAGTCGTCTCTCTGTCCTCTTCCACACTCCCTTTGCTACCAAGTTCAATTGAATTGATTGTTTATTTGTATAGCGCCTATACACTGTGTTTCAAAGCGCTTCAAGGCAGGGAGGGAACACTGGAGAATAAAGTGAACATTCTAACAACTCCTTGATACAATCAGAATGTGAAAAGTAACTATCATAACCAGCCTGGTGACATTTCAGATAGTGCAAGTGCTATAGACAATGTTGGGGGGGGGGGGGGGAGGGAGGAGAGGCAGACAAGCAGCTACATTACTATGCCTGATGACAATTGAGGTAGTGCCGGAATTCAACAAGAGGGGGGGAGGAGTTGGAGAGGGAGAAGAACAAACCAAGCGACAATCGTACTAGGCCCAACGACAACTCCGGTAGTGCTTGGGGCGAGGGGTAGGAGAGCAAAATGAGGAGGGGGAGCAAACAAGCTGCTATCAAATCAGGTCGGAAGACATTAATGATAGAGTAAGAGCTATTGACATTGAAGTGGAGGGGAGGGCAGGAGAAAGAGACAGACAAGCGGCTACCTTACTATGCCTGATGACAATTGGTGTAGTGGTGGAAATTAATTAAAAAAGAGGTAGGGGAGGGTGAGGCATGCTCGGGTTATGGGGGGGAGGAGAAGAACAAAACAAGCGTCAATCGTACTAGGCTGATGACATTTCAGATAGTGCTGGACCTTGTGTAACGTTCAGAGTGTGTTTTCTCCCTGGGTTTACAACTCGGGTGTCTGGATTATGAACGTCTTCTTGTTGGCTCGAGGAGTCCTTTCCATATATCAGTTCATCCGCTTGGCTGTCTGCGCTTAGCGCATCCTCTCCTTTTTCCGATGTTATCTGTAGGGTGCCATCATCTGCCACACTAGGCTCGAGGGGAGCAAGAGCATCTACGACTGCTGGAGCAGTCCCTCGTCTATCGGGGTGAAGCTGGAGCTTCCCCCATATGCAGAGGTAAGCCTGTGGGCTCACCATTATTCCCTGCGCTGCCGCCGCTTTTTTCTCCCTCCAATGCGATTTTAATTTGCATGATTCAACATTAAGCAAGCCTCCTCTGCTTGCCTCGCAACGCCGCCTCCAACTGATCTTGTGTTGATGAGACCTGATCACTATTCCACGACTGGAACACCGCCGCCATTCCAAGATGGCCGCTCTTCACAACCCAGCTACAACAGCTGATCGTCTCCGCAAACAGACGTGCTTTGCCGGCCGCACCATCTGATTGGCCCATCTACGTATTTCCACAGCCAATCCTCCAAGCCGGGAGGCGTAGCCGGCCTATGCACCAAGGCCTGCACGAAGGCTATCTACCCTGTCCCAGCCTGTCCACGCCTAACCTCGCCGTCGCCAGGAAACTATCTTCTACCCGAGGCCACTTTGGAACACTACGGTACTGTACACTCCCGCAACGCTCTCACTCGAGCAGCGCTATTGAAATGCATCTCGAGGCCACATAATCAGTTGTCTACATAGTTAGCCCACTCGTGGATACGTGCTTAGCACACCCACACAAACTCCCCAACTGCTTTAATCTGCCTACGATGTACAAACAAGACGTGTTGTGTTCACGCCTAGCCACGTCTAATCCCAGACCCTATGCATCTCATGCACTGTATGCCGCCTAGATTATGCTGTTACCTAGTACTCATGTGCTAACACTGTTGATTACTGCCTGCCGTTATTCATATGCCTCCAGCTTTAACGTTAATTAATGCTAAACCTAGGTGATAGGCTATTTACTACACCATTGACTCTAACCGTGAGCACCTGACCTCCTGCAACTCTCGCACTGTGCACCGCCTAGTCATTACCTATTGTTGAGATCATGCCTAGCTAAGTTTAATCCTAGCGACGCTATGCGACTTTATCCAGTGTTGTAATTCACGTACGCACCTTTGCATCTCATGCACTGTGCGCCGCCTAGCCTATGCTGTTACCTAGTACCCACGTGCTAACACTGTTGATTGCTGCCTGCCGCTATTCGTATGCTTCCAGCTCTAATGCTAATCAATGCTGAACCTTGGTGATAGGCCACCACCTATATCTTAGACTCTCTTGCTACAACTAACGGAAACTAGGCGTGTTACCCCTTGGGACATCACTGTACCAGACTGTCTTCCGGTAGACCTAGTGCTAACATCGAACTTGGGGAATTATTACCTTGCCTCTGATTTCCCACAGGCCACCACCTAGATGATACTAGACCCTACGCTACTGGACAACAACTACACTGTACTAGCCCTTTCTTGCCCAATATCACAATGTATCTCCACGCGCTTTACACAGTGTTACTGAGATCAATACTGCACATTTTGAACAGTCAATACCCAACCATGCTACCCAATTTACCAGCACTTGAGCCCGCACATAACCTATACACACTAACTGAAATGACCTCCACGCCTTGCCCTGTTCTCACGAGGAACCTTAGATTACGTGCCAGGCTCCCAAGGCGTTATGACCCTCTATCTAAACCAGCCCACAACAAGGTGACTAGGAATCCATCCCTACACCCTCTTCAATTGAACAGTAGACTCCACCCGAGCCCATCCGTGACCAGAAAAGTACGTACAAATCTGTGCTACCACCCCTAAACCCAGTAGATCTCGGGACCAAGGGTGCACTAATAAATGCCCGCTCTATGGTAGCCCAGGCATCAGACATTGCCGACCTGCTACACAACGAAGACCTGGACTTCTTAGCGGTCACTGAATCTTGGCTCGACCCCACGGCAGGCCCTGCAATTATGCTAGCGGTACCAGATGACTACACGCTATTAAGACGTGATCGTACCACCTCTAGAGGGGGAGGTCTGGCCATCATAGCCAAAACTAAATTCCCTATTACAATCGAATCACCCACCAATGTTAGCCCCTGTGAATCTCTAACCGCCAAGTTAACACTATCCAATACTCAATCCATCTCCATTCACCTTATCTACCGACCACCGGGCCCTTTAGGCTCATTTGAAGAAGACCTCGCAGACATCTTATCAAACAATCTTAAAAACTCCTCACAACGCATCTTACTAGGAGACCTTAACCTCGGATTTAGCGACCCCGCAGACGCCAATGCCAGTACAATCAATAACACCCTAGAGGAACTGGGCTTCACCCAGATGATCACTGAGCCCACCCATATCAAAGGGAGAACTCTGGACTGGCTAGCTGTGCACAACTGCCCAGTCCTGGTCTCTGCCATACTCCCGCAGCCCTGGACAGACCATTACTTGATCTCGTTCACCCTAGAGGCAACCCCAGCACAAGCTAACAGCATAGCTCCAGCTGTCCAATCCCAAAATTAAAAAAAACATCACCCGCGAAAACTTGATCCCGCTAATCACACCAACCTTGAATGCTATCCAGGATCACACAGATCCATTCACGATGGTGGACATCTATAATAAAATCATGCTCTCATCTCTTGATGCCATAGCCTCTTTGAAGCTAAAAAAGAGCAAGCCCCGGAAACACATCAACTCCTGGTTTTCGTCCTCATCTTAAAGCCCTCAGACAGGAAAAGCGACGCTGTGAAAAAACCTGGCGAGCTCACCCCTCAGAAAATAACAAAAAAAACTTGAGCAGTCTAGCTTCCCAATATAAAAAAGAAATTATATTGGCCAAACAAACGTCTTATAGTACGTGAATCTCACAAGCTAAATCTAACATTAGAGAGCTTTTCACAATACTTAGAGGTTGAATCCCCGATCCAAGTGCCCGACTCATGTATCAAAGATAAAAACTGGTGCACGGGCATACAAAATGCCCTAGCGAACAAAATCTCCTCCCTTAAGATTGAGATAAGCATCAAAAAAGAATCTCTGCTCTGCTCTCCTTTACTAAGCCGAGTACCGTCACCCATAAAAAGGTTCACCTGACTCAATCACCCCCCCAGCGCACAACCCCCCCTTTAACTTCCATAAAGTATCCTCCAAAGAGGTAGAACATACTATTCTCACCCTCAAACCTTCAAACTGTCGCGGAGACCTGTGCCCCGCTCAACTGATTAAGGATGCTGCCCGTGATCTCGCACCATTTATTACCAAACTAATAAATGCGTCTTTCACATCAGGCACCGTACCTAATAATTTAAAACAGTCCTGGGTCCTCCCTCTGCTTAAAAAAACGAATTTAGACCCATCCACTCCAACTAACTACCGCCCCATTACCACAGTACCGTTCCTTCTTAAAATCCTCGACAAAATAGCATACCAACAGATCCAACATTACCTTGAGCACTTCCATCTCCTAGGCGTCCGACAGTCGGGCTTCAGGCCACAGCACACAACCGAAACTGCACTTATAGATCTCAAGGCACAGATAGACGAGCTGAGAGACCAGGGTAACACAGCACTATTGCTACTCCTTGATCTCTCGGCGGCCTTCGATCTGGTCGACCACGTGATCCTGTGCAACCACCTACAAAAAGCTGCCCACTTCTCTCAAGAAGCAACCAATTGGATCCAATCCTTCCTTAATAACCGCACGATGAGAGTCTTCTCATTGTCAGCAGCAGCCGACCCTACACCTATCACTTGCGGCGTGCCTCAAGGATCTTGCGTCTCCCCTACACTTTATAACATCTTCACGAAGCCCCTTTTTGATGATCTAGATATCACCTACACTAATTACGCCGATGATACCCAGATCCTCATCCCGTTGTTGGGGGATTATGACAAGGATTTGGCCTTCGTTAATAAAGTGTACCTCATCATCCAGGCATGATGGCCTCACACGGTCTATGCCTGAATGATGACAAGATGGAACTCCTTATTCTAGGCTCTACACACTACCTCAACAAGCTGGACCACAAATACTCATCGTTCATAATTGACGATAACAAGATCAAGGTAGCTAAGGAGGTTAAAACCCTCGGCTTCTATCTAGATTCCACCCTTACCTTCAACAAATAAGTGAATGCAATGGCCTCCGCCACCTCCTACACTTGCAAACTCATTAGGGCAGCCAAAACTTTCTCTCCCCCACCAACCGTACCACCCTGGCCAGGGCGCTGATCCTATCCAAGTTGGACTATTGCAACGCTCTATATGTAGGTTGTAACAAATATATCTCAAACAAAATCCAAATCCTCCAAAATAATGCCCTTAGAGCGGCCCTCAGTATCCAGAAGAAAGCCCATATCTCTGATTCCAGAAGATCTGTCAACTGGCTATCCACCAAGGACAAGATATTCCTTAAATCGGTGTCTCTGATTCATAAATGCCTCCACCAAGCAGCCCCTCAATACCTCATCTCCAGATTTACTAGACCCACCCTCTCTCGCCCCTCGAGAACGGCCAATTCCAACCTTCTTTCGGTGCCCAGGTTCAAACGTACAATGTCTGGAGGCAACCGCTTCCCAGTAAAAGCAGCGCAATTCTGGAACTCCTTACCCTACCACCAGTTCAGAGCCAGGACTATCCACTGGCTCAAAACTCTCGACTCATAACGACCTTCCGATGCCCGGATGCGCCACTACCATGTGGCTCCTTACCTCATTGAATGTAAATATGTATATAGTATTGCCTATAATGTATATGTTCCACCCTTCCTACTCGTCGTGATACGTCCGGCACTGTAACCGCAGCTGGACCTCACCCCACTGTATGTAACTAAGTTTTGCAACCCTCTTGCTGCCTTTGCGCCTGGCTACCCCTGGTTTAGGTGCGCATTATAAATAAACACAATACAATACAATACACCGTAACTTTATCCATATTGACCTGTCCGGTTTGTGGTTATTGTTTTCTCCTCATTTTTCTGGGCGGAAGTCTGGGTGTACGTGGGCTAAGTTTTCCTTGGACCTGGTCTGTTTTCCCGGCAGTCCAACTTCCCTCCATCTCCCACCATTGCCAGGCTTCTCCAGTCGAATTACAGAATCATTGCTTCTCTCCTTTTATGATCTTCAGAGGGGCCGGGTATAAAAGCATATATCGGATACCATTATCTCTTGAGTCCGTTTGATTTCATCGAAGTGTTGTCTCTGGTTTTGTACATGATTCGTATAGTCTGAGAATATTAGGGCATATCCATGTCCCGTGGGTATTGGGCCCCGTTGTCTCGCCAACTGGATTATATTGTCCCGGTCTCCGTAATTGAATACATCTGCAATCACTGATCATGGCCTGGCTCCTGGCGGAGTTTTTCGTGCCAGAACCGGTGGGCCCATTGAATTGTGAACCATCTCGAGATACTCTTAGTCCACAGTATGTGCTGCTTCCAGTCCTCCAAAAATAATTATATTGAGCCGCCTTCTTCCCCTTCTGGTAAACCTATAATGCGTATGTTGTTTCAGCGAGAGCGCCCTTCTGCCCGAGCTGTCAATTTCTTGGTCATTTGTAGCAGTTGGGATACTTGTGTCCGAAGTGTTTGTAGCTAAGATTCTATTCCTACCACCTTGGTTTGGGTCTACTGCTGCTTCTCCATCACTTTGTGGACATCTGCACATAGCAGATTCAGGTCTTCCCCTATGTGTCCAATCTGCAGTTCTAGTGCCCTCCTCGAGCTCTGTACTGCCTGGAGTACCTCAGCTATTTGCAGCTCCAGAGCCTTTGCCTGATCTCCCTTTTCTTCCGAGAGGTTCCCAGCCTCAGGCGTATGCAAACACATTGTCGATGTTGTGAAGGAGTCCATCTTTGGTTGCCTACCTTTGCCTCCCATTTTACAACTCCCCCTTTCCTCAGAGGGCAGGGGTGCTTATGTCGGCATGGGGGTAGAGGCGTCTGGCTGCGTTATTTCCAATGTTGCCATGGGTTCTCCTGGTTTGCCCCCCCACCAGCCACTCCACAACCCCCAGATCGTGCCCTCTTGTGTTGTATGTACTCGAGTCACCTCCCCTCGCCCTGATGGCTTTGGGTCTGTTGTATTGTCCTAGTTGTTAGTGTTAGGGATCTGTTCTTACCCTCTTGCTTTCGCTCCAGTCTTTATCACCCGTAAAGGCTTCACCTTTCCAAACCATGAACACCCTCCCTGATCTGGATTGGGTAGTGCACTATCTCCTCGGATATATTCTCCTGTCTGTCCTTTTGTAAATGCGGTGCGCTGACGGATCTATCCTCTCCAACACATAGCGCGCCATGTGCTGATCCTCAGGGGTATGGGCCACATCTCCTGTGTTATTTATATCCTACTGCTCTTCCTGGGGCGAGGGAGGCCTGCGTCCAGTTTTCAGCAACCAGGTTATGAGACTAATTCACTTGCCTCTCGTGTCGCGGGTCTTGAGCTCACTTTATTTGTGCAGTCCAGGTATTAATTTAGCTTCCCCTTCTCAGGTGGTGTTATGCCTCTGCTCACCTAAATCACTTGCCAAGAAAAGAGAGCCAACCTGTGGGCGCAGGTGGGCAGACCCTTCCCCTTACCCCCCCCAGTGTCTTCCAACACCCGGACGCCGCCTCTGCAATCCTTGCCGAGCGGGTCTCTGTCTTCGGATAGCTCGAGTCTTCAATCGGACTCCCAGATGTATGGAGGGATTATAGTGACTCTCTGCCTCTTTCTCCATGATACAGACGTGGTCCGCACTACCGCTCCGGTAGATGTCCTGGTCCTTGGGTCCGTCCCCCTGCCAGTGCCTGAGCTCCAGCGTGCTGCTCGTTCAACCACCGGAGCCATGCTGGCAGCCTGAGGAGATCCTCACTCTCCTCGTCCCCCTTGCTGTATCGCTTGGTTCGGCAGGTCTTCCTCATCCAAACTGTACATCGGATCACCACTGGCCGATCTCGCCTTCCCCGCTTTCTCTGTCTTGTTTACCCAGAACTGCAAGCTCAGCGGCAACATGCGCGCCTTGGAAGCAAGACGACACGAAGCAACGCAGGTTCGATCCCCGGGTCCGCGCTTAGAAACCTCTGGTTGTTTAAGCGCGTTATAAATATGCAACTAAGACAAAAAAAACTATTACACAACTAAAAAACAAAACAATTCCTGTAACAGCGCCTCGATGCCCGCCGGCTGTGTGAGCACTTTAAAAATGTAAATTAAAAATAAAATAGGATTTTTTATGTAAGTTTGCAATCAGAGATAAGATGGAAAATGCCCTTCGAAGGAGAGGATAGTGCCAGGGGCCCGGTAGACCAGGTGGATAGTCATTGTGGAGGTATGAGAGATATTGAGCTTAATCTGGAGTTCACAAGTAGAGTAAGTAGTGGTACCAGATTCCCTTGAGATAAAGGTAATCCCGCCGCCCCTTGTGTCCACCCTATCTTTGCGAAAGATAGTGTAGTTGGGTGGTATAACCAGCAATAGGGAAGGGCCGTAGGCAGGGTGGAGCCAAGACTCTAAGATAGCTAGTAGGTTGAGATTGTTAGCTGTGATGAGGTCAGCAATTTCAAGAGAGTGGGCAGAGATAAATATGGAATACACTAAGGCTCCTTTAATTTGCAAAGGCCATGGGGTAATAGTGGAGGTACTTGGGTTAACCTGCGGGTGGGGTGAATGGGAGTTGGAGCATGTTTGGTTTAGCATGGGAGAGTGTCCCAGAAGGTTACGGGGGGTGCAGGTGGGGGCAAGCAAGGAAGGAGCCATGAGATCTGTGTGGGCAAAATCAGGTATCCTGTGCGTTGTGGTGTCTGGAGAGACAGTCATTTGAGGGTCTGAGGGGAGAGCCTCATGAAGTAGAAATAAGGAGTTCATGGTGGGTCTGTGCTGTAGAGGGGCAGTGTTAGAGAGGTCAGCAGTGGGATGCACTCTGGAGCACTGTGTTGTTAATCCATTAATGATTGGCATTGAGATGGAAGACTAGCATCTCGAGGAGGCGTTAGCATCAGTGACAAGGGGGAGTGTGGCATTGGATGTGGGTTTGTTTGGGGGGTTAGGGGTGTCATTTAGGTTGATGCCTGTGCTTGAGTCAGAGCTTGAAAAAGGTCATTGTTTGCTGGACATGTAGTCCGTTATTAGATAGGGTGTTGAAGTGCCTTTGCGTGCCCGCCAGTCTGGTTGGGAGAGAGTGCAAGTTAAACAGTCTGCGTGCGGTACAAGCTAAAAGGCGCAATAATAGCCTTTGATGACCTGCACACAGCTGCAAAATGTAACTCAGGGTTTTTTTTGGAATGGGGGTGACCATGAGACAGGTCTGTGCAAAGCAGGACTCAGCGAGGGATTAAGGTGCGAATCAAGAGGCGGATGAGCCGTTCAGCGACTGCACACGCCTCCGAAGTATGGTAGGGCGATGTGTAAGCAAGACCTCAGTATGTGGATGTGTGAGGGGATAGCCTGTGATGTACACTTGTATGCAGAGCTGCTGGATGTAATGCAGAGCCACTAGATTCTGGAGTCACTGAAGGTGCTTGATAAGATACAGATACAGCAAATTACAGTAATCCAGACGGCTCATTACCAGGGAGGCTACCACCGGTGCATGAAAGTGTCTTGGTAGGAAAGGAAGGACTTTCTGTAGTATTTTTAGCTGTACATGTCGTCTCTGGCAGATGATGCCAATTTGGGCTTCCATTGAGAGAGACGAAGACCGCTTCACTCCCAGATCCCTTAAAACCGACACTGGCGAGGGAAAGGGTCCCAGCAAGAGAAGCCTGAAAGAAGGGTTCCACAGGGTAGCAGCAGAAGGAGGTCCAGCCAGAAGGACCTTCGTCTTGTCCCCATTAAATCCAAGCTAGCAGGAACTCATTCCCCGCTACACGGCCTCCATGCAACTCCTGAAATGAGATGATGTGTCAGTATGCAGAAGATGCAGCTGGACTAGAATCTGTGTGCCATCTGCATATGAGTAACACCTGAAGCCGTCGGAGTGAATGAGACCAACCAGAGGGTGCATATAAATATTATAAAGAATAGGGAACCAGGCAGAGCCCTGAAGAACACAACAAGCCAGATAAACAGATGTCGAATGAAAAGGATAAATAGATAGGGTTTGTGCCCCTTCTGTCAAGAAGCAAGAGAACCATGTCAGTCCCGGGCTGGAGATACCAGCTAGGGCAAGGCGATCCAGCAGGATGGAGTGGTCAACTGTATCAAATATTTTTATTTTTTATAACTCTGTTTATTGAGTTTAAACAACATAACATAAAGAAATGAACATAAATGAGACATGAATCAGCGGCATACATATGACGAAGGCAATTTGGCAATAATAACAGCTCGCATGGGCCCACGGGGACGAGGACCGTAAGACATCAATAGGCCAATGCAGGCAAACAATGCTAACCATGCTGCTGATGCACCCCCACCCGCAGGTCTCAGCTGGCGTCGAGCCACTTACCCCATATTTTCTCAAATTTACGGGGACAGCCCTGTGGGTTATAGATCCGGCGCTCTGAGGCTGCGCACCTGTCCAGCTCATTACTCCAACGGTTCAGGCACAGTGGGTCGGCTGATCCCCAATTGGCCGCAATAAGTCTTTTGCCTGCCCCCAGCGCAATCGTCAAAAACATTTTCTCGTATTTAGACAAGTCAACTTCACCCCGATGCCCAGGAGTACCATCTTGGGATCCGTAGGGATTGGTGTCGCCAGAGCGGCTGAGATTGTGTTAACACAGTCCACCCAGAAGGCCTGTATCACCTGGCAGTCCCATATCATATGGTAGAAGGTGGCGGGTTCTTTTTTGCATCGAACACATGTCCCGTCTTCTATTCCACCCCATCTGGCCATTTCGGTGCGTGAGTGGTATGAGCGATGAAGGATCCTCAGCTGTATTAGTCTAAGCTTAGATTCTATAACGATTTCTCTGGGGGACATTAATGCCTCCACCCAATCTTCAGGCTCCAGGGGACCCACAACCCTTTCCCACTTTGCCTTGAGCCCATCGAGTTGTGCAGCCCCAAACGAGTTAAGGGCCTGATAGAGAGTGGAGGTGACCTTAGAAGAGATGCGCTGCGGGAGAATATTGGTCTCAATGGGAGAGCAGGGGGGTATGATCGTCGTGTCAGGGAATTGGGTGTGGATGGCGTGGGAGAGTTGCGCATGCCGAAACCGGTCCATGGGTGCCAGGTCGAATTGGTCTCGCATGGTCTCAAAACTCAGGAGGCGACCCCCTTGTATCACCTGTGCTAGTGTGTGTATTCCTTTTGCTTGCCAGTGGCCAAAGGAGCCCATTTTCACTAGTTCCGGGAGGAGCGCATTGTGCCATATGGGTTGTGTCAGTGTTGGCTGTCCTTTCCAGCCGATTAGCTTGTGTGCGTCCCGCCAGGCACGACGGATGTGATGGGTCATTTTGGGTAGCGCCGGGAGTTGATCGTGGGTGGCGTAGAGGATTTGCAGCGGTGTTAGCGGGGCCATGGTCTCCAGTTCTATACGGCTGTGTGGTAGTGTGGTGTCCGCGTGCATCCAGTCATTCACTACTCCTATCTGTGGCCAGGTAATAGGTGCTTATGCAGGGTAAAACGATGCCCCCCTCCCACACCGATCTCTGGAGCGTATCAAGGGCGATCCTGGATTGTTTCCACCCCCCCCCCCCATAGTAGTGTGCGCAGGTTCTTGTCGATGAGTGCAAAGGTTTCATGGGGATGGGGAGTGGGGCATTCTGGAGAACGTACAACAGTCTGGGGAGGGTCA
Source organism: Ambystoma mexicanum (assembly GCF_040938575.1). Taxonomy (NCBI): domain Eukaryota; kingdom Metazoa; phylum Chordata; class Amphibia; order Caudata; family Ambystomatidae; genus Ambystoma; species Ambystoma mexicanum. Next base: position 398,898,462 of record NC_090933.1, read on the forward strand.
TCATTTTGAATAGCGCGGCTCGGCCCATTAGCGATAGGGGAAGTGATTGCCAATGGGGGGTGTCTCTGTTGAACCGCTCAATTACAGGTTGTAGGTTAAGTCGGAGGAACCCATCAAGCGTCGGGTCAAGCCGTATACCCAGGTATTTAAAATCCCTGATAGAGACATGGTATGGGCAGGTCTCCGGGATCGCCGACTCACCACCCTGAATCGGGAAGAATATGGTCTTGGCATCATTAACCTTTAGGCCCGCAAAGTACTGATATTCCCTGAGAATGAGGGAGACAGCCGGGCACGATATGCTCGGGTTACTGAGGTATAGGAGGAGGTCATCCACATAGAGCGAAAGGCGGTCTTCACCCCTACCCGGCCAAACGAAACCGGTCCAGGTGGTATTAGCTCTAAGCTCAATCGCTAGTGGTTCGATGGCCAGGAGGAAGAGGAGTGGGGAAAGTGGACATCCCTGTCTCGTGCCCCGACCCAAGGGAAATGTTTTGGAGGACCTGCCGTTCACCCTCACCGTGGCCTCCGGGGATGCATATAGGAGTTTTACCCATGTTATAAATATCTGCCCCAGATTCATCCTAGTCATGATCTCCCACAGGGCATCCCACCCCACAGAGTCAAATGCCTTTTCAAAGTCCACCGCCAGGAGGGCCAGTGGGGCTGGAATTTCCTTTGCCCTGGACAGCGCCAATTGGACTCTACGTAAGTTCATTCGAGTTGATTTATTAGGCATGAAACCACATTGGTCTGGTTGGACGAGGGTCTCAATCACCTGCAGTAGTCGGTTAGCTAGTGTTCTGGCGAGGACCTTTGCTTCGCCATTAATCAGGGATATCGGACAATAGGAGGCGCATTCCTCTGGGGGTTTCCCGGGCTTATGTATGACAACTATGCGTGCCTTCCTGAGGTCTGGGGGGAGAGCTCCGAGTTCTCTACTGCGTAGGAACATGTGATGCATGTGGGTAGGTAACATGCCACCAAGGCATTTCCATGTCTCTGTCGGGAACCCATTGGGGCCCGGGGTTTTCCCGGGTTGGAGTTGTGCTAGCGCCTCTTGCACCTCGGTGTCGGTGATATCAGCATTCAGGAGATCTGATTGGTGCTGTAGGAGTATCGGGAGCTCGATTTGGTCGAAGTAGCGTGAGGGTTCAATTGGTGGGCTCCCAGTGGGTGGGGTATAGAGGTCTTTGTAGTAGGTTGCCAATGCCTCGACAATATCGGAGTCTTCTGTCAACAGTGTTCCATCTGGAGATCTGATTGCCCTTACGTGTCCTCTGCTTAGTTTGCGTCTCTCCAACCAGGCCAAAGTCTTGTTAGCCTTGCCGCCCCGTTCGTATATTTGGCTCTGGACTAATTGGTGAGCAGTTCGTGCATTGTCTAGAGATAAGTTGCTTAGGGCGTCTTGCGCCGTGAGCATTGCCTCCTTTGCTTCTTGGGTGTTGTGTATTAGGATTTGTCGTTCACACTCCAAGACGCGTGTTTCTGCTTCCCTGACCTTCTGGACTTGGCGTTGTTGGTAGGCAGAAACCGCAGAGATAGCCTCCCCACGGAGGACGGTTTTGTACGCCTCCCAGATCGAAATCGGGTAGTCCACGGAGCCTTCATTGAGCTTGAAATATTCCACTGTCTTTCTTTCCAGCTCCTCCGCAATTTCAGGAGAACGGAGATGGTATGCATTGAGGCGCCAGTTCCGATCCGGGCGGCGGCAGGAGTTTTTAACAGTTAGAAGGAGCGGGGAGTGGTCCGAAATTCCTCTCGCGAGGAATTTAGCGTCGAGGAGCCTATGGGTCATATTGCGGGGGATGAAGGCGTAATCAATCCTGGAGAACGATTTGTGGACACCCGAATAGAAGGAGAACCCTGCCTCTTCTCCATGGAGTGAGCGCCATGCGTCCGCCAATCCCACGGTCTCGGCGAGCGGTGTGGAGGTGGGGCGTGTTCCAGGTCTCCTATGGGTTCTATCGACTGCGATGTTCATGACTTCATTAAAGTCCCCTCCAAGCACCCACATATCAGCCTCTTCTTCCAGGAGCAAGCTCTATAGTTCGGAGAGTAGTTCTTTCGACAGCGTGGGGGGGGGGGCATAGATCGCTGCCAGGCCCCACTTCTCGCCCCAGATGTCCGCTAGCAACAGAACATAGCGGCCCCGGGGGTCCGCTCTGATCTTCCTCACCTGGAGAGGGACTCTCTTATGAACGAGTATCATCGTGCCCCTAGCACCTTTTGTGAATCCGGCATGGTAAACATTCGAGTAGTTGGATCTTTTGAAAAAGTTGGTGTTTGTGCGTATCAAGTGTGTTTCATTTAAGAGGGCAATGTCCGGCGAGTGTCGGTCTAGGTACTGGAGGACCAGTCTCCGCTTTATGCTGGAGCCGAGGCCGTTGACGTTCCAGGACAGTATTGTCACCTTGTTGCAGTTCATCCTGTCTGCGTGAGTCCTCTTGTTGGGGTGTCTGGGAGGATTAGTGGCAGTTGCGCCTTTCTTCGGGGCCTATGTCAATCTCTTCTCAGAGGAGACATCCATGGGTTGCCTCGCATTGAAGTGCCTGATGACTGGCAGACTGTTGCGTCCACGGTCCTGGCCAAAAACAGTGTTCGTTTACATTGCCTGTACTCATCTGTTTCCAGCCTTCTTGTCTCGTGATTCCGTTTCCATGAGTCCCCAAAACTCCCCCCACCCCGTACTCCCCCGCCCCGCCCCCAAACTGGGAGCACCTGTCGCCCAAACATTGAACTTATAACTTGGTGAACAAACTTATAACTTGGTGAACTTCCTCGGGATAACCCTGACTGTGATAGTGCCCGCGCCGCATCAGGGGCGGCGGCCGCTAGTTGAGCGCTCCCATGTTATTACGTTGCAGATTAGTCCCCCTGTTGCGTGGTCCTTACCCCTTCTCGGTTGGGGTCCCCGTCACGTCGTTGTCTGCGTTGTTCGGCGACTGAGGGGGCGATGGTCGGTCGGACCGGGCCCTCTGTGTGGGCGGTCCTGGTAGCGTGCGCCTCGCTCTGGAACCCGTGAGAACTTGGGTTTCCTGCCAGTCCCATGCATCTTTGGGTGTGTAGAACAGATGAGTGGTGCCCTCATAGTGGACTTTAAGCGATGCCGGGAAGGCTAAAGCATATTTGATAGAGAGCGAGTGAAGTTTCTTCTTGACCGAGTCAAAAGATTGGCGGGCCTTCTGGATGTCCTTGGTGTAGTCGGGGTAGAACCCGATCCTGTAGCTGTTGTATGTTATCGGGCCGGAGGCCCTTGCCATTTGTAGGATCGCATCTCGGTCCCGGTAATACAGCAGGCGTGCGATTATTATTCTGGGCGGGGCGCCCGGAGTTGGTGGACCGGTGGGGACTCTATGTGCCCTTTCTATAGAGAAGAATTTGGATAGTTTTCTGGGGGCGAAGATATGAGCTAGCCAGTACTCAAGAAAGAGTTCAGCGCTGGGGTCTTCCTCCCTCTCCGGTATTCCTAGGATCCTGAGGTTATTGCACACCCTCCCCTCACTGTCCTCCGCGCGCTTTTCTAGTTGGGCTACTTTCTGAGTGATCGTGGTAAGTTGTTGCTCTAAACGGTGCACCGTGTCTTCTGTGTCCGAAATTCTCTGTTCCGCCTCACCGACCCTGGCCGATAGATTGCGGAGGTCTTGGCGTATAAGGGACGCCTCTGTGGATAGGCCTCCCATTTTGAGTTCCAGTGATGTTCTCGA